>NW_006922134.1:1150097-1179017 GCF_000298275.1 Orycteropus afer afer
GGGCCCCATCCCCCTCCAGAGACGAACTTTTCAGATTGAACTTGCCGGCTTCTACACGCTTGTGAGCCATTTATCTAAGATAAATCTCTCTCTCTCTCTCTCTCTTTCTCTCTATCTCTCTCTCTCTCTCTATATATATATATATACTTTGCTGGTTTTTGTGTTTCTCTAGAGAACCCAATCCAACACACATTCAGTGTAATTATTGACAAGTATGAATTGGTTGCTGTCATTTTGTATGTGTTTTTTCATGGGGTCCCTTGTTTCTTTGTTCCATATTATTTTCTGTGCTGAGCTCATTATGCTTATGAATCATGTTATCATTTCCTTTGTTGCTGCTGTTTCTGTATTTGCAGACTATTTGTGCTTGTACTCTTTTTTATTGTGATGTGAAGGTTTATCATTTTTCTTTGTTACCCTGTGATTTATAATTTTCTCCCTGATATTAGAGCAGTCCATTCTATCTTGCAAGTCTCTTAACTTCCTCATCATTTAGAAGCTCTGTAACTGCACAGTATTTTCCCTCTTTATGGGTTGTAGTTGTCCTCATTTGCCAATTGATGTCTCTGGTTCATTGTTTATAATCTTTTAAGCTTATTTTACTTTGGCTATGTGCATAGTTGTGGTTTCTGGCTTATGTCATCTTGTGTATTAATGGTTGATTGTTATTTGCTATATTTGGTTCTCTGTTCAAAGCACTCCTTTATTATCCCTTGTAAGGTTGGCCTGGTTTTAACAAATTCCCTTGTTTCTACTTATCTGGAAATCTAATTCCACCACTATATTTGAGAGACAATTTTGCTGGGTATATAATTCTTGGTTGTAAATTTTTATTTTTCAGGGTTTTATATATACCATCCCATTGCCTTCTCACTTGCATGGTTTCTGCTGAGAAATCAGAACTTATTCTTACTGGTTGTCCTTTGCAAGTAACTTTTTGTTTTTCCCCATGCTGCTTTCACGATTCTTTCTTTGTCTTTGGTTTTGATGAATTTGATAATGATATGCCTTGGTGATTTTCTTTTGGGGTCTATCTTGTTTGGTGTTCATTGGACCTCCTGAATGGAAATATTCTCATCTTTTACCATATCAGGGAAGTTCTCCTCCAACAAATCTTGGACAATTTTTCTCAGTGGTTTTATTTTTCTCTTCCTGTTCTGGAATTCCAATGACACGTAGTTAATTCCTTTTGATGGTATCTCCCATGAACCTTAGGCTATCTTCATTTTGTTTTAATCTTTTTTCTGATTGATCCCTTTCCAAAGAAATATCCAGGTATTTGTCTTCAATCTCATTAGTTCTGTCTTCCATTGCATCAATTCTACTCCTTTTCCCTTTCAATCTGTTATCTAATTATGAAAATATAGTATTAATCTTCTGGATTTCTATCTGTAGATTTAGAATCATTTATAATTTTTCACTTATTTTGTCATTTTGTTCTTGTATTTTCTTCCAAAATTCTTCTAAGGCTTTTTCTGTGTTTTCTTTGGTCTCTCTCTCAATCCTTGGAGATACCTAAATATAATTCTTTTGAAAACCTTATCAGAGAGTTCCAATACTTCTTCTTTCTCAGGGATGTGTTCTGGGTCTGTATCTTGCTCCCTTGTTTCTACCACTTTATCTTGCTTCTTTGCATGGACTGTGATGATCTGTTGTCTCTGAGACATTGTGGCCTTGTTGTATTTAGATCTCTGTTAACTGTGAAGATCAGCCAAGGGTGAGTCAGGCTCTTCTTAGTTGTTGTTTATCATTGGCCTGTTGGTTGAGAAGGAAGTAGTGGGTCTCATTCAGTAAGTGAAGCTGCAGGAGCTGTGGGTATAGTTGTGTTATATGGGAACTTGCTGTCTTCCACTCAGTTAGACAAAAATAGCTATTGAATAACCATCAAAAAAGTAAAAGCAAATGGACAAAAAATACACCGTGTAATCACACTGGAATGGTAACTAACAACAGAAAAAGGGAAAAAGAATAAAAAGAAAAAAAAGTCCTGAAATGTCTGGGGAGAGGGCAATAGGAGAAAAAAGGTAGAGAAAGGGAATAATGAAGAAAAAATGGGAAAAATGCAAAAAAGAAAACAAGGAACAGGGTAATCACGAGAAAGATTAAATAAATAAATAAATAAATAATTGCAACTGGGAACACAGAAAAGAAAAAAAGCTGTAAACTAGAATCTTGGAGGGGAAGAATAAAGAATAATAGTATAAAAGATAAAAGTAATAATAATAGTAGTTTTAAAAGAGACAAAAGTGAACAAACTAAAACACAGAAAAAAGAAAAAAACATGGGGGCAGGACAGGGTACTCAGGCTCCGTCCAAGCACACAGACTGAGATGTAATTCCTGCTGCCCCAGAAATTGGGTGGGACTGAGGGACGGCTGCATATCCATTCACCCAGAGGGTGTGGGGTGTAAGAGTAACAAGGGGAATCTTGCACCTTTCCAGTCAACCATGTCCGGAATGTCCTTGGGCTTACTGGCCAGTAACTGGAATCTGGGAGAATGCTGTTCTTAAGTCCCTGGAATCTGGGAGAATGCTGTTGCTTTAAATATCCAAATTGTCAAGTTGCTTGTAAACATTCAAAATGGCTGCATCCTCAGGACAGATAAAAGTCCACAGCTCAGCCCGTCATTCTCTTTGCTGCTTCCCCTTTTATTTCCTAGTCACCAGAGCAGTCCTCTGTGCAGTCCCTGGGTAGCAGGGTCAATTTTTAGGTTAATTCTTAGGTTCTACCACCACTCGCAATATCCAAGCTGTCTGTGCCATCAGGATTGCTGCTAGACTGCACCTCCATATGTCTCCTTTTTTTGGTGTTTTCATGTAAATTCTGGTAGTTGGAGTTTAGTCCACTTCTGTATCCTTCCCTTCAAGGCTCAGGGGTCCAGGATTATCTTCTGGATCTGTGTTAAATGGTTCCCCTTTTCTATGTTGAAGAGGGTCTGTGCAGTCTTTCTGCCTATTCCATCATCTTAACCGGAACTCTTTGACTCCACTTTCTTGAGGATAGTGTTTGCTTTTCCATTATGCTCCTTGAGTATATCTGAAGTGGGCATTGGAGGATATTCACTCTTTGGATGTTGAGGAGTATACTGAGCTTTGTTCCTGTCCATAGAAGACTGGAGGCCTGAAGAACATTTTAAATCTTGTCCAGGCTCTTAATTTCTTTATCAGTACATTAGTTCAAAAACACAACGGGCTTCTTATCTATTTGATTCAAACCAGCTTCAATTGCCACTAGGCATACCTACACCGCTCCATCTGTTGATGTACTTAATCCCAGGTACCTTGAGCACATCAGGTTTGATGAGAGAGCAACATCTTTATTCTTTTCTTCCTGAGCCATTTCCATTCAGCTGAAAGGATTTACTGGGTTACACTGAAATACATTCTGAGATGATGTGACAGTTATATCTTTGATTTGATCCTTGGCCTGGTGCTAGTAGCCTTTTTTATTGAAAAGCTTTCTCAAAATTATAGCTACTAATTTTGGATGAAATAATTTGCTGCTACCCTAAAAGTTCCAGAATTTCTATGTTTTCTCTCACCCCTGCCATTCCTCCTTACAAATTGGTCAACTGCTGTTTTCTGAGTACTCTTCTTCCTTGAATTACTTTGTCAAATGCAGCCAACTTTAACCAACACATGTTATTAATATTTTTATTTCTAGTGTCTTCCCCTGGAGATACAAGCTTCACAGGCTCATTATATATCTTCCAAGTTATTAGAGATGACAGATTGTCAAATGTTCCAATATATAGTATGGGTTGTCATTCTTCTAACTTCCAAAATCAGCTTACTTGTCCTATCACTTGACCCATAAACCAATGCAATGCCACAAAAATGAGATTTTGGGGGCACTCTCCATCTCTGAGCATCAGTTTCTGTATCAGTTAAGATATACAAGGTCATGTCAAACCTATAATAACAAAAGTTCATTAACTGCTTGTGCTGTATACTTATTGGAGTAATACAAATGATTTGCACTTGACTACTAAACTGAAATTTGGCACTTCAAACACATCTAGCAGTGCTGTGGAAGGAAGGCATGGTGACCTACTTCTGTAAAGATGACAGCCAAGAAACCCTTACAGAGAAGTTCTTATGGTTTCTTCTCATGGCTCATGATTTCCACGCATGGCTACTCTATGTCGTACAGAGAATGGTAACACACAGAGTAGCCATCAACTCGAGAGAAACAGGTTGGGTATGTCCTTTCAGGTTGCTGAGACTTTCATTTTAGTCATGAGCTTGAATGTTGCCAGTAGAGGGAAAGAGAGTTCTGGAGGCTCATACATTGGCAATTAAATGCTCTAGCCATGAAGTTACACATATCATCTGCTCATAACCAATGGTCCAGAATTAGTCACATAGTCCCACTCAACTATAAGAAGGATAAGAACTGCCATGTTATCCAAAAGTAGAGAGCAGGAAATACATGGTGAACAGTGAATTCTCTTGTATATGAACTGCATAATCAAGTGTACTCAAGATCTGATGAATAGAGACCCAATTTCACTACACCCGCTACCTCACACTCATTCCCAGACTTACGAGGCCTTGAGCAGATTTTACAACATAGGTACCTACTGCACACCTTTCTCCTAGTCTCCCACAAAGGAACCTGTAGTGATTTTGTCAGGTAACTATACCAGTTAAAGAGGAAGCCCCCCAAATTTCACTTACAAGTGACTCTGGTTCCTAGGTAAAATCAATTCCTTGATACTCAGATTGCCAATTTTGTCCACCAACCAGAGGCTTAAGAGCATCAGGTGATAACAGAATATTTTCTCTTTTAATTTTAAAATGTGAGTATATATGTATATACTGATTTGGGTGAAAGTTTACAAAAAAAGCAAATTTGTTTTCCATTCAACATTTCATGCACATTTTATTTCAGGACGTTGATTACAATCCCCACAATGTAACAGCTCTCTTCCTACTTCTTCCCTGTTGTTGTTACCTTTTCCCTGTGTCCTTTTTTTACCTATGCAGTCCTCCCCCCGAGCTATCTCCATGTGCAAATGCTGCCCTTCTGATCTCCCATGGTTGGTTATTCTAAGGAGTGCACCTACCTGATGTGACTGTTCACCTCATTAGCCTATTGTTTGGCTGGAAATTAAGCCATGGGAGTGAGTTCAATTCCAGACTCAAAGGGTGACTAGAGGTCATGATCTCAGGGGTAATGATAACTGAATCTTTGACCTGAGTCACCAAGAAGTCCCATGGGCAGTGATCTTGCAGGATAATTTCCCTAGTTTCTGAATGCATAGATGGTGCAATGGCCTTGCTTCCATGAAATCGCCCCTAGGCCCCTGATTGAATAGCTATAATAGAGTAAGTATGTTATGATAGGAAGCTACTGGAGTGCTCTGCCTGGCTAAGGAAGGAAATGAAAAGTAAATGAACTTCTTGTCTCATAAGATTTGAAATAGATGGAGTTGTGTTGGATGTGTCTCCTCCACTTGAATTTTCATGTGAGCAATGGCTCCCACATTGCACCAATGAGGCACATGGCTAGGGGAAATGAGTCAATGGGAAACCAGAAGGGACTTAGGACAAATAGAGTACAACTGTCACTCCCAGGGATGGCCAGTCACAAGAGACCAAAGACAGAGCATATTCAGATGTCCTTTGAGAGTGGTGTGAGGAGGCAAGAAACCTGATCAAGGACATCGGGAATAGGAATGACTTTGCAAAGTCAAAGACAAAATGTGAAGGACAAAGGGAATCAGGGTCATCTCAGGAGATGAGTTTGTCCTTCTGTGACTGAAAAGGTACCTTACATAACCCAATACAATACCTCTCCATATTTAAATATCTCAAGTTTTCCAACTTTTGTCCCTTGCAGATGTATAAAACATTACAATATTTTATACATTGTATGGCCAGACTTAATCTCACCTACTTTGGTCATGTTGTAAGAAGGGACCATTCCCTGGAGAAGGATATTGTGCTTGGCAAAGTGGAGGGTCAGTGAAAGAGGGGAAGGTGGTTAACAGGATGGATTGACACAGTGGCTACAAGGACAGGCTCAGGTATAGCAAGGATTGTGGAGCTGGCACAGGACTGGGCAGTGTTTTGTTCTGCTGTACATGGAGTCATTATGAGTTGGAGATGACTTGACGGCACCTAACAACAACAATTTATTACATTTTAAACCACATATTATATAAAGTAGGAGCTCTGGTGGTGTAGTGCCTAAGGCATTTGGCTGCTAAGCAGAAGGCTGGGTTCAAACCCACCAGCCACCAGACATTCCTTGGAAGGAAGATTGGACAATCTATTTCCATAGTGATACCACCTAAGAAACCCAAGGAAGGGTCACTCTGAGTCAGATTCAACTTGACAGCAGTGAGGTTTTTATTTTTTATTATTTTTTAAAATTATATAAAGTAATACTTCAGGTTATAAATGTTTCTTTTTCTCATTCTATGTTTTAAAAAACAATTTTATCCCTAGAAACTCTCTGTGGATTGTGGGCCCTGGTGTTTTTATCATCCCAGAGTTTCCTGTTGAGTCACCCAACAGGTTTCTTGAAAACCTCTTTTCTGAGAATAACTACAATAAAAAGTCTTGACAATTCACATTCCCTATGTACCATCAAAAAGGTTTAGAGAAAATCAGTTTTCAGATGGTGCACTTATTGTAGGTGGAAATGGAGGCCAGCTTGACTACTCTGTGGAGCTGTGAGGTTAATGTCTCACATAGGGGATACCCAAGGCACTGTTGATGAAGGAGTGGGAAAAGCAAATGACCCTGGAATTTGTGTCATGGTCGCAGCACATGAGTTATGGACAAAGAATCTGAAAGGGTTGGTTTGGATAAAAAAATAAAAAAGAGGGAGAAGGACTTTGAGTGATTGAAAGAAATTTAAAAGTCTTCACAAATCAACTCTAAAAAGATATATGATAAAAATCAGGAACATATGAACCCTAATAGATATTAGATTTTTTGAGGAACTATTATTTATTTTTAAAATGAAATAATGATATGATGATTTTGTTAAAAGAGTCCTTTTCTGTTAGTCTAAGTGACTGGTACACATGTGATCCTCAGTCTATACAACTATGAAACCAGAAGAGCTAGATAGTGCCTGGCTACCACTGTCAACCACTTGCGGGGGGGGGATGTATGTAGGAGATCCTGGATAGAGTGAGAGAACAATGTGGAACAAAACTCAAAATTGTAAAAAAAAAAGGGGACCAGGTTTACTGGTGAAACCCCTTAGACTATGGCCCCCAACTGACCTTCAGGTCTGGAATTAAACCCATTCTTGTGGCTTCCAGCCAAACAAAAGACAGGCATATGAGCTCAACATTTACATTAGGTCGATATACTTCTTGGAGAGATCAATCGTGGGAGAATAGAAGGGCTGTGTATGCACAGGGAGACAGCTTGGGGGACAGGAGTGCATGGGAGGGAAGGACACAGGGAAGAGGTAACTATGGGGAGGAAGTGGGAGGGGAGCTGTTGCATTGTGAGAAATTGCAGTCAATGTCATGAGATCAAGTGTATGTGAGCTACTGTACAGAAAATGAATTTGCTCTGTACACTTTCACCCAAATCACAAAATTTAAAAAAAAGTGCTTTTCTTGTATCACTTCTAATTTTTTGTTTATTTTGTCAGTTTGTTCTTGTATTGTTTTCCTAAATTGTTGTAGAGTTTTATTTGTGTTTTTCTTAATTTTGTCTGTTTTCCTTAATTTTGTCAGTGTTTTCCCTGATCTGTGTCTCAATTCATTGAAGATACTTATATATAATTCTTTTGAATTCCTTATCAGGGAGTTCTGATGCTGCTTCTTCCTCAGGGATGTTTTCTGGGTCTGTATCCTGGTGCCTTGTTTCTACTACTTTTTCTTGCTTCTTTGTGTTGACTGGGATGTTCTATTGTCTCTGAGACATTGTGATGTCATTGTACTATATTAAATTGGTGATTGTATGTTGGTGTGATTTGCCCAAGGTTTCTTCTCTTCTTCATTTTTTTGTGATATATCTGAGTGAGCAGGGTACCATGTTCCTCTATTTGCTAGTTGATAGCACTTAGGAACTCACCCCCATCTCCTGGTGGGTGTGATAGGGAATGAGAGTGTGTGCACAGATCTTTGTTAGTTGTTCATGAAAACTAGTTAAAGGTGAGTTGGGTTGGTATTTGGCTGCTGTCTATCATTAGTCAGTTGGCGCAGAAGCAAGTGGTGGCTTTCACTCAGTGGGTGGGGTTGCAGGAGGTGTGGTTATGGTTGAGTCACATGGGCATGATTGCTGTCTCCCACTCAGTTAGACGAACAAAACAAAATAATAAAAAAACCACCACCAAAAAAAAAAAAAAAAACCAAAAAAAAAAAACCCAACCAAACAACAACGACAACAAAACCACAAGAGGACCAAAAAAACACAAACCACATAAAAAAAACAGGAACAATTACAAAGAAGAAGTAAAAGGAAAGGCAATAAATGAGAAGAAATATTTTTAAAAAATTTTATAAAAACAAAAGAAAGATAAAGAGCAAAGGAGAAAAACACCTCCACAATATCTGGGGAGGGGAGAATAAGAGAAAAGAGCGAGAGTAAAAGAGAAAATGAGAAAACTGCAAAAAGAAAACAAGAGATGAGAGGAACCAAAAGGAAGAAAAAAGAAGGGAATCAGGAAAAGGGAAGAGAGAAAGAAAACAGAACAATAATTAGGAAAGGGAAAAGAAAATAAATAAATAAAAAGGAAGAAAAGAGGAAAGAAAAAATAATTTTAAAACAAGCAAACAAAAAGAAAACTGGGTAGGGTGTGGGCAGAGCAGGGCACCCAGGATCTGTCATGGCACACAGACCAGGAAGGAATTCCTGCTGGTCCAGAAGATGGGAGAAGGTGGAGGATGGCCATACCTCCATTCACCAAGAGGTTGTGGGGTATAAGCATAACAAAGGGAATATCACATCTTTTTAGTTGTCATCCTCCAGTGCAATTTCCTGTGCTGAGGGTGTGGGGTATAAGAGTAACAAGGGGAATATCAAATCTTTTTAGTTGTCAGCCTCCAGTGCAAATTTCCTGGGCTGTCCTCAGCAGGTGGAGCCTATTCTTAGGTTGCTGCTCAGATCTTGCAAATATTCAAAATGGCTGCACCCTCAGGACAGCTGAAAGTCCACAGCTCAGTTCATCTCCTTATCTGCTGTTTTCCTTTTTAGTCATCAGCCACCAAAGCAGTTGCCCATGCAGTTCTTGGTGAGCAGAGCCAATTCTTAGGTTGTTGCCCAGATTGGAACACTACTTGTAAATATTCAAATTGGCTGTACTCTTGGATAGCCAATAGTCCACAGCTCCGTTTGTCTCCTTATTCACTGTCTTAATTCAAGTTCTTCTACTAGTTGGTATTTAATTCACTTCTTTATCCCTCCCTTCAAAACTCAGGGTTCCAGGGTTATCTTCTGTATCAATATTTTTATCAATTTTTACCATTTTTATCAATATTTCTATCTATACTTGAATCACTAACATTCTGCTTTAAATGTCTTTTACTTTTCTCACATATGAATCATTTCAAATATAGTTTGTAAGTTACTCCAAATAAAGCTTAGAATCTTTCTGTTGTTTTCCAAGACCTGTTGGGACTTTGATTTACTTGGAGATGAATCAACACCTTTACTGGATTTTGCCATCCATAATCATAGATAGCTCCTTTCCCAATAAACATCTACATTTAGAGAAATCATCCATCCTTAATGGTCCTAACAACTCAAAGTGGCATTGCTAACCCTGTGGCTTCTTGATTCAAGTCTCCCTCAGTCAGTAGAACTGATAGTGTCCCTTGCTCCTGTTCTTTCAGTTACACCCATCATACTTGTTTTCGGACCTCTCTGATATCTCCCATCCCTAAAGCCCCCTACATTCTTTCTTCTCTGTCTTCATTTTTCCTGTCTTCACTTCTGCCCCATCTAGCTTAGAAGACATGGTCCAGAATCTTGATCACTCTCTCTCCAATACCTCCATTCCCTGCCCACAATGCCAGCCAACCAATTGTCCTGTCCAGCTAGCCCCCTTCTCTCCATCAGGCCTGCAGGAAAAAATTACCCAGTATATCATTTTGTGCTATTGCACTCGTGGTATCCAGCCACCAGAGGGCGCTCTGAGCTGTACATATAGCCCTTGGCATCCCCAGTCAGACTGGGTCCACCATTTTTCATTGTAAATAGGGACAATAGGTACTCCCTGTAGTAATTCCTATTAATGCCTGCCCAGATTGCTGTATCTGACCAGTTCACCTAGGTGCTCTTAGTGTGGCTGCTAATGGTTCACAAATGCCCATTCCCTAAAAATTTGGCTGTTAAGTCCAAAATCTATAGGTTAGTACATGTCACCTGGCCCAGAAGTTACACAGCATCTCCACCCTTCCTGAAAGGGACAGCTCTCAGCAGTGACTTATTTAAACAGGGACACAAAAGTTGGTCCACTTGCCTCAAGGAAAGAGTCCTAGTGATGCAATAGTTAAGTGCTTGACTGTTAACCAAAAAGTTAGTTTTTCAAACCCACCAGCCACTCTGTGGAAGAAAAAGACTTGGTGACCTGCTCCTGCAAAGATTATAGCTGGTCCAGAAGATGGGAGGAAACCTTATGGGGCTGTTCTACTCTGCACTGTAAATGCACTGTAGGCTTGTTGAGTCAGAATTGACTTGACAGCACGCGAAAACAACCTGTCTCAAAGGCGAGATAACTCTACATTTTGGTTTATGCTCCTGAGCTCTTGTCTTGGTGTTCTCTAGACAAACACTGTGTTAGAGAGATTTACCTCAAGGAATTGGCTGACATAATTGTGGAAGACCGTCAAGTTCAAAATCTATAGGTTAGGTAACAGGTGGCAGAGGTTTGCAGGCTTGAGTCCTAAGATCCATAGGTCAGGTGACAGGAGGAGTGCAGGGTAAAGACAGACAAAGAGTTCTGCCAAAATATCTGTTTCTAGCCCAGAGGCAGAATGCACTCTAAATAATTTTCTTTTCAAATGATTGATTGATTGATTGCATTAGATTACAGTATGAAACAACAACTAGGCTAGTGTTTGGTCACATCACTGGGAGCCACAGCCTATTCAAGTTGACACACAAAATTAACCATTACTTTGGAGCAAGTCAAGGCTAGGCTTTACTTGAGGTTACATCCTTGACTGCACCTTTCCCTGCCCTGTTCTGCTTCCCTCACCAACGGTCAGAGGAGCATTGTCTTAGTCATTCTACTCTCCTGATCCTTGTCATGACTTCACCCAGGACAGGTTTCAGAACCCCATGGAGGAGGCTTCCAGATGTGGTGCTGAATTCCTGCCATGCTGGGGACACGCCCTGGGGAACCTTGGCCGCTATCCCACAGCAAACCTCACCACTAGTTCTTGTTGCCCACTCAGTTGTTGAGCCAACTGTAGCGATGGTGGAAATCTCCAGTTCACTCTTTACAGATGCTACATTGTTTGACTCTCACATTCCTGGAAGAAAGGATTCAGTAGGAGTCACTTGTCACTCTGTATGTACAGGCCGAGGGGTGGGGATCATGCTGGGGTTCCTTGAGCAAAGGCTGGGCAGGTGGAGGAGGGAACACACCATTCCCATGTCCCTCCATACTTAAGCCCCAGCTAGGACACAGACAACTCTGAGTTCTCTTGGATCAGGCCCAAAGTTAGTAAAGGAAGACCTTGGAGGAGAATCAGGGACACTCTGGTTGACAGCACCCATGTTTTACCTAAGCATACATGGGACCACCCTGAAATACTTGCAAGCTTCCCTGCATCCAGTCTTGGACATGAAGGCTCTGGGCAGCCTGATGCTGCCAGTTGAGGTGAAGCTACTGTGTGGTTCCAGGGCCTGGAGATTGGGCTAGACCGCAGCCTGAGTGCCTGAGCACCATACATACCAAATCAACCCTACTGACCCCATGTTGACCCACCCATACACCCCCATGAATTGTGGACCTCAGAAATGGCCCAGAGGCTCATGTTTCCCTCTACCTCCTCTCCATGGGGACAGAGGATCATTCCTGAAACCCAGGAAAGACAGCCTGCTCCCTTCTCCTTGGCTCTAGGGAAGAGGGAGGAACTTGTTATGCATGAGAGCACATGGAAATAAGAGGGGCACTGTCTAAAGGTCACACTCTTCATTTAAGATCACCTCTTTTGAACAGCATGGTAAAATGTTCAAACCCTCACAAACCAACCCTTAACCTCTCTAGCCTCAATTTGCACATCGATGAAATAGGGACAATATTGATAAATGTGAAAGTGGATGAAATGGCAGGGTAGAGGGGAACAGAGTGGAAAAGAGGAAGATAGAGGCTTGGTGGAGACGAGGAGGTCATTAGACTGGGTAGATGGATGGAGCAGTGTGGGGTGCCTAGGGGGACAGGGTCCTCCCCTCAAATTACTGGAGGCCAGTGATGGGAAGCTGACCTGAGTCTTTTGCTCTAGGACCTGTAGCAATAGCACCTTCACATAGATTTCAAAGCTTCCACACTCTGTTCCTTTAAGAACACAAAGAGATTAGCTACCCTGCCCCTTGCTCTACAGAGCTGTGAGGCTGGCCTTGGCAGCCACAGGGTTAGTGTCAGTCTCAGAGGAAGTCTCTAGACAAAGTCTAAGTCCTCCCTAGACTGGACCTGATGAGCAATTTCTGCAGAACTACCCACTGCCAAGTTCCCTAGTCATCTCCACATCCAAACAGGCTGTGATGAGACCTGGAAGGCTCCTACCAGGGAATAGAGAGATGTGTATTTCTGCCCAGTGTCACTATGGATCAGGGTCCGTAACAATCAGTTAGCTTCCTTCCAGTATCTATCAATCTGGAGATTGAAGTCTTCCTGATGTCTCCCCAAGAGAAGCCTGCACCCTGAACCTGACCTGACCTGACCTTTTGGAGCAGGGTGGGGTGGTAGCACTGGGTGGTCACTTTTCTTGCCCATTCTGTCCCTGACCCACAAGACATGCTGGTGCCCCCCAGTGGCCAGAGCCCAGTATGAAGAGCTTCTAGTCTATGGGGCTGGTAGACATCATAGGGATGGGAGGACAGTGGAGAGTGACACTGGGCCCCCTAAATCCCAGATTCATCGTGGGAACTGAGGCTGAGTCCAACCACTCAAGACTTGGTGCTGAGCCTCCCTCAGGAAGGGAGAGGTTCCAGGCCTGAGCTCCTGAGGAAACTCACCTCCAGGTGCACAAGGCAATACAGGTAACAGATGAGCCTGAAGTAGTTAAGTGCTCAGAGTGATGTGCTGGGCCAAAGGCCACAGGACAGCTCTAAAGGACCCTGCAGAACAGAGGTCTACTTTAGGGATCAAAGGAGAATGATGACAATGGAGTGAACACTGTGAGTTAGTGAATCCCATACCCCAGGGTGACACCAGAGGAGGCAGCAACCTCATAGCAGGGGGTCATCATCACAGCAATTGGGCTCTAGAGGTAGGAGTAGGGAACAAAGAGAGTGTCGCTGCCTCACCAGCCCACAGGTCACTGTGGAAAATGGCTACACCCAACTCATCTTTGCCCCACAGATCCTCCTAAGTATGAACGGCATGGAGGTCTTCATGGTGAAGAGCCCAGGAACCCAGGCTCCACTCAAAGGCCTGACCTCCATTAGGCAGGGTGATGTAGGCGGTGTCCCATGCCTGCATCATCCAGACCATCATCTCCCTGCAATCTCACGGCAAGTTGGAGCTGAGGCCCAAGAACAGGTGGGGGGCCACAAAGCCTCATCCCTGGTGCCTCTGACAGACCCAAGTGTGTGGACTGTGCCCCTCCCCCCAGGCACAGATCCTCCTGCCCAGCCAGGTTCGAGTTGTCCAAGGACAAGAAGTGATCATCCCAGTGTGACCACAGGCTTGTTAAGCATATGCTGTGGTGCTGGTAGACATCATAGGGGTGGCAGGAGAATGAAAAAAACACTGGGCCCCCTAAGTCCCAAATTGATTGTGGGAACTGAGCCTGAGTCCAACCACTCAGAACTTGGTGCAGAGCATGTAGAATGTGAAAATTTTCTGGGAAAGGTATCCATGTGGTCACATGGATTCTGTGTGGCACATGACAAAGGCTGTGGGGGTAGGGTAGACCTCAACATGTGGGGTGAATGCTTCAGTGTTTATAAAAGTCCTTCTCTTCCTACTACTTGTATGTATTATTTCTGGTATTATACGAATGGACTCTCAGTGCTGGTCTACTGTGGGGAAAGGTGGCTGTCTCCTCCCTCCCCTCAGGCTCCTTGTCTCCAGCCCAGTCCCTCCAACAAGCATACTTCCTCTACTGTCACCCAAAGTCAGAAATCTGATGAGCACAGATGAAAGGAAGTCCCTTTAGGTGAAAGTGTTTCATTTCTACTAGGACCTAAGCACAGGAGCTGCACAGAGAAGGAAATGTTGATGGAGCTTCCGGAATCAGGGACAATTGGGGGAATTGAGTTCAGAGGCCAGGTGGAATCCCACCTGCAGACTGACAGCACATACAGAGAATGACACAAGGCTCTGCAGCAGCCTGGGAAGTTGGCTGGCCTAGGAGGAATAACTAAGGATGCACAGAGCAATGCAGAAAATGTGTGGTCCTGGAACCAAATCAGTTAGAGGCACTCTTTGCATCTCCTCCTCCATCACTTAGAAAACAAGCTTCAAGAGAAAGCCTCACCAGTGAAAATGATACACAATATGCAGCAAACTTCCAGCTGTGGGGCATCAGGAAGATGAAAATGCCAAGACTGGTGAAGGCCAAAGGAGCACTGATGGCGTAGTGCCTAAGGCATTTGATTGCTAACCAGAAGGCTGCAGTTCAAATCCACAAGCCACTCCTCAGAAAGAAGATTGGGCAATCTACTTCCATAGTGATACCACCTCAGAAATCCAAGGAGAGGTCTCTATGAGCTGTATTCTACTCTGTGGCAGTGAGTTTGGTTTGGTTTTTGGTTGCTGAAGGCGAAGGCGAGAAGAGTGGACTACACTACCACCTGCTGGGCCTGGAGCAGCCTATATTAGCCATTTACTCTGTGCAGAGGTGGTGGAGACCTAGGTGGCCTTGGCCCCACTGGAACCAGCTTCTGGGGTGACTCATTGCCAGATCTGGTCACAGATGCCCATCTGCAGGAAGAGGCAGGGAGAACACCAGGAGTAACCCCACAGCATTTCACCCTCATTGTTGGTATAAGCCACAGTCTCCACACATCTCTATCTTGAGCCCGCACACCTAAGCCTGCTACCCATATCCCCCATGTAGTCTCTGCCTTTATCCCCAAACCTCCTGCCCCCAAATAATTTTGGATCCTTCTCACCCAAGAGGGTATATCCTGCACCCAAGCTTGGTGCAGGCTTGGTCAACATTCCCCATATCAACAAGAAGATTAACAGAAGGGATATGAATGGGCCATTCAACAAAGGATATGCAAACAATCAAAAGCATATAAAATGTACCCTCACCAATAAATAAATGCAAACTGAGAAAACAAGAGATAAGACTTGCTCCTATCAAACTGACAAATAAGTTCAGCCCTCTGGATGGGCAGGCCCTGCATCCATAGAGTCAATCAACTAAGGGTGGGAAAAAAAGCAATTAAGTTGTCAAACTAAACTAAGAGGCCATAAAGTATTATTTGCACAGCATTTACATTGTATTTGACGTCATAAGTCATCTAGGATGATTTAAGGATGTGGGTAGGTTACATGCAAATAGTATTCTATTTTTTTCTTTTTATAAGGGACTTGAGCGTCTATGGATTTGAATATCCACTTGGGTCTTGAAATATATCTCCGTGGATAACAAGAACAACTATTAAAATTGTTCACAATGTTGGCTGTGGGAAGTTTTGTTTAGAAGACTTGGTAGCCTTTACCAGTACAAGATCACACCTCATCTTGGATCTGACCACTGGCTGGGTTCTGGAGTCCTCTAGCATTAAGCCCCCAATCTATCTGGACACCCTGTCTGAGGTTGGCCAAGGTCCCGCATGACAATAGCTTATGCTCCCATGCCTCCATCTTTCCAGCACAGTCCAAGCATCCTGGGGGACAGTTTAAGCTGCTTCCCCTCAAGCTCCTCCACGTGACTCTCACAAACTCACCCCATAGCAACCACATGTTCTGAACCTCCACAACACATGAATTTCCAGGGGTTCTGAGTTGTTGATTATTTTGTATGTGTGCCCTTAGTCCTGGATGTGTTTTAGGAAATCTAGAGACTGAAGGTGCTGAGTAACGGGTCAGAAGTAAGAAACTCAGCACTGCCTCATTCACCAGAAGCAAAGCCCAGGACCTAACATCTCGCTTCCTCAAATCCACACGGGTCCAGAAAACCAGAGCAGAAAGTGACTTTTCATGCAGAGGTCCAGAAGGTCAGAGCAGGGAATGATCCTTCATGCACAGGTCCAAAGATCAGAGCAGGGAGTAAAGCTTCATGCACAGGTTGAGATGCTAAGAGCAAGGAGTGGTCCTCTAAACAGATCCATACAGTCAGTCAGGAGTGACCCTTCCCACTCCGGTCTAGATAGTCAGATCAGGGAGTGACTTTTTTTTTTCTTTAATGTGATTTAGGTGAAAATTTACAGAGCAAATTCACTTTCCATACAGCAGTTCACATACACTTTGTCTCATGACATTGACCACAATTCACCACAATGCAACAGCTCCCCTCCCACTTCCTCCCCACAGTCACCTCTTCCCTGTGTCCATGCACCCCTGTCCCCTGAGCTGTCTCCCTGTGCATACACAGTCCTTCTTTCTCCCATGATTGTTCTCTCCAAGGAGTGTATATATCTCAGGTAAATGTTCAACTCCTATGTGGGTGACCTTTTTTCATATGTATACATGATCAGAGTAGGGAATGAGCTTTCCTACACAGGTCTAGATGGTCAGAACAGGGAATTACCCTTTCTGCACAGGCCCAGATATTCAGAGCAGAGTAAGAAACTTTGTACATCTTCTGTGCCAAACAGGAAATTGAACCCTCCCTGACTGACCTGGCAACCATGGAACCCTAAGACATCTCATAAAACATAGTCCAATAATCAGAGGTCTGGTGGCATAGTGGGTAAGGTGTTGGATGGTAACCAGAAGGTTGGTGGTTCAAACCTGCTAGCTGCTGCTCTATGGGAGAAAGATGAGACAATCTACTTTCATAAAGATTTACACCCTATTATCAGCTCTGAGGAGACCTGGAAAATAGGAAAAATGGGAGGGGGGAAGGAATGAAAGGATGAGTAAATGGAAGGGAGAGAGGATGGGGACAAAAGAGGAGGGGAAGTGGGAGATGGGGGGTGGAAGGAGGAGAGGAGAGTAGAGGCAAAGGGGATGGAGAAATGAGAAAGAATAGGAAAAGAAGGGAAGGGGAAGGAAGAGATGGGGAAGACGTAGAAAGAGGTAAGGGAAAGGACATATCCATGTCCCGCCCCCTCTGACCTTTTCCCTCCAGTGAACTCACCTGACCAAGCCCCACTCTAGGCAGAATCTCATGCCTGCTGCTTTCCATCTCCTTGAGTGGGTGATCCTGGCTGGAGGAAAAGACACCCTGTGACAGGGCAGAGATGTCTAATTGCCCATTCAGTACCCATTATTTCTTAGGAAATTACTGGGTGCTGTTTGCAAATATATAATTTCCACTGGTAGTCAAGATGTTCATAAATGTGAGCAGACATCTTTGGGAGGGACATCTGGGGAGTTTTGTGAAGTGAATGACTCAGCAAGGAGAATAGGGGCACCTTTACACCTGGCTTGACTTTGCTTCTTGTCTGGGAAACAGGTGTTATAGCAAGAGCTTCAGCAGTCATTTTGGCACTAAGAGTTGATCTTGAAGATGGAAGCACATTGGAAGGATGGCCAAGCAAAGAGACAAAAGGCATGTTGTCCCTTGTTATAATAGCCCTAGACAGCTTGCCTTTGAAATTTTTCACAAAGAGGACAATTCCCTCACTTTTTGAAGTCACTGCAGTTGGGTCTCTAATTATAACAGCTACATGCAACTTTTAGCGTGCACACTGGCAAGTTCCATGTTGCCTCATGTTCATAAGCCCACATGCCCACTTGGGGCTGCCAAGCAGGCACTGAGGCTCTGTCTCAGACAGAGCTCATAGAACAGACTTGGAGATGAGGTTTCCTTGGGTATAAGGTTTCCTCTGGTGCTTTCTGGATCCACACAAGAGGAAGTGGGAAGGGCAGGGTGGGAAGAAGTGGGACTTCAACAGGGAGCCTGAGACTCCCTTGACTATGGGAGCTCACAACAGGATGGACCTGCAGAGCTGTCCCTATGTGGAAAGTTTTGTGCAGTGTGCCCTCTCCCACCTGAATTGCAAGTCTTCAGGCAATTCTTAGCTTCTATGGGGAATGGTCCTGCCCCAAGGCCCATGTTGCTTTTATGCTCTCAATTCTCCCCCTCTAGTCTTCTGCAGTGTCTGCCCTCCTCATTCCTGTCCCTGACCTCCAACCCTGCAGCTACCTTGTTTACAGTTGAACTCCTACCTGTCTTGCCCTGCCAGGGGTCTTCCTTTCCCTATGTCCCTCTGGGGTGCTTGTCTCCACCTCTCCATTGCTTTTGTCAATGTTAACCATGACCCTCATGGTGGGAAGTAGTAGCTGAGCTGCAGAGCTTTGGCAGACTGGACCTTGCATCTTCTCAATGCTGTCCTGGGGCTTTCGGGCAGAGGAAGTGAAGTACCTCACTGGCTATTCTCCCTGCCTCTCTTCCTTACCTGGGGAGGTGAAGTCTCAGGTATGTGCTGGTCCTTACCTCCTTCTCTGCCTCTCACTTCCAGGCTCTGCTTCTCACTTCCAGGCTCTGCCTCTCCCACATGAAGTGGGTTCTGGCATCCCGCTCTGAAAGATTCATGATGCCTCATTTGACCTCTTTAGCCCTGACCTCTCCCTAAGACCCATATGCACACAGAATCTTCTACTTGACCCCTCTTCATGGTGATAAAGGCCTCTGACTTGCGCCATGTCAAATGGAGCTCACCACACCCGTCATGATCTACCTGTAGTCTTCTCTGTCTCTCTGGAGATTGGACAGAACCATGAAGCTGGGCCCCCCACATGCCACAGGGACCTCTCTTGTCTGCATCTTTGAGAAGATACTAGAGGCCTTCAGTGGTCAAAGAAGGATTGGGAGCTCTGCAATATGGGATTATGGCTCGTGGAGAGAAGGGAGTCACCCCCGACCACAGAGGGGGGCCTTGGAGGACTGAACAGGTGTCCCTCAGAGGAGGTAGTACTGCAAGCACTGGTAGGGCTGAGTCTGTGGAGTGACTTCCCTCACTATAGGGACTTAGACCCCTGCCCCCACTTTGGTATCTTCCTTGGGCTCTCAGGAAGATCCTGCCAGGGAAAGGGACCTAAGAGAGAGCTTAAGGGATCCAGGGAGCAATTGCAGCTAGGGGGCATCTTGCAACTCACAAACATGCTCTGTGAGGTAAAAGTCATTTTAAACTTCAAAACCAGATTGGGAAATACCAGCTAGGTAAGGACTTCCTATAATTTACCCCAGTCCTCTCCTCCAGACGCCACACCTTTCTCTCCTGAGGGGCCAGGACTTATTTCTACATGTGCTGGGGAGGGGAGAGGGATATTGAGGAAAGGAAGTAGGTACAGGGTGCAAGGCATACATGGGTCCTTTCCAAAGGCAATAGACTTCTGTTTTTCCCAGACCTCAGGTGTGCGGCAGCCTAAGAGCTGTAAGGGTTTATCACCTCAGAATTTGCATTCTCCCTTGTTTCCACAGCCTTCCCATTCCCTCTTTGTCACCTTCCCCCTCTGTCCACTAGGGGGTGAACTCAGTAACCTGAGATGTAAGACCCACTTGATCTGTGCCTTTCATGTTCTATTTTATGTGATTTTAAGCTATGAGAGAAACATTTAAGAAACCACTTTGCATTTCTACTAAAATTTAATGCTAATTCAGAGAGGCTTCGTAGGCTAACTCCTTCTGGATTCTACAGAAACACGCACATCATTGTTGGGCCCCTAACACAAAAGAGGATATTGAAAGGCATTAAAAAGTTATTGGGGTCAGGTTAGGGAAGGATGGTGGGCAAATGGGCATGGCTATAGAAGGGGAACATGATGACTGTGGTGGGGTTTACAAGTATTTACACATGTGCTAGTATCACCCACACAGAATGCACATACACTCACACATGTGTAGAATTGTGCATACCTACCTACACACACATATGCATACTCATACCTGTACACAAGTGTGCAAGCATGCTCACATGAACACACACACACATACACACATAGGTGTGCATACTTGCATACTCACAAGTGTGCATGCATATTCACATATACACATCATATGCACATGTGTACACAGAGGTACACACTCAGGTGAGTGCAGGTAAGACTGGTAGAATCTGAACTTGCTCTCAGGATCTTGCTGACTCAAAGTCCTGGTTATGTCATTGCTCTGTAGTTTTGCAAGAAGCAACTACTGGAGAAATTGGGTGAAGGTCACATAGGATCTCTCTGTAATCATTTGGCAACTTTTAATTTATACTTATTTCAAAATAAAAAAAATTAAAGAAATGATTGTTGTCTCTTTGTTTTATTTTTGTGTTTCTCTCTGAGCCTTGAGCACAATGTTCACCTCTTATGTCAATAGACAGTCACAGTATGGGCTCTCCCTTAGGATGATCCCAAGTTATGGACTTTCTGGTCAACAAGTCATTTTTCTTGTTGTAGGCATGATAACTACAGGAATGAAACACAGTTGGTCTTGTGCCATGCCTATGCTATGTTACAGATGGTACCTTTGTGATCCACAGGGTTTTCCTTGGCTGACTGTTCAGAATGAGATCACCAAGTCTTTCTTGCAGTCCATCCAAGTCTGAAAGCTCTGCTGAAATCTGTTTAGCCTCTTGGTGATAATATATATGGGGTTTTAAAGTGAATCACTGATATGATCACTAGAATGAATCATTGAGCCTAAGGACTTCTTTTCTACTCCCAGGCTGTCCTCAGACCAGGACAGCCCAGGCTGCTGCCTGCAGACTCACTGCCCATATACCTCCCCATGGCTATATCTTCTGGGCTTCAGCCAGGAATTTTGCTTCCACAGGACCTTGTGTGAGCCTTGTGTGAGCCTGTGACTTGCCTTCTCTTCCATTCCCAGATGTGTTAGTTTCCTAGACCTCAAACTTGGGCACTTAAAATAGCAGAAAATTATATCCTCTACATTCTGGAGATGAGAAGTGCAACATCCAGGAGCCACCAGGGTTGTGATCCCTCTAGAGTATCTAGGGGTGGGGGGAATCCTTCTTTATCTCCTCCAGCTTCTGGTGGGCCCAGGTGATCCTTGGCTTGTGACTGCATCACTCCTATCTCTGCCTCTGTCCTTACATCACCTTCTCCTCTGTGGCTGCTCCCCTTTTCTTTTCTTCTAAGGAGCTATTCATTGGATTGAGGATTTACCTAGCTAATCCAGAATGATCTCATTACAGACCCTTTCCTTACTTTTGTATACAAAAACAATTTTTTTTTCAAATAAGGCCATCCTCAAAGGTTTCAGTTGGACATATTTGTTGGGACTTATCATTCAATTCACTACACCAGATATTCCCTTTCTTAATGGGGTTGAACCATCAGCCTTCTGGTTTGCAGTCAAATGCCTTAAGCACTGTGCTACCAGAGCTTCTTTAATGGGGTTGGGAACAGGTATAGGCAGGTGGGGAAATGTATTGGATCTTTCCCCTACTCACCATGACTCCCCTGCCTCTTGTGAAAGGCTCAGGTCCCCATGACTTGACTGGACTGAGGATAGGTTCCAGGATCCCAGGTTGGATAGAAGGATGACTTAGGCAGAGGACCAGCTTGAAACACAGGGATGTGCCACCCATCTTGCTCACCTGTGTGTCTGCAGACTTTAGAGAGCTCTGAAAGACCATGCTTACCACCACAATGTATTGACAGATTGGGTTCACTGGCTCCACAGCTGAATGGGGCTGAGCTAGCAGGGAATCATGTGTCCTGCTAGTGTCTGACAGTAAAACAGATGCAGAGAAGGCAATGTTTCAATCAGGTAAATATGAATGGGAAATAGAATTTCTTTTTTGAACATCTTTCTATAAATTAAAATTCTTAAAGCACGCTACTGTTTAGTTGTATGGCCTATAGGTCTTTACCATTTTATTATTCTCTTTATATTCTTGTTATAGGTCCCTGGGTGGTGCATACTTTTTGCATTTTGCTGCTAACAAAAAGATTGGTGGTGCAAACCTACCCAGAAGCACTGTGGAAGAAAGACTTGACAATCTGCTTCTGAAAGATCACAGCCATTAAAATCCCATGGAACTCAATTATGCTCTGTAATACATGGGGTTGTTAAGAGTTTATATCAACTCAAACACAACAGCAATGGGTATTTTAAATTTATTTTTGTTGGTAGAGAAAATCAGTGTTGTAGAAAAGCTTACTGTCAAACTGTCCTATTCAGTGATCACACCCAAGAAGTTCCATAACCAAGGTACTATGACTCAGACACAAAATGTTGCTGTTGTTGTTGTTATGTTGTTATGTTGTTATGTGCCGTCGAGTCGGCCCCGACTCATAGTGACCCCTCCTTGGGTTGCCGAGGCAGTATCACTATGGAAGTAGGATTGCCCAACCTTCCTTCCGAGGAGTGGCTGGTGGGCTTGAACTACCAGCCTTCTGGTTAGCAGTCAAGTGCCTTAGCCACTATGCTACCAGAGCTCCTTATAACCACATACGCTGAACAAAATTCACAGGGGAGATAATGTTTTCAGGTCTACTTTTATACCTAAATTCAAACCATCCATCCATCAATCCATTCATCCAACCATCCACCTTGCCATCTCTGCATCCATGCTTTCAGACGTCCATCAGTCTTGATCCATCTGAACATCCATCTATGCATCCATTTAGGTCTTCATTCATTCCTCCCTTTATCTATATTTTTCCATCCACCCATCCCTTTAACCAACAATCCACCCTCTATCGATCTATCATTCATTACTTCATCCATCCCTTCATTCATCCATCTATTCATCCATCCATGCATCCACCTGTCCCTCCAGCCAGTTAACTGTCAATCCATTAAAAATTATGAAATATCAATCTTGCCAGGCAGAGCATTAGTTTCAGAACAGTGGGGGTAGGAAGTAGCTTAATACATGAAGTGTGCCTACTAGCAGGTTGAAACTGAGAGGAAACAAAAATATATATGTTCAAGATCACAACCTACCCTGATCAAGATTGCATGGCACAAGTGCCAAGAATAGCATGAAATCATGATACTTTTTCTGAGTTCTGAGTTTAGAATAGAATAGAATAGATAAAGTAGTCATGGAAGGTGTCCCTGAGAGGTATGTTCTAAGCCAGAGATTTGGGTAGCTGAGGAGTTCTGATGTTGATGTTTTTATGTTGTTATCTGCCATAGAGCTGGCTCTGACTCATAGTGACCCGATGTATGACAAAATAAAATACTGCCTGGTCCTGTGCCACCCTCACAATCCTTGCTATACCTGAGCCCATCATTGCAGCTACTGTGTCAATCCACCTCATTGAGGGCCTTCCCCTTTTCACTGACCCTCTTCTTTACTTCTCCAGGGAGTGGTCTTCTGACAACATGACCTAAGTATGTGAGATGAAGTCTGGCCATTCTTGCTTCCAAGGAGCATTCCAGCTGCACTTCTTCCAGGACATATTTGTTAGTTTGTTAGCCACCTAAATATCTTCTTTGGTGTAGGGTCTGTTAATGTTTTCTGTCCATTTTTCAATTGGATTGTTTGTCGTTTTGATGTTGAGGTATTGGAGTTTTCTATAAATTTTAGAGATAAGTCCCTTGTCAGATACGTTGTTGCCTAAATTTTTCCCCCCCCCCGATCTGTAGGCTCTGTTTTTACTCATTTGGAGAAGACTTTTGATGCACACCAGAATTCAGTGCTTAGAAGGTCTAAACCATCTAGTTCATCTTCTGCTGTTTGTGCATTTTTACTTATGTTTGGTAGTCTATTAATGCCCATATATTAGGGCCCTTAAATTTGCCCCTAGATTTTCCTTGAGGAAGTTTACAGTTTTAGGTTTCACATTTAAGTCTTTGATCCATCTGTACTTAGCTCTTGCATATGGTGTGAGGAATGGATCTTGTTTCATTTTCTGCAAATGAATATAGAGGTTTGCCAACACCATTTGTTAAAGAGATTAACCCCTCCCCATCTAATGGATTTTAGCCTATGTCATCTGACCATAGATGGACTGATCTATTTTTGGGTTCTCAATTCTGTTCCACTGGTCTATGTGCTTGTTCTTCTGCCAATACCAGACTATTTTTTTTTTTTTTTTAAATTGTGCTTTAGGTACAAATTTACAGAGCAAAATTTGTTTTACATTCAACAATTTGTGTACATTTGATTCTATGCCCTGATTACCATCCCCAACCCTAATCCACTCTCCTCCCCTCCGTTCCCTGTGACCCCCACCCCCTATGCCCCTATGCCCTTCTTAACTATGCACTCCTGTCAGTCCAGCTTTCCTTCCATGTGAATGCTGTCCCTCTGGTGCCCCATGGCCAACTGCTCCAAGGAGTATATCTCTGTAGAGTAGGTGGGTGCATTGCCCTGGTTGGGTGTTCTGCATGTAAGTCTTTCTACTGTTGGGCTGAGAGCCAATCTTTGGGAATGAGTCCTATCCCAGGCCTGATCATAGTCTTGAGGGTCCCACTGCACTCCATCAGACCAGTAATTCTGGTCATTATTGTGTTTTTGAATTTTGTTACACATTTTTCTTCCCACTCTATCCAGGATCTCCAGTTTTGATCCTCTCCCACGTGGTTGGCATTGGTAGCTGGGCACCACCTAGTTCTTCTGATCTCAAGGTCCATCATATGTTTGGACTAATTGTTTCCAAATGCCCTCAATTTTCTCTACTTCAGATGAGAGGAGACCATTAGCTGCATCTTAGAGTCTTTCTCCATTAACAATAATGTTGGCTGTTGGCTTTGTGTATATGCCCTTTATTATGTTGAGGAATTTGCCTTCTATCCCTATTTTGCTGAGAGTTCTGGACAAGAACAGTTGTTAGATTTTATCAAAAGCCTTTTCTGCGTCGATTGATATGATCATATGATTCTTCTCTTTTCTTTTGTTTATGTTGTGGAGTACATTGATTGTTTTTCTGATGTTGAACCATCCTTGCATACCAGGTATGAATCCCACTTGGTCAGGATGTATTATTGTTTTCATATGTTGTTGGATTCTGTTGCCCAGGATTTTGTTGAAGATTTTTGCATCTATATTCATGAGGGACATTGGTCTGTAGTTTTCCTTTTCAGTGGTGTCTTTCCCTGGTTTTGGTATCAGTGTTATGCTTGCGTCAGAGAATGAGTTTGGGAGTATTCCATCTTTTTCTATGTTCTGGAATAGTTTGAGTAGTATAGGTGTTAGGTCTTCCCTGAATGTTTGGTAACATTTTCCCATGAAGCCATCTGGACCAGGACTTTTTCTCATGGGAAGTTTTTTAAAGACCTGTCCAATTTCTTCTTTTGTTATGGGTCTGTTCAAGTATTCTATCTCTACTTGAAATAGTTTAGGTAGATCTTTTATTTCTAGAAACTTATCCATATCTTCAGTCAGGACATTAGACGACAGGTAGCATTGGGAAAGTCAACTGTGAAGGAACTGTTTCAAGTGCTGAGGGGCAAGGATGTCTCCTTGGGGACTAAGGTGCGCCTGACACAAGCCATGATATTTCCAGTTGCCTCGTAAGCATGTGAGAGCTGGACAATGAATAAGGAAGACCGAAGAAGAATTGATGCTTTTGAGTTGTGGTGCTGGAAAACTAACAGATCTGTCCTGGAGGAAGTGCACCCGAAATGCTCCTTGGAAGTGAGAATAGCCAGACTTCGTCTCCCCTATTTTGGTCATGTTGTCAGAAGGGACCATTCCCTGGAGAAGGATGTCATGCTTGGTAGGGTGGAGGGTCGATGAAAGAGGGGGAGGCCTTTAACGAGATGGATTGACACTGTGTCTGCAATGATGGGCTCAGGTAGAGCAGGGATTGTGGAGCTGGCGCGGGATCGGGCAGTGCATGGGGTCTCTATGAGTCAGAAATGACTTGATGGCACCTAACAACAACAACAACAACATCCATTTCTTCTAAGTTCTTGAATCTGTTGGAGTACAGTTCTTCATTGTATTCTGCTATTATTTTTATTTCAGTTGGTTCTGTTGTTATGTCACCCTTTTCATTTACTATTCTTCCTATTTACATCTTTGTTTTCTTTTTTGTTAGATTTGCCAATGGCCTGTCAACTTTGTTAATCTTTTCAAAGAACCAACTTCTTGTTTTGTTGAATTTCTCTTTTTTTTTTCTGTTTCATTTATTTCTACTCTGATCTTTATTATTTCCTTACTTCTGGATACTGTAGGTTTCTTTTGTTGTTCTTTTTATAATTGCTGGAGTTGCTGAGTTAGAGTGTTGATTTTGTTTCTTTCCTCTTTTTTGATGTGTGCATTTATTGGTATATATTGACCTCTGAGGACTGCTTTCACTGTGTCCCATAGGTTTTGGTAAAATGTATCTTCATTCTCATTTGTTTTTAGGATTATATTAATTTCACACTTTATTTCTTCTGTTATCCAGTAGTTTTCGAGCAATGTAGTATTCAGCTTCCACGTTTGATAATTTTTCCTCGAACTTCCTATTATTGATTTCTAACTTTATAGCCTTGTGGTCCGAGAAGATGCTTTGTAGTATTTCAATGTTTTTGAATTTATTGAGGCTAGTTTTATGTCCTATCATATGATCTACCCTGGAGAATGATCCATGTGCACTGGGGAAGAATGTGAATTTTGCTTTTGTTGGGTGAAGTGCTCTGTATATGTCTATGAGTTTGAACTGGTTGATTGTGCTGTTGAGTTCTTCTATATCTTTGCTGAGTTTTTCCCTAGTTGTTGTGTCTCTCCTTGAAAGTGGTGTGTTAAAGTTTCCTACTACTATTGTAGAGTTGTCTACTTTTCCTTTCAATTCAGTTAATATTTGCTTCACATATTTTGGAGCACTTTCATTGGGTGCATAGAGATTTATTATGGTAATGTCTTCTTGGTCAATTGACCCTTTAGCATCATATAGTGTTGTTCTTTGTCCCTTATGCTGTTTTTCACCTTGAAATCTATTTATCAAAAGTTGCATCTATTTCTGATTTGGTTTTTAAATGCTCACTTCAAGTGTCAAAGTGTCCTGCTTTTAATTTGTTGTTTTCCATTGTGATTTCTCTATTGGAAGGACTCCCTTTAGCATTTCTTGTAGGGTTGGTCTGTTGTTGTTGTTGTTATATGCTGTTGAGTCAGATCCAACTCAGAGTGACCCTTCCTTGGGTTTCTGAGGTAGTATGACTATGGAAGTAGATTGTGCAACCTTCCTTCCGAGGAGTGGCTGTTGGGTTCCAACCTTCAGCATTCTGGTTAGCAGTCATGTTCCTTAGGCACTATGCTACCAGAGCTCCCTCAGGGTTAGTCTAGTCTTCAGAAATTCCCTTAATTTCTGTTTGTCTGAGAATGTCTTGATTCCACCCTCATATTTGATGGGCAATTTGGCTGGATATAGAATTCTTGGTTGGAAGTTCTTTTCCTTCAGTGTTTTATATATGTTGTCTCATTACCTTCTTGCCTGTATGGATTCTGCTGAGTAATCAGAACTTAATCTTATTGCTTGTCCATTATAGGTGACATTTCTTTTTTCCCAAGCTTCACACAGAATTCTTCCTTTGTCTTTGGTTTTGGAGAGTTTCACTATGATATACCTTTATATATATATATAGTGATTTGGGTGAAATTTTACAGAGCAAATTCAGTTTCCATACAACAGTTCATATACACTTTGTCTCATGACATTGACTACAATTTACTCCAATGCAACAGCTTCCCTCCCACTTCCTCCTGATAGTTACCTCTTCCCTGTGTCCATTCCTCCATGCACTCCTGCCACCTGAGCTGTCTCCCTGTGCATAAACAGCCCTTCTTTCTCCCATGATTTATCTCTCCAAGGACTGCATCTATCTCAGGTAAATGTTCAACTCATATGCCTGTCTTTTGTTTGGCTGGAAGCCACAGGTGTGGGTTCAAATACAGACCTGAAGGGCAGCTAGGGGCCATAGTTTCAGGGGTTCCAACAGGCTCTATCAGACCAAAAAAACTGGTCCTACACTATTTTTCCCCCAAAATGATTTTGAGTTTTGTTCCATATTGTTCTCCCTCTCTATCCAGGATCTCCTACATAGATCCCCCTCCAAGTGGTTGACAGTTGTAGCCAGGCACCACCTAGCTCTTCTGGTCTCATAGTTGTATAGGCTGAGGATCGCATGGTGTATCAGTCGCTAGAACTAATTGTTTGTGTGAATCTTTGGTTTTCTTCATTCTCCTTTGCTCTGGATGAGGAGAGACCCATCATTGCATCTAGATGGCTGCTTGCAAGCTTTTAAGATCCCAGTCCCTATTCACCAAAGTAGGAGGTGGAACAGGGTTTTGTGCAGTATGTTATGCCAATTGAGCTTGATATCCCCTGTGACTGTGGTCCTGAGCCCACCTGTTCAACTACTCAGTTCCTCTGGGTAGCTGGCTGTGACCAAGAAGTGACTTCAACCTTGTCCCTTGCCAGCTCTACTATACACATGGGAATTCTTACAGACCACACAAATACACTTATAAGACCATTGTCTGCCAACATGGTCTTGGGTACACTCCCTGCTTCATAGGGATACCTAATAGTTCAGCCTGTCCACCCATCTATGCACCTGTATACCCATGTTTGCCTTCACTGACAATGCAGTACTGTATGTGCAAAAAGGTTCATCTTTGTTGTCTATACCTCCCATGTATCTCCCTATGTCTTCTTCTTCCTCAATGCCACCATGTTGATCACTCATATTTGGTACATTGCCCTTCTCTTCACTCAAATCAATACTTATCTCTACTTATATAACAGTGTTCCCT
>NW_006922134.1:1180527-1181289 GCF_000298275.1 Orycteropus afer afer
TTCTATCAAGCCAGCTGCTTCAGGATGATGGGGAACATGGTAAGACCAGTGAATTCCATGAGCATAAGCCCACTGCCACACTTCATTTGCTGTGACATGAGTCCCTTGATCCAAAGCAATGCTGTGTGGGATACCATGATGGTGGAGAAGGCATTCTGTAAGTCCATGGATGGTAGTTTTAGCAGAAGCATTGTGTGCAGGGAAGGTGAATCCATATCCAGAATAAGTATCTATTTCAGTAAGAAGAAAATGCTGTCCTTTCCATGATGAAAGTGGTCCAATGTAATCAACCTGTCACCAAGTTGATGGCTGATCACCCTAAGGAATGGTCCCATATCGCGGACTCAGTGTTGGTCTCTGCTGTTGGCAGATTGGCAGTAGCCAAATCAGCCTTGGTAAGTGTGAGTCCATGTTGCTCAGCCCATGCATAACCTCCATCCCTGCCACCATGGCCACTTTGTTCATGAGCAATGACAGGATTAGCTAGGGGAAAAGGATGGCTTGTTTCCACTGAAGGTGTCATCCTATCCACCTGATTGTTAAAGTCCTCCTCTGCCAAGTGACCTTTTGGTGGGCATTCACATGAGACACAAATACCTTTACTCCTTTGGCCCATTCAGATCTATCCACATGCCTCTTCCACATACATCCTTATCACCAATCTTCTAATCATGCTCTTTCCAAGTCCCAGACCATCCAGCTAAGCCATTAGCCACAGCCCATGAATCCATATATAATCGCACATCTGGCCATTTCTTATTC
>NW_006922134.1:1182384-1187083 GCF_000298275.1 Orycteropus afer afer
CATGCATATGTCTCACCAATAAGTCGAGAGTCATCAATACTTCTTCTTTACTAGGTCCAATCAGCATAATGTCATCAATATAATGGACCAATGTGATGTCTTGTGGAAGGGAAAGGCGATCAAGATTCTTACGGACTAAATTATGACATAGTCCCGGGGAGTTGATATAGCTTTGAGGAAGGACTGTAAAAGTGTACTGTTGGCCTTGCCTGCTGAAGGCAAACTGCTTCTGATGGTCTTTTGAAATTGGTATCGAGAAAAAGGCATTGGCCGATCAATAGCTGCATACCAAGTACCAGGAGATGTATTAATTTGCTCAAGCAATGAAACCACATCAGGAACAGCAGCTGCAATTGGAGTCACCACCTGATTAAGTTTACAATAATCTACTATCATTCTCCAAGATTCATCTGTTTTTTGCACAGGCCAAATAGGTGAATTTGGTGGGAAGCACCACCCCTGCATCCCTCAAGTCCTTGAAGGTGGCAGTAATCTCTGCAACCCCTCCAGGGATGCAGTACTGCTTTTGGTTTACTATTTTTGTAGGTAGAGGCAGTTCTAATGGCTGCCATTTGGCTTTTCCTATCATAATAGCCCTTACTCCACATGTCAGGGAGCCAATGTGAGAATTCTGCCAATTGCTGAGTATATTTATTCCAATTATGTATTCTGGCACTGGAGAAATCACTACAGGATGGGTTCGGGGACCCACTGGACTCACTGTGAGATGCACCTTAGCTAAAACTCCATCAATAACTTAACCTCCATATGCCCCCATTCTGACTGGTGGGTCACAACAACACTTTGGGTCTCCTGGAATCTCCTGGAATTAGTGTCAATTCAGAGCCAGTGTCCGGTAATCCCCTAAAAGTCTGATTATTTCCTTTTCCCCAATGAACAGTCACTCTTGAAAAAGGCCTCAGATCCCTTTGGGGAAGGTTATGAGAAAGACTGACATTATAGATTTTTGGCAATGTAGTGGGGTCCTTCCTCAAAGGGACCAGGCCTCCACATCATTCAAGGGGTTGTGGGTCTGTAAACTGACTCAAGTCTGGGAATTGATTGAGAGATCATGACTCTATTCTGGTGATTCAATCTAGGTTGCTGTTCACATGATCTAGAATTCTTCTGTCTATACAGATCAAGTAAGTATTTAGTAGGCTTGCCATGTATTTCACTATGAGGAACACCATGAGCAAGTAGCCAATGCCATAATTCCACACGTGTCAGACTATTCTGATTACTGTTCTGACTCTGCTGTCCATTATGGTAACCACACCCACCTTGCCTTTGTTGATTAACTGCTGCCACTTGGCCCCTACTACCATGGGGGTCCAATCAGCCCCATTGTAGTTAAGTGTCTTAGTTCAGTTAAGGCAGTTCCTACTGTCAAATCAGGTTTACATAAAATAGCAATCACAGCAGTCTTCAAGATGCTGGAGCTCTCTTCACAAATTTATTCCTCACGGTACTGGTGAAAGGTGTGCCTCTGGACTCTCCATTTCTGGCTCTAGGGGTCTAATCTGATAAATCCATTCTAACAGGCCAATTTTCCTAAGCCTCTGGATACCTTCTTCTACATTGTACCAAGGCAGGTCTGGTACTTCAACTTGCCTTAAGATAGGCCATCACATAATCCATGCCTCAGTAAGCCAACCAAATAAACTATTAGATCCTTTCCTAACCTCTTGATCTGAGACATTAAATGAAGAATCCATATTTAGTGGGTCTAAATCAATAAACTCAGACTGATCCAATCTTACATTCCTTGCACAATTATCTCACACCCTCAGTAACCATTCCCATACATATTCTCCAGGTTTCTGTCTGTACATGTTAGCAAAATCAAGTAGGTCTTTTAGGGTGTAGCATACCACCTTCTCAGTCACACTTTCTATTTCACCTTTTGGGGCTCGCTTGGACTTGACTTTAGTTATCAGCCTAGCAGCAACAATAGGTCTTGAGGCAGTTCCTGAGAGCATTCAGGAATGTCTTCCATGGCCTCTGCCTCAGACAATGACCCAGCAGGACTAGTTTGGCTAGTCCCAACAAACTGAGGGGGGAAGGGATAATGGTTTTACAGTAATCCATTCAGATGGGAGGGATTCAACAGAATTTACAGGCTCCATACCCTGATCTTCCTGATTATCTGTCCATATGTCCCCATTCCAGGTTTCAGGATATGGAGCCTGTATCCAGGAACTTTGGACTTGTCAGCTTCTATATGTGTGTGAGTCGTTTTCCTAAGATAAATTCCTCTCTCTCTCTCTAAGCTTTGCTGTTTTATTTTCTCTAGAGAATACAGTCTAACATATTTGGTACCAGGAGTGGGGTCCAGCCAAGTTGACACTCAGCTTCAACTATCACACTACTCTACCCTCACACCCCTGGTAACCAACAAAGAAAATTTCCTTCCATAGACAAACCTTTCCTTGACTTTTACAATAACAGACTAATACAATATTTGTCCTTCTGCGATTGACTTATTTCACCCAGCACAATGTACTCCAAGTTCATCCATGTTATGTGGTCTTTTGCAGATTCTACATTATCCTTTAGGGTTGCATAGTATTCCATTGTGTGTATGTGTCATAGTTTGGTTATCCATTCCTCAGTTGACGGACAGCTAGGTTGTTTCCATATTTTGGCTATTGTAAATAGTGCTGCAATGAATATGGGTGTGCACATGTCTGTTCTTGTCATTGCTCTCACTTCTTTAGGATATATACCGAGTAATGGAATGGCTGGGTCAAATGATATTACTAATTCCAACTTTTTAAGGAATTGCCGTACTGCTTTCCATAGTGGTTGCACCATTTTACAGTGCCACTAGCAGTGTATGAGAGTCTCAAACTCTCCATATCCTCATCACTTTTTGTTATTTTCTGTCTTGTTGAACTTTGCTGCTAGTGCTGGAGCAAGATGGTATCTCATTGCTGTGATTTGCATCTCTCTAATGGCTAATGATTGTGAGCATTTCTTCATATATTTGTTGGCCACCTCAATATCCTCCTTGTTGAAGTGTCTATTCATGTTTTTCCCCCATCTCTTAATTGGATTATTTGTCTTTTTGTCATTGAGATGTTGGAGTTTTCTATAAATTCTGGAGATAAGTCCTTTGTCAGGTACTTCATTGCCAAATATTTTTCCCCAATCTGTAGGTTCTCTTTTGACTCTTTCGGAGAAGTCTTTGGGAGCACATAACAATTTGATATTTAGAAGATCCCATTCTTCTAGATTCTCTTCTGCTGCTTGTGCACTTTGGGTTATTATTGATAGTCTATTTATGTCATATATTAGGGCCTTAAATTTACCCCTAGTTTTTCTTTAAGGAACTATATAGTTTTAGGTTTCACATTGAAGTCTTTGATCCATCTGGAGTTTGTTTTTGTGTATGGTGTGAGGTACAGATCTTGTTTCATTTTTCAGCAAATGGTATCCAGTTTTCCCAGCACCATTTATTAAACAAACATTCTCTTCCCCATTTAATGGATTTCAGCCCTTTGTCAAAGATCAGCTGACCATAGGTCGATGGATCTAGTTCTGGGTTCTCATTTACATTCCATTGGTCTATGTGCCTGACCTTATACCAATACCCGGCAGTTTTGACTAATGTGGCTGTATACTAGGTTTTAAGATTTGGGAGCATGAGACCTTCTACTTTGTTCTTCTTCAAGAATCCTTTGCTTTTTCGAGGTCTCTTGCCATTCCTATAAAGTTAGTGATTGGTTTTTCCATATCCTTAAAGAACGCTGATGGGATCTGGATTGAGATTGCATTGAACGTATAGATTGCTTTGGGTAGAATTGACATTTTCACAGTGTTCAATCTTCCTATACATGAGCATGGGATGTTCTTATATTTATGTAGGTCTCTTAGGGTTTCTTGAAGTAGTTTTTTTTTTATCGTTTTCTTTGTAGTGGTCTTTTGTGTCCCTGGTAAGATTTATTCCCAAGTATTTTATTTTTTTTGGTAGGTATTGTAAATGGTATTGATTTCCTTATTTCTTTTTTTAGCAATCTTATTCCTAATGTAGAGGAATTCAACTGATTTTTGGATGTTGATCTTATATCCTGTCATGATGCTAAATCTCTCAATTAGTTCCAGTAGATTTTTGACTGAGTCTCTTGCGTTTTGTAGGTATAGGATCATATCATCAGCAAATAGGGATAGTTTGACTTCTTTGTTACCAATTTGGATTCTCTTGATTTCCTTTTCTTGTCTTATGGCCTGGCTAGGACTTTCAGTACAATGTTGAATAGAAGTGGTGATAGAGGGCATCTCCTTGTCTGGTTCCTGTTCTCAAGAGGAATGGTTTCAGTCTCTCTCCATTGAGAATAACATTGGCTGTTGGTTTTGCATAGATGCCCTTTATTATGCTGAGGAATGTCCCTTCTATTTCTATTTTGCTGAGAATTTTGATCAGGAATGGGTGTTGAATTTTATCAAAGGCCTTTTCTGCATCAACTGATATGATCATGTGGTTCTTCTCCTTTGTTTTATTTATGTGCTGGATGACATTGATTGTCTTTCTAATGTTGAACCATCCTTGCATACCTGATATGAACCCCACTTGGTCATGATGAATGATTTTCTTGATATGTTGTTGGAGTCTATTGGTTAAGATTTTGTTGAAGATGTTTGCATCTATATTCATGAGGGATATTGGTCTGTAGTTTTCCTTTTGAGTGATGTCTTT
>NW_006922134.1:1187813-1189388 GCF_000298275.1 Orycteropus afer afer
CTATTTTTGCTGTGTCTCAAAGATTTTGGTATGTTGTGTTTTCATTCTCGTTTGAGTCAAGGAATTTTTGAATTTCAATTTTTATTTCTTCTCTTACCCAGTCTTTCTTAAGGAGGGTGTTGTTCAGTTTCCATGTGTTTACTCTTTTTCCATTGATCTTCCTATTATTAATTTCTAATTTGATAGCGTTATGATCTGAGAAGATGCTTTGCAGTATTTCAGTGTTTTTCAATTTATTAAGCCTTGCTTTATGGCCTAACATATGGTCTATCATGGAAAATGTTCCATGTGCACTGGAAAAGACTGTATATTGCTGTTGTTGGGTGAAGTGCTCTGTAGATGTCTATAAGGTCAAGTTGGTGGATTGTATTGTTTAGCTCTTCTGCTTCTTTGTTGAGTTTCTTTTCAGTTGTATCTTCCAAAGAAAGTGGTGTATTAAAGGCCCCCACTATGACTGTAGAGTCATCTACCTTTTCAATTCTTTTAAAGTCTGATTTATGTATTTATGTATTATGTATTTTGGAGCTCTTTCATTGGTTCCATAGATATTTAATATGGTTATATCTTCTTGTTCAATTGATCCTTTAATCATTATATAATGCCCTTCCTTGTCTCATATAGTGGTTTTTGTCTTACAGTCAGTTTGATCAGAAATTAATATTGCCACTCCTGCTCTTTTGCTGTTGCCATTTGCTTGATATACCTTTTTCCAACCTCTGATTTTTAGTATATTTTTGTCTTTGTCTCTAAGGTGTGTCTCTTGTAGACAGCATATTGATGGGTTTTCTTTTCTTATCCAATCTGCAACTCTTCGTCTCTTGAGTGGTGCATTTAAGCCTTTGACATTCATATAATTATAAACAAGTATGAATTGGTTGCTGTCATTTTATTATGTGGTGTCCCTTGTTTCTTTGTTCCATATCATTTTTTGTCCTGAGCTCATTATGTTTATGAATTATGTTATCATTTCCTTTATTGCTGTTGTTTTTGTATTTGCTGAATATTTGTGCTTGTCCTCTTTTTTATTGTGATGTGAAGGTTTATCATTTATCTTTGAGGTTACTCTGTGGTTTATAATTTTCTCCCCAAGTTTAGAACGTCCATTCTATCTTGCAACTTTCTTAACTTCCTCACCATTTAGAAGTTCTGTGACTACACAGTATTTTCCCTCTTTTTGGTTTGTAGTTGTCCTCATTTGTCAATTGAAGTCTCTGGTTCCCTTTTACAGTATTGTAAGCTTACTTTACTTTGGATATCTCCATAGCTGTGGTCTGGGTTATGTCATCTTGTGTATTAAAGGTCTGTTGTTGTTTGCTATTTTTTGTTCTTTGTTCAAAGGACTCCCTTTAGTATCTCTTGTAAGGCTGCTCTGGTTTTAACAAATTCCCTTAATTTCTGCTTATCTGGAAATCTCCAATTTCACCATCATACTTGAGGGATGCCGGGTATATAATGGTTGAAAATTTTTCTCTTTCAGGGTTTTATATATACCATGCCATTGCCTTCACACTTGCATGTCTTCTGCTGAGAAATCAGAGCTTTTTCTTGGTGGTCATCTTTTTTTTTTTTTTTTTT
>NW_006922134.1:1194656-1209502 GCF_000298275.1 Orycteropus afer afer
TGGTATTTTCATGCAAATTTTTCTGCTAGTTGGGGTTTAGTCCACTTCTATATCCTTCCCTTCAAGGCTCAGGGGTCCAGGATTATCTTCTGTGTCTGTATTAATTGGTTTCCCTTTTCTTTGTTGAAAAGGGTCTGTGCAGTCTTTCTGCCTAGTCCACCATCTTACTGGAACTCCGCTGGTCATCTTTTGTTAGTAACTTTTTGTTTTTGCCATGCTGCTTTCAGGATTTTTTCTTTCTTTGTTTTTTATGAGTTTGATGATACTATGTCTTGGTGACTTTCTTTTGGGGTCTATCCTATTTGAGGTTCATAGTACTGCCTGAATAGATAATATTCTCATCTTTCATCATATCAGGGATGTTCTTCTCCAACAAATCTTGGACTATTTTCTCAGTGGTTTTATTTTTCTTTTCCTGTTTTGGAATTCCAATGACATTTAGGTTATTTCTTTTGGTGGTATCCTACATGGACCTTAGGCTTTCTTCATTTTGATTTGATCTTTTTTCTTATTGATTCCTTTCCAAAGAAGTATTCAGGTATTTGTTCAATCTCATTAATTCCATCTTCCATTGCATCAATTCTGCTTTTTTGCCCTTTCAATGTGTTATATAATTATGACAATTTAGTTTTAATCTTCTGGATTTCTATGTGTAGATTTAGAATCATTTCTAATTTTTCATTTATTTTGTCATTTTGTTTTTGAATTTTCTTCCAAAAATTTTCTAGGATTTTGTCTGTCTTTTCCTTGGTCTGTCTCTCAATCTTTTGAAGATACCTAAATATAATTCTTTTGAATTCCTTATCAGAGGTTCCAATGCTGCTTCTTCCTCAGGTATGTGTTCTGGGTCTGTATCTGCTCCCTTGTTTCTTTCACTTTATCTTCTTCTTTGTGTAGACTGTGATGGACTGTTGTATTCAAGGCATCATGGCATTGTTGTATTTAGATCTCTGTTAACTGTTTGTGAAGAGCAGCCAAGGGTGAATCAGGCTCTTCATGGTGGTTGCTTATCGTTGGCCCATTGGTGGAGAAGGAAGTGGTGGCTCTCACTCAGTAAGTGAAACTGCAGGAAATGTGGGTGTAGTTGTGTTGTATGGGGACTACTAATGAGGTTTCTGCTTCTCCGTCTTTCTGTGTTCCCACCAGCTAGGCAGGTTCATTTAGTTTTCCTAGCTGTTTAATCTGCTCTTCTTTTCCACCTCCACTAAATCTGGTACTTTTTTTCTTCCCCAGTTGTTTGTAACTCCAGTATCACTGTTTCTATCTCCTACACCTAGTTTTCAGGAATTAAGATGCTAGAGGGAACAAAAATGTGGGCTATAGGTATGATGCCATCTTCCCCACTCAATACCAGGTTGTTTTGATTACTGTGGCTGTATAGTAAGTTTTGAGATCTGAGAGTGTGAGATCTACTTTGTTCTCCTTCAGTACTGTTTTGCTTGCCCAAGGTCTCTCTCTTTTCCATAGAAAAATCAGTGATTGTTTTTTCCATGTCCTTAAAGAATGTTTATGGCATCTGGATCAGGAATGCATTGAATGTATAGATTGCTTTGGATAGCACTGGCATTTTCATGATGTTTAATCTTCTTATCCATGAGCATGATCTCTTACATAGATCTCTAAAAGTTTTTGTTTTGAATTAAAAAACAATTCGTTTTTTTTTTTTTTTTTTTTTTGGCAGTGTTTCCTTCCCTCCCCTCCCACCCCTGGTAACCAACAAAGAAAGTTTTCTTCCATATATAAACCTTTTCTTGACTTTTTACAATAATGAACTGATATAATATTTGTCCTTCTGTGATTGACTTATTTCACTTAGCACAAAGTCCTCCAAGTTCACCCATGTTGTGAGGTGTTTTGCAAATTCTACACTATTCTTTAGTGTTGCATAGTATTCCATTGTGTGTATGTGCCATAGCTTGGTTATCCATTCTTTTGTTGATGGGCATCTAGGTTGTTTCCATCTTTTGGCTATTGTAAATAGTGCCACAATGAACATGGGTGTGCATATATCTGTTTTTGTCCTGGCTCTTACTTCTTTAGGATATATACTTAGCAATGGGATTGCTGGATCAAATGGTATTTCTAATTCCAACTTTTTAAGGAATCACCATACTGCTTTGGAAAGTTGTATCATTTGACAGTCTTATCAGTAGTGTATGAGAGTCCCAATCTCTCCATATCCTTTCCAGCATTTGTTATTTTCTGTCCTGTTGAACTTTGTTACTAGTGCTGGGGAAAGATGGTATCTCATTGTTGTTTTGATTTATATCTTTCTAATGGCTAATGATGGTGAAAATTTCTTCACTTTGCTACTAGTGCTGGGGAAAGATGGTATCTCATTGTTGTTTTGATTTGTATCTTTCTAATGGCTAATGATGGTGAATATTTCTTCATGTGTTTGCTGGCCACCTGAATATTTTCTTTGGTGAAGTGTCTATCCATGTCTTCTGCCTATTTTTGAATTGGATTGTTTGTCTTTTTGATGTTGAGGTGTTGGAGTTTTTGATAAATTTTAGAGATAAATCAATTAAAAGATATGTTGTTGCTGAATATTTTTTTCCCAGTCTGTAGGTTCTCTGTTGACTCTTTTGGAGAAGTCTTATGAAGCACATAAAAATTTAATTTTTTAAAAGTACCAGTGGAAGGTGGGTGTTTGCATGTATGGAGCTGCCCCATGAGAAGCTTCTTATTATTAAGCCAGCCTGGGACCAGTGGAAGGTGAGTGTTTGTGCACTGGGGGCAGAACTGATAAGCTAGCAGGGAGGGGGAGACCAGGAAATGAGCAGACCAGTTTGGAACAGCTAAGGGAGACAAACGTGTCTGTTTGTTGTAAGTGGTGTCTTGAGTGTTGCTGTGTGGCTCTAGGCTATGCCACCAGTGTTTCAAATAGCAGCAGGGTTACCCATGGTAAACAGGTTTCAGTGGAGCTTCCAGACTAAGACAGACTTGGAAAAAGGAAGAGGACATCCACTTCTCAAAGAATTGGCCAGTGAAAAACCTTATGAATATCAGTGAAACACTGTCTGATATATTACTGGAAAACTTTATGAATAGCCCTGAAACGTTGTGTGATACAGTACCAGAAGATGAGACGCTTAGGTTGGAAGCCACTCAAAATATGAATGGGGAAGAGCTGCCTCCTTAGAGTAGAGGTGACCTTAATGATGTGGATAGAGTAAAGCTTTTGTGACCCTCATTTGCTGATGTGACATGTCTCAAGATGAGAAGAAACATCTGCAAACCTTCATTAATAATTGGAACATGGAATGTACAAAGTATAAATCTAGGAAAATTGGAAGTTTCAAAAATGAAATGGAACAAATAAAGATTGATATCCTAGGCATTAGTGAACTGAAATAGATTGGTTTTGGCCATTTTGAATCAGACAATGATATGATCTACTATGCTGGGAATGACAAATTGAAGAGGAATGGTGTGACATTCATCATCACAAAAAATTCTTCAAGATCTATCCTGAAGTGAAATGCTGTCAGTGATATGATAATATCCATACAACTATGAGGGAGACCAGTTAATACTACTCTTATTCAAATTTATGCACTAACCACCAAAGCCAAAGATGAGGAAATTGAAGATTTTTACCAACTTCTGAAATCTGAAATTGATTGAACATAAAATCAAGATGTATTAATTTGTCACTGGTGATTGGAATGCAAAAGTTGGAAACAAAGAAGAATCACTGGTAGTTGGAAAATATGGCCTTAGTGATAAAAATAACACTGAAGATTGCATGATAAAATTTTGCAAGACATATAACTTATTCATTGCAAATACTTTTTCCAGAAACACAAATGGTGACTATACACGTTGACCTCGCCAGATGGAGTACACAGGAATCAGATTGACTATATCTATGGCTTGGAAGGAAGATGGGGAAATCGACTTCTGTAGTGATACTGCCTCAGAAACCCAAGGAGGGGTCGCTATGAGTCGGGTCTGACTTGACAACACATAACAACAACAACAACAACAACAACAACATATCTGTGACAGGTGATGGTGGAGCAGCTCAATATCTTTGGCCCAAACAAGGCCAGGAGCTGATTGTGGAGCACACCATCAACTGCTCATATGTAAGTTCAAGTTGAAGTTGAAGATAATTAAAAGAAGTCCACAAGAGCCAAAATATGATATTGATTATACCCTTCCTTAATTTTGAGCCCATCTAAAAAATAGATTTGATGCATTGAACATCAATGACTGAAAACTGAGGAACTGTGGGATGACATCAAGAACATCATCCATGAAGAAAGCAAAAGGTCATTAAGAAGACAGGAAAGGAAGAAAAGACCAAAAGGGATGTCAGAAGAGACTGACACTTGCCCTTGAACAGAGATTTGCTTAAGCAAATGGAAGAATCAACAGGATAAAAGAGTTGAACAGAAGATTTTGAAGAACAGCTCAACAAGACAAAGCCAATTATTATAATGAAATGTGCAAAGATCTGGCGTTAGAAAACCAAAAGGGAAGAACATGCTTGGCATTTCTCAAGCTGAAAGAAGTGAGGAAAAAATTATGGAAATTTTGAAAAAATTGAGGAAAATATTGCCTCGTATTGCATACTCAAAGATTCCATGGGCAATATGTTGAATGATAAAGGAAACCTCAAAAGAAGATGGGTCTAATACACAGAGTCATTATATGAAAAAGAATTGGTGGATTATCATCCATTTCAGGAGGTGAAATATGATCAAGAATCAATGGTATTGAAGGAAGAAGTCCAAGGTGCACAAAAGGAATTGGCGAAAAACAAGCCTCCGGGAATTGATGGAGTACCCAATGAGATGTTTCAACAAACAGATGCTGTGCTGGAGGCCATCTATACCAAGAGATTTGAAAGACAACTACCTGGCCAACTGACTGGAAAAGATCCATATTTGTACCCATTCCAAAGAAAGGTGATCCCACAGAGTGTGGAAATTATAAAATAATATCATTGATATAATATGCAAGTAAAATCTTATTGAAAATGATTCAAAAACAGTAGCAGCAGTACATTGACAGAGAACTTCCAGAAATGCAAGCTGGTTTCAGAAGGGGATGTGGAGTAAGGGATATCGTAGCTGATGTCAGATGAGTCTTGGCTGAAAACAAAGAATACCATAAAGATGTTCACTTGTTTTTTATTGACTATGCAAAGGCATTCAATTGTGTGGATCATAACAAATTGTGGACAACATTGTGAAGAACGGGAATTCCAGAACATTCAACCATACTCACGAGGAACCAGTACATAGACCAGGAGGCTGTTGTTTGAACAGAATAAGGGGATACTGCATGGTTTAAAACCAGGAAGAGAGTGCATCAGGGTTGTATCCTTTCACCATACTTATCCAGTCTGTATGCTGAGCAAATAATCTGAGAAGCGGGACTATATGAAGAAGGATGTGGCAATAGAATTGGAGAAAGTCTCATTAACAACCGAGTTATGCAGACAACACATCTTTGCTTGCTGAAAGTGAGGATGACTTGAAGCATTTAGTGATGAAGATTAAAGACTACAGTCTGCAATATCACTTCAATATAAAGAAAACAAAAATCCTCACAACAGACTGATAAGCAGCATCATGACAGATGGAGAAAAGACTGAAGTTGTCAAGAACTTCATATTACTTAGTCCTACAATCAACAGCAATGGAAGCAAGAGTCAAGACATCAAAAGACAAATTGCATTGGGCAAATCTGTTGCAAAAGACCTCTTTCAAGTGCTGAAGAGCAAAGATACCTCTTTGAAGACTATGATGCACCTAACCCAAGCCATGATATTTTCCATCTCCTCATATGCAAGTGAGAGCTCAACAATGAAAAAGGAAGACCAAAGAAGAGTTGATGCTTTTGAGTTGTGGTGTTGGCAAAGAATGCTGAAAGTACTGTGGACTGCTAAAAGAACTAACAAATCTGTCTTGGAAGAAGTGCAGCCAGAATGTTGCTTGGAAGCGAGAATGGCCAGACTTCATCTTACCTACTTTGGTCATGTTTTCAGAAGGGACCATTCTCTGGAGAAGGATGTCATGTTTGGTAAGTTGGAGGTTCAACAAAAGAGGGGAAGGCCTTCAAGAAGATGGATTGACATGGTGGCTGCAGAGATGGGCTCAGGTATAATAGGGATTGTGAGGCTGGCACAAGACTGGGCAGTGTTCGTTCTGTTGTACATAAGGTTGCTATGAGTCAGAGACAACTCAACAGCACATAACAACAACAAGATTCATCTAGTTTATCTTCTGCTGTTTGTGCATTTTGGATTATGCTTGACAGTCTATTTATGCCATAAATTGTTGTTGTTGTTGTTATGTGCCATTGAGTTGGACTGACTCATAGAAACCCCTCCTTGGGTTTCTGAGGCAGTATCACTACAGAAGTAGATTGCCCCATCTTCCTTCTGAGGAGTGGCTGGTGGGTTTGAACCACCAGCCTTCTGGTTAGCAGTCAAGTGCCTTAACCACTGTGCTACCAGAGCTCCTATGCCATAAATCAGGGCCCCTAAATTTTCCCCTTGAGGAACTTTATAGTTTTAGGTTTCACATTTAGGTCTTTGATCCATCTGGAGTTATTATTATTATTATTTTTTGTGTGTGTATATGTTGTGTGGTACAGATCTTGTTTCATTTTTCTGCAAATGGATATACAGTTTTGCCAGCACTATTTGTTAAAGAGACCATCTCTCCTCCATTTAATGGATTTCAGCTCCTTGTAAAAAAATCAGCTGACTATAGGTTGATAGATCTATTTCAGAGTTCTCAGTTCTGTTTCACTGGTCTATGTGCCTGTTGTTGACCAATACCAAGCTGTTTTGACTACTGTGGCTGTACAGTAAGTTTTGAGATCCAAGAGTGTGAGATCTCCTACTTTGTTGTTCTTCTTCAATAGTACTTTGCTTATCTGAGGTCTCTTTCCTTTCCATATAACATTAGTGATTGGTTTTTCCATATCCTTAAAGAATGTTGATGGGATCTGGATTGGGATTGGATTGATGTATAAATTGCTTTGGGTAATATTGACATTTTCACAATGTTCAATCTTCCTATCCAAGAGTATGGTATGCTTTGCCATTTATGTAGACATAGATCACTTACAGTTTCTTGAATTAGTGTTTTATAGATTTATTTTGTTTGTCTTTTGTGTACCTGGTAAGATTTATTCCCAAGTATTTTATCATTTTGCTAGCTATTTAAATGGCATTGATTTCCTTTTCTGCAATCTCTTTGCTGGTGTAGAGGAATCCAGCTGATTTTTGTATGTTAATCTTGTATTCTGCCACTAAGTTAAATCTTTCAGTAGTTTTTTTCCTGAGTCTCTTGGGCTTTCTAGGTATGTTGTTATGTGCCGTCGAGTCGGCCCCGACTCATAGCGACTCCTCCTTGGGTTTCCGAGGCAGTATCACTACGGAAGTAGGATTGCCCAACCTTCCTTCTGAGGAGTGGCTGGTGGGTATAGGATCATATATTCTGCAAACAGGGATAGTTTTACTTCTTCCTTACAAATATGGATGTTTTTGATTTCTGTTTCTTGCCTTATTGCCCTGGCTAGGACTTCCAATACAATGCTGAATAGAAATGGTTATAGAAGGCATCCTCGTCTGTTCCTGTTTGCAAGGAGAATGGTGTCAGTGTCTCTCTTTTGATATTGATATTGGCTGTTAGTTTTGTGTGTGTGCCTTTTATTATTTTGAGGAATTCTCCTTTATTATTATTTTTCTAAGTTATTATCAGGAATGGGTATTGGATTTTACCAAATGTTTTTTCTGCCTCTATTGATATGATAATGTGGTTCTTTTCTTTTATTTTACTTATGTGATGTATTACATTGATTGTATTTCTAATGTTGAACCATCATTGCATACTTGGTATGAATCCCACTTGGTCATGAAGTATTTATTTATTTATTATATGTTGCTGGAGTCTACTATCTATGATTTTGTTGAAGATTTTTATGTCTACATTTGTGAAGCATATTGGTCTTTCATTTTCCTTTTTAGTGTTTCATCTGTCAGTTTGTAATACTGTGGTGGCATGCATTTTGCTGTGAGGCTGGGAGCTATGCCACCAGTATTTCAAATCCCAGCCAGGTTACCTATGGGGGCATAGGTTTCAGTGGAGCTTTCAGCCTAAGATGGACTGTGAAGGAGAAAGGGGCCACCCACATCTCAAAGAATTGGCCAGTGAAAACCTTATGAGTTCAGTGAAACACTGTCTGACATATTACTGGAAAGCTTTAAGAATAGCCCTGAAATATTGGCTGATATAGTGGCAGAAGATGAGCCCCTCAGGTCAGATGGCACAAAAATACGACTGGGGAAGAGCTGCCTCCTCAAAATAGAGTAGGCTTCAATAATGTGGATGGAGTAAAGCTTTTATGACCCTCATTTGCTGTTAGGGCAGGAGTCAAAATGGAAAGAAACAGCTGCATACATTCACTAATAATTGGAGTGTGGAATGTACAAAGCATGAATCTAGGAAAACTGGAAGTTGTAAAAAATGAAACGGAATGCACAAAGGCATGAGTGAGCTGAAATGAACTGGTATTGCCCATTTTGATTCAGACAATCATATGATCTACTATGGCAGGAATGACAAGTTGAAGAGGAATCACATCATATTTATCATCAAGAAGAATGTTTCAAGATCTATCCTGAAGTACAATGCTGCCAGTGACAGGATAATATTTGTACTCCCATAAGAAAAACTAGTTAATACTACTATTATTCAAACTTATGTACTAACCACTAAAGCCAAAGATGAAGAAATTAAAGATTTTTACCAACTTCTGCAGTCTGAAATTGACCAAACACACAATAAAGATGTATTGATGATTATTGGTGATTGAAATGCATAAGTTGGAAACAAGGAAGATTCATCAGTAGTTGGAAAACATGAATTTGTTGATAGAAATGAAGCTGGAGATCACATGATGGAATTTTGCAAGATGGACGACTTATTCATTGCAAATACATTTTATTGACAACGTAAATGGTGACTATACATATGGACCTCACCAGGTGGAATATGAAGGAATCAGATTGACTACATCTGTGGAAAGAGGTGAAGGAAAAGTGAATATCTTCAGCCAAAACAAGACCAGAAGCTGATTGTGGAACAGACCATAAATTGCTCATATGCAAGTTCTAGTTGAAGCTGAAGAAAATTAAAACAAGACCAAGAGAGCCAAAATATGAACTTGATTATGTTGCCCCTGAATTTAGAGACCTTCTGAAGAACAGACTGGTGCATTGAACACCAGTGACTGAAAACGAGACAAGTTGTGGCATGATGCTAAGAACATCATACATGAAGAAAGCAAAAAGATCATTAAAAAGACAGGAAAGTAAGAAAAGACCAACATGGTTGTCAGAAGAGACTCTGAAACTTGCTCTTGAATGGAGAAATTCTAAAGCAAATGGAAAAAAATGACAAGATAAAAGAACTGAACAGAAAATTTCAAACAGCATCTCCAGAAGACAAAACAAAGTATTATAATGAAATATGCAGAGACCTGGAGTTGGAAAAGCAAAAGGGAAGAGTGCACTCATTATTCCTCAAGCTGAAAGAACTGAAGAAAAAACTCAAACCTTGAATTGTAATATAGAAGGATTCTACAGGCAAAATGTTGAATGATGCAGGAAGCATCCAAAGAAGATGGAAGGAATATACAGAGTCAGTGCACAAAAAAGAATAGGTCAATGTTCATCTATTTCAGGAGGTGCCACGTGATGAAGAACCAATGATATTGAAGGAAGAAGTCGAAGATGCACTGAAGGAATTGGCAAATAATTGATGGAATCCCCACTGAGATGTTTTAAAAATATAGATGCTGCATTGGAGGTGCTTACTCTTCTATGCAAAGAAATTTGGAAGAAAACTACCTGGCTAACTGACTGGAAGAAATCCATATTTGTACCCATTCCAAAGAAAGGTTATCCCACAGAATGTGGAAAGTTTCAAACAATATCATTAATATCACATGCAAGTAAAATTTTGCTGAATATAATTTAAAAATGGTTGCAGTGGTATATTGACAGGGAACTTCCAAAATGCAACCTGGATTCAGAAGAGGACATGGAAGAAGGGATATCATTGCTGATGTCAGATGGATCTTGGCTAAAAGCAAAGAGTATCAGAAAGATGTTTACCTGTGTTTTATTGACTATGCAAAGACATTTGACTGTGTGGATCGTATCAAATTATGTATAACATTGAGAAGAATGGGAATTTGAGAACACTTTATTGTTCATGAGGAACCTCTACATAGACTAGGAGACTGTCATTTGAGCAGAACAAGGGGATATTAAACAAACAAACAAACAAACAAACAAACAAAACAAAACAAACAAAAAACCAAACTCACTGTTGTCAAGTCTCTTCTGACTCATAGCAACCTCTCTTTGTGTTTCTGAGGCAGTATCTCTACAGAAGTAGATTGCCCAGTCTTCCTTCCAAGGAGTAGGTGGTGGTTTTGAACCACTAGCCTTCTGGTTAGCAGTCAAATGCCTTAGGCACTACACCACCACAGCTCCTAGGGATATTGAATGGTTTTAAATCAGGAAGAGTGTGTGTCAAGGTTGTATCATTTTACCATACTTATTCAATCTCTATGCTGAGAAAATAATCCAAGAAGCTGGACTATGTGAAGAAGAATGTGGCATCAGGACTGAAGGAGGAATCAATAACAATCTGCAATATGCAAATGACACAACTTTGCTCACTTGAAGCACATACTGACAAACATGACAGACTACAGACTTCAGTATGGATTATATTTTAATATAAAGAAAACAAAAATCCTCACAACTGGACCAATATGCAACATCACAATAAATGGAGAAAAGATTGAAGTTGTCAGGGATTTTATTTTACTTGGATCCACAATCAACACCTATGGAAGCAGCAGTCAAGAAATCAGATGTGGTATTGCACTGGTAAATCTGCTGAAAAGGATCTGTTTAAAATGTTGAGAAGCAGATCGGAAGAAGTGTTGTCCCTGTAGCCCACATGTTTGTTCCCTCTAGCATCTTAATTCCTGAAAAACTAGGTGAAGCAGTTGGAAGCAAGGATTCTGGGTCTGTGAACAGCTCATTAAGTTAGAGAAGGCCAGATTTAGTGAAGAAGGAGGAAAAAAAAAGCAGAATAAACAGCTGGGAAAAAGAAAAATAAATGAACCTTCCAAGCCAGCAGGGGAGATGGAGAGGTGGAAAAGTGGAAAACTCTTTTAACAGTAGCAGAGAAAACCATGGAGGAATAAAGAAAAAAGGGACATCATGGAACCAACAGCAACTTTGGGGATTTGGACTACCCACAACAGCAGCTTCTGATGGTAACTTTGGGAACTGAGATGAGTAAGTGGATAATATTTCTGAGAAACAGAGCAGAAAAGCCTGTGGCTCAGTTTGCCACTGAGTTGAGAATGAAAAGGAGGAATGGAAGAAACTCATTGCAGGTAGGCTGGCTCTGGGATGAGCTCTCAGTGCAAGGCTGGGATTCAGCTCTTTGATGACAGCCTTTTAGCACAGAGTGGACTGGGGTATGGGGTTTTTGCAGATTTCCAACCCAAGTGGAAAGTAGTGGTCCCCTAACTATTAGGGAGTTTGCTGATTTTGAACCATGGATCTGTGAGTGACAACAAAATCTCATCATTGGTAGCCATCACAACCAGACTCAAAACAAACCCCCAGAACCAGCAATAATTAGGGAAATGTAGAAAGTGGGAACTTGCTACTGGCACCTATTTGTTTTCCCTCTCCTTTTTTTCTCCTTCTCCCCTGCTGCACCCAATAGAAGAACCACATTAAGCTACCACAACACCTGCTCATCCCAACTCTAAATCCCCCTCACAATGAACAGAGACCTGCATTCACTTTCCCTACAGTGATTCTATCAACACAAAGAAAACTGCAGAGCAACCCAGAACACCTGAATTAATAACCAAAAAAAAAAAAACCAGCTCCACCCTTGAAAATATATTTAAACATAAAATTAAGGTGAAACAAATCAATACACAATTAACAGTTAAAGATAAGAGCTTCAAAATGTCAAGGAAACAACCCAAAACTCAAACTCACTGCCACAGAGTCAAACCTCAAATCAAACAAAAAACCAGGACAAGACAACAGAAATAAAAACCCATACAGAAAACTCATTTAACATGGAGGAAAAAGAGGCAATAGACTTACCCAAGAAGGAATTTAGAAGATATGTTTATAAAACTCTACAAGAGCTCAAGGAAACCACAAACAAAACCAAGGAGAATGCAGACAGTACCCTGGAGGAATTCAGGACAATCATCCAGGAATGAAATAACAAGATTAATACATGATCAGAATGTATACAAAAACAGCAGTTAGAAATCCAGAAGATGAACACTAAAATTACACAACACAACGGAAGCATAACAGAATAGACTAGAACTGGCTGAAGAATGCATTTCCCAACTAGAAGATAAGTCCCTCAACACCAGCCTGTATGAAGAAAAATCAGAACAAAGATTTAAGAGAAATGAAGAGAACCTGAGTTAAATGAGATGACAGGAAAAGAAACAACATACACCTCATTAGAATACCAGAACAAGAAGAGGCAAACAAAACAAAACAAAACAAAACAAAAAAACCACTGAGAAAATTGTGGAAGACTTGCTAACAGAAAATTTCCCCCATGTCATGAAGGAAGAAAAGATAATTGTCCAATAAGCACAAATAACTCCATACAGCATAGATCCCAAGAGAAAGTCACCAAGACATATCATAATCAAACTCTTCAAAACCAAAGACAAAGAAACAATCTTGTAAGCAGCCTGGGAAAAAAGAAATGTCACCTACAATGGACAAACAATTAGACTCAGTTCTTATTACTCAGCAGAAACCATGCAGGGAGGAAGGCAATAGGATGGCATATATAAAACACTGAAGGAAAAGAACTTCCATCCAAGAATTCTATAACCAGCCAAATTGTCCATCAAATATGAGGGTTAAATCAAGACATTCTCAGACAAACAGAAATTAAGGGATTTTGTGAAAACCAGAACAACCTTACAAGAAATGCTTAAATAAGTCCTTCCAATAGACAACCCACAATAGAGAACAACAAATTAAAATCAGGACACACGACATCAACACTCAACCCAAATCAGAAATAGGTGTTCAAATTAAGCTCATAAAACATTGTACACAAAGAAACAAGAGAGTCAATCTGCAGATGACACCAGCAACAAAGCAAATAGTGAATAAAAGTTCTAAGTACGAAACTTCCAAATGGAGAGGAAGACAGGAAAAGATCCTTATAGAATAGACTGTTCCAAAATTACAGAGACAAGAATTCACTTCAGGGTAACCACAAAGAAAATTAACAAACCCGCTGAGCAAACCCAGAAAGAAGGAAAACATATGGGCTTTATAAGCACAAAACCAACAATAAAGAAGAAAAGAGAGGAAACACTTGATAACAAAATGAACTCACCACAGAAAATATTTGGACCAAGGAAATCTCCAACACAACAAAAAACACAATAGAATGACAGTAATCAATTAATATGTAATACTAATAACACTCAATATGAATGGACTAAATGTGCACCAATCAAGACAAAGAGAGTGCAGACTGGATAAGGAAAGAAGATCCATTAATATGCTAACTACAAGAGACCCACCTTAGATACAAAGATAATAACAAATTAAAAGTTAAGGGGTGGAAAAAATATACCAAGCTAACAATAACCAAAAAAGAGCAGGACTGGCAATATTAATTTCTGATAAAATAGACTTCAAGGTGAAAAATAGCATAAGGGACAGAGAAGGACACTATATGATGCAGACACTCCTGAGGGGAGGTGGTCCCAGCGTAGGATGCGTTCCTTAGCATCTGGAGAAATTGCTCCAGGACGCAGTAGCAAGGACGCACCAGCTTCAACCTCCCCGTGGCCTGGACTGGCAAATCGTGAGCCACACTGAGTCACTGGGACTCACGACTTCAGGAACTGGTGAGCTAAAACTTGTGTTGTCTTCCATCTTGTTTCTGTTAAACCTGGGACCAGAAAACATTTTCTGTAAGGGGCTGTTGTTGGGAGCTGTGGAGTCACTGCAGAGTCATGGCAACTCCGTGCACAAGGAACAGAGTCGGGCTGATTTTCCTAAATTCATTACCAGGCTCTTGTTCCTACACTGTCTCAGTCTGGAAGCTCCCCTGAAACCCGCTCAGCACCAGAGTGGTGCTCAAGCCTCCCCTGGGTCTCCAATGCTGTCAGTCTTTAGGGAAGCAAAGCCCAAAGCACACCCACTGCCCTGGAGTCGATTCTGACTCACAGCACCCCTAGAGGACAGAGTGGAACTGCACCAGAGGGTGTCCAAGGCTGTCAGTCTTTAGGGAAACAGACTGACTCATCTTTTTTATCTGGGAGCAGATGATGGCTTTGAGCTGCTGACCTCTTGGTTGACAGCCCAATGCTTTAATCACTGTTACACAAAAGCTCCAACAAATCAGTGTTGTTGTTATGTGTCTTGGAGTCAGTCCTAACTCATAGTGACCCCTCCTTGGGTTTCTGAGGCGGTATCACTATGGAGTAAGCCCCAGGGATACAGGTGAGGAGAGACAACTCAGGGACGCCCAAAGCAGCATGCCAGAAGAGCAGGAGAAAGGGGATTAAAAGCCAGGAAGCCAGACAGAGGAATAGTCAGCCACAAGGACCGAGGTGGGGGTGATACGAGAGGTCTCCAACAGCAAGACAAACTTGTCTGTCGGTTTGTCCTACTGTGGTGACATGTAGACATGAGTTTTGAGGCTGAGCCTCTGGTGTTTAAAACCCAGCGAGATGCACCTGGTGCACAGGTAACAGCCCAGCTTATA
>NW_006922134.1:1212757-1215028 GCF_000298275.1 Orycteropus afer afer
AAGAACTAACAGATCTGTCCTGAAGGAAGTGCAGCCAGAATGCTCCTTGGAAGCAAGAATAGCCAGACTTCATCTCACCTATTTTGGTCATGTTGTAAGAAGGGACCATTCCCTGGAGAAGGATGTCATGCTTGGTTGGGTGGTAGGTCGACGAAAGAGGGGGAGGCCTTCAACGAGATGGATTGACACAGTGGCTGCGATGATGGGATCAAGTATAGCAGGGATTGTGGGGCTGGCATGGGATCGGGCAGTGTTTCGTTCTGCCGTGCATGGGGTCACTATGAGTTGGAAACGACTCGACAGCACTTAACAACAACAACAACAACATATGATGGTGAAAGCGTCATTTGCTCAAGAAGACATTGCCATAACAAATCTCTATGGACCTAATGAAAGTGTTCCAAAATATGTGAAGCAAATATTAACTGAATTGAAAGGAAAAGTAGAGACCTGTACAATAGTAGCTGGAAACTTTAACACAACACTTTCAAGGAGAGACAAAACAACTAGAAAAAACCTTGGCAAAGATACAGAACTCAATAACACAATCAACCAACTCGACCTCATAGACATATACAGAACACTCCACCCAATAAAAGCAAAATTCACATTCTTCTCCAGTGCACATGAATCCTTCTCCAGAATAGATCATATATTAGGACATAAAACTAGCCTTCATAAATTAAACAACATTGAAATAATATAAATCATCTTCTTGGACCACAATTCTATAAAATTAGAAATTAATAATAGGAAGATTAAGGAAAAAATAGCAAATGTGGAAGTTGAATAATACACTGCTCAAAAACTACTGGGTAAAAGCAGAATTAAAGTGTGAAATAAAAAATTCCTAGAAACAAACGAGGATGAAGAGACATCTTACCAAAATGTATGGGACACAATGAAAGCAGTATTCAGAGGTCAAATTATAGCAGTAAACGCACACATCAAAAAAGAGGAAAGAAACAAAATCAACACTCTAACTCAACAATTCCAACAATTAGAAAAAGAACAACAAAAGAAAGCTACAGTATCCAGAAGCAAGGAAATAATAAAGATAAGAAATAAATGAAACAGAAAACAATAAAACAATAAGAAAATCAATGAAACAAGAAGCTGGTTCTTCGAAAAGATTAACAAAATGGACAAGCCATTGGCAATCTAACAAAAGAAAAGAAAGAGAAGATGCAAATAACAAGAATAATAAATGAAAAGGGTGACATTACAACTGAACCAACTGAAATTTTAAAATATTGACAGAATATTATGAAGAACTGTACTCCAACAGATTAAAAAACCTAGAAGAGATAGACACATTTCTAGAAACACAAGACCTACCTAAACTATCCCAGTTGGAGATAGAATACTCAAACAGACCCATAACAAAGGAAAAAAAATAAACAGGTCATGAAAAACTTCCCACAAGAAAAAGTACTGGCACTAATGGTTTCACTGGAGAATTTTACCAAACATTCAGGGAAGAGTTGACACCTATACTACTTAAGCTATTCCAGAACATTGAAGAAGATGCAATACTTCCAAATTCATTTTATGAAGCAAACTAAAACCAGGGAAAGACACCACCAAAAAGGAAAACTACAGACCAATATCCCTCATGAATATAGATGCAAAAACTTCAACAAAATCCTGTCCAACAGAATCCAACAACATATGAGAAAAATAATACATCCTGGCCAAGTGGGATTCATACCTGGAATGCTAGTATGGTTCAACATCAGAACAACAATCAATGTAATCCACCACATAAACCAAACAAAAGAACCATATGATCATATCAATCAATGCAGAAAAGGCATTTGATAAAATCCAATACCTGTTCCTGTTCAGAACTCTCAGCAAAATAGGGATAGCAGGGAAATTCCTCAACTTAATAAAGGGCATATATGCAAAGCCAATGGCCAACAATATTGTTGACAGAGAAAGACTCAAAGGATTTCCCTTGCAAACAGGAACCAGGTATGCACTCTATCACCACTTCCATTTAACATTGTATTGGAAGTCCTAGCCAGGGCAATAAGGCAAGAGAGAGAAATAAAGGCATCCAAATTGGTAAAGAGGAAGTAAAGCTATCTTTATTTGTGGATGACATGATCCTATACATGGAAAACCCAAGAAACTCAGCAAAAAGAATTACTGGAACTCATAGAGAAGTTCGGGAGCTCTGGTAGCATAGTGCCTAAGGCACTTGACTGCTAACCAGAAGGCTGGCGGTTCAAACCCACCAGCCACTCCTCGGAAGGAAGGTTGGGC
>NW_006922134.1:1215248-1218647 GCF_000298275.1 Orycteropus afer afer
AAAAAAAAATACCATTTACAATAGCTACCAAAAAGATAAAATATCTAGGATAAATCTTACCAGAGATACAAAAGACCTATACATAGAAAACTATAAAACACTACTTCAGGAAACTACAAGGAATCTACATAAATGGAAGAATCTGCCTTGTTCATGGATAGGAAGACTGAATATTGTGAAAATGTCAATACTACTCAAAGCAATCTACACATTTAATGCAATCTCAAACTAGATACCAACAAATTTTTTTTAAGGATATGGAAAAACAAATTACTAACTTCATATGGAAAGGAAAGAGACCTCACATAAGCAAAGCACTGCTGAAGAAGAACAAAGTGAGAGGCCTCACACTCCCCAGATCTCAAAGCTTAAGATACAACCATAGTAGTAAAAACAGCGTGGTATTGGTACAATGATAGACAGATAGACCAATGTAACAGAATAGAAAACCCAGAAATAGACTCATCCATCTATGGGCAGCTGATCTTTGACAAAGGACCAATACCGATTAAATGGGGAAGAGATAGCCTCTTTAACAAATGGTGCCAGCAAAATTGGATATCCACTTGCAGAAAAATAAACAAGACCCATACCTCACCTCATGTAAAAAAACAAACTCAAGTTGGATCAAAGACTTAAATGTAAAACCCAAACCATAAAGCTCATCAAAGATAAAATAGGGACAAATCTAGGGGCCCTAATTTATGGCATAAATAGACGATGAAGCATAACCCAGAATGCACAGGATGTGGAAGAGAAACTAGATGACTGGGACCTTTTAGAAATTAAATTCTAAGTACATCAAAAGACTTCTCCAAAAGGGTAAAAAGAGAACCTACAGATTGGGAAAAACTATTTGCACATCACATATCTGACAAAGGACTTATCTCCAAAATTTATGGAAAACTTCAACACCTCAATGCCATAAAGACAAATGATCTAATTAAAAAATGGGCAAGGGACATAACCAGACACTTCAATAAAGATGATACACTGGCGGCCAACAAACATAAGAGGAATTGCTCATGATCATTAGCCATTGTTGTTGTTAGGTGCTGTTGAGTTGTCTCTGACTCATAGTGACCCTATGCACAGCAGAATGAAACAACACCTGGTCCTCAGCCAGCTCCATGATTCTTGCTGCTTGAACCCACTGCCGCAGCCACCATGTCATCCATCTCATTGAGGGCCTTCCCCTCTTTCATTGACCCTCCACCTTACCAAGTATGACATCCTTCTCCAGGGAATGGTCCTTCCTGACAACATGACCAAAGTAGGTGAGATGAAGCCTGGCCATTCTCGCCCCCAAGGAGCATTCTCACTGCACTTCCTCCAGGACAGACCTGTTAGTTCTTTTAGCAGTCCATGGTACTTTCAGCATTCTTCGCCAACACCACAGCTCAAAAGCATCAATTCTTCTTCGGTCTTCCTTATTCATTGTCCAGCTCTCACATGCATATGAGGCGATTGAAAATATGGCTTGTGTCAGGCGCACCTTAGTCCTCAAGGAGATATCTTTGCTCCTCAGCACTTGAATGAGGTCCTTTGCAGCTGATTTGCCCAGTGATATATGTCATCTGATGTCCTGACTGCTGCTTCCATTGATGTTGATTGTAGAACCAAGTAATATGAGGTCTTGACAATTTCAATCTTTTCTCCATTTATTGTAATACTGCTGTGTTAGACTGGGTTCTCTAGAGAAATAAAACCAGTAAAGCCTATATATAAATTTATCTTAGGAAAATGGCTCACACACTTACAGAAGCTGGCATGAGCAAGTAGCCAATGCCATAATTCCACATGTGTCAGACTATTCTGATTACTGTTCCGACTTTGCTGTCCATTATGGTAACCACGCCCACCTTGCCTTTGTCGATTAACTGCTGCCACTTGGCCCCTACTACCACAGGGTCCAATCAGCCCCATCGTAGTTAAGTGTCTTAGTTCAATTAGGGCAATTCCCACTGTCAAATCAGGTTTACATAAAATAGTAATCACAGCAGTCTTCAAAGATGCTGGAGCTCCCTTCACAAATTTATTCCTCACCGTACTGGTGAAAGGTGTGTCTTCTGGACTCTCCATTTCTGGCTCTAGGGATCTAATTTGATAAATCCATTCAAACAGGCCAATTTCCCTAAGCCTTTGGATACCTTCTTCTGCATTATACCAAGTCAAGTCTGGTACTTCAACTTGACTTAAGGTAGGCCACTGCATAATCCATGCTTCAGTCAGCCAACCAAATAAACTATTAGATCCTTTCCTAACCTCTCGAGCTGAAACACTGAATGAAGAATCCATATTTAGTGGGCCTAAATCAATAAACTCAGACTGATACAATCTTACATTCCTTGCATCATTATCCCACACCCTCAGTAGCCATTCCCATACATATTCTCCAGGTTTCTGTCTGTATATGTTAGCAAAATCAAGTAGGTCTTTTCAGGTGTAGCATACCACCTCCTCAGTCATACTTTCTATTATTTCACCTTCTGGGGCTCGCTTGGACTTAACTTTAGTCATAGGTCTAGCAGCAACAATGGGTGGTTGAGGCAGTTCCTGAGAACATTCAGGAATGTCTTCCAATGGCTGCTGCCTCAGGCAATGACCCACCAGGACCAGTTTGGCTAATCCCATCAAACTGAGGTGGAGGGGATAATGGTTTAACAGCAATTCCTTCAGATGCAAGGGATTCAACAGAATTTACAGGCTCCATATCCTGATATTCCTAACTATCTGCCCATATACCCCCATTCTAGGATTCAGGATCCCATTTTTTTCCCCAATCAATGCCCTCATTTTAAGGTCAGACACCATTTTGGGTTGGCAATTCAAGTGGCACAATTCAGCCACCCTTACAATAAAACTATGGGTTTGGTTTTCAACAATATCAGCTCTGTTAGTAGAAGATATAAGGCATTCTTTCAGAGCAAAACTGGAAACACTGAGGTCTTTTAATGCAGAGCTTAAGCCAAGACTCAGCAGCTCTGAGCTCATCTCTCTTTTTCACCACTTTGTCTAGTGTAAGTAGGACCAACTAACCAGCTTCCTTATACTCCTCATGCTGAAAAAATTGCAAAAAAGATTGCAAATATGTGATCAAAATTGCAAAAAAGATTTATCAAATATGTGATACATCACTTCTCACAAGTACTTGATCTATTGATGGTGCTATTTTGCCTATTAATGTTGCCACCTCATGCCACAGATTAGCAGGGCCCTCTTTACTAACAGAGACAAGGTCACTAGTGTCTTTAAGATTAATCAAACTGGAGAACCAATTTAGGAAGCCCATCCTTATGATTTTGTCTTTCTAGAACCACCCTGCTCTCAGTACCAAATGTGTTAGACTGGGTTCTCTAGAGAAACAAAACAGTAAAGCCTATATATCTATATCTATAT
>NW_006922134.1:1219011-1222515 GCF_000298275.1 Orycteropus afer afer
ATTCAAGCTGGAGGCTTTTCTAAACTCTTGCAGCTGCAGGGGCTGAGGAGCTCAAGGTTGGCAGGCAGTGTACTGGCTGTTGACTCCAACGAATGATGAATCCAAGATCTCCAGGCCAAATGGTGGATTGTTCGCTCATGGACAGTTGTAGGCAGCACAACAGAATCCTGATCCACAGAGGAATGTCTCTTTTCCTAAGATGTCCATAGATATACTGGAAGCAGGCCACATCCCTAGCGAAACTCCCTTTCAACAGATTGGCTGCTCAAAACATAATCATCTGATCCTATCATGGGAATAACCACATCACAACAGCTTAAACCACATGGAATTGTGGTCCAGCCAAGTTGACACACAGCTCCAACTATCACAACTGCTTATAGGTCCACTTGTGAGGATTTTTTTTTCTTTATATTGAGATGTAATCCATACTGCAGACTGTATTCTTCAATCTTCATCAGTAAGTATTTCAAGTCATCCTCACTTTCAGCAATCAAAGTTGTGTTGTCAGTGTATCACAGGATGTTAATGATTCTTCCTCTAAACATAATGCCATGTACTTCTTCATATAGTCCAAGTTCTCAGATTATTTGCTCAGCATAGAGATTGAATAAATATGGTGAAAGGATACAACCCTGACCCATTCCCTTCTTGATTTTAAACCATGTAGTGTTCTCTTTTTCTGTTTGAATGACAGCTTCCTGGTCTATGTACTGGTTCCTCATGAGTACAGTTAAGTGTTCTGGAATTCCTATTCTTCTCAATGTTATCCACAATTTGTTATGATCCACATAATCAAATGCTTTTGCACAGTCAATAAAACACAAGTAAACATCTTTCTGGTATTCTTTGCTTTGTGCCAAGATCCATCTGACATCAGCAATGATATCCCTCATTCCACGTCCTCTTCTGAATCCAGCTTGTATTTCTAGAAGTTCTCTGTCAATATATTGCTACAACTGTTTTTGAATTATCTTCAGTAAGATTTTACTTGTATGCGATATTAATGACATTGTTTGATAATTTCCACATTCTGTGGGACCACCTTTCTTTGGAATGGGTACAAATATGGATCTCTTCTAGTCAGTTGGCCAGATAGCTGTCTTCCAAATCACTTGGCATAACCGAGTGATTGCCTCCAGTGGGGCATCCGTTTGTTGAAACACCTTAATGGATAGTCCATCAATTCCTGGAGCCTTGTTCTTTGCCAATTCTTTCAGTGCAGCTTCAACTTCTTCCTTCAATATCTTTGGCTTTGGTAGTTGGTCCTTGAACATATGCTACTTCCTGAAATGGATGAAGATCAACCAGTTCCTTTTGGTAGTGACTCTTTGTATTCCTTCCATCTTCTTTTGATGCTTCTTGCATCATTCAATATCTTGTCCATAGAATCTTTCAATATTGCAATTTGAGGCTTCAATTTTTTCTTCAGTTCTTTCAGCTTGAGAAATGCTGAGCGTGTTCTTCCTTTTGGTTTTCTAACTCCAGGTCTTTGCACATTTCATTTTAGTAATTAGCTTTGTCTGCTTGAGCTGCTCTTTGAAATCTTTTGTTTAGCTCTTTTATCTTTCTTCCATTTGCTTTAGCTACTCTTTGCTCAAGGGCAAGTTTCAGAGTCTCTTCTGATACTCATTTTGGTCTTTTCTTTCTTTCTTTCTCATCTTTTTCATGACCTCTTGCTTTCTTCATGGATGATGCTCTTGACGTCATCCATAATTCTTCTGGTTTTTGGTCATTGATGTTCAATGCATCAACTCTATTCTTTAGATGGTTTCTAAATTCAGGAGGGATATATTCAAGGTCATATTTTGGCTCTCGTGGACTTGTTTTAGTTGTCTGCAGCTTTAAGTTGAACTTGCATATGAGCAGTTGATGGTCTGTTCCACAATCAGCTCCTGGCCTTGTTCTGGCTGAAGATATTGAACTTTTCCATCATCTCTTGCTACAGATGTAGTCAATCTGATTCCTGCATACTCCATCTGGTGAAGTCCACATGAATAGCCACTGTTTGTGTTATTGAAAAAAGGTATTTGCAATGAATAAGTCATTTGTCTTGCAAAATTCTATAATGCAATCTCCAGCATTATTTCTGCACCAAGGCCAAATTTTCCAACTACCAGTGATTCTTCTTTGTTTCCAACTTTTGCATTCCAATCACCAGTAATAAGCAACACATCTTGATTGCATGTTCAGTCAATTTCAGACTGCAGGAGTTGATAAAAATCTTCAATTCTTCATCTTTGTCTTTGGTGCATAAAGTTGAATAATAGTAGTTTCAGTGAGTCTTCCTTGTAGGCATATGGATATTATCCTATCACTGACAGCATTGTACTTCAGGACAGATCTTGAAACATCCTTTGTGATGATGAATGCCACATCATTCCTCTTCAATTGGTCATTCCGGGCATAGTAGATCATATGGTTGTCTGATTCAAAATGGCCAAAACATGTCCATTTCAGCTCACAAATGCCTAGGATATCAATCTTTATGCATTCCATTTCATTTTTGACAACTTCCAGTTTTCCTAGATTCATATACATTCATTTCCTAGATTCATTTCCTACATTCTATGTTCCAATTATTAATAGATGTTTGCAGCTTTTTCTCCTCAATTTGAGTTGTGCCATGTCAGCACATGGAAGTCCTGAAAGACTTACTTTATCCATATCATTAAGGTTGGTTCTACTGTGATGGGGCAGCTCTTTCCTAGTCCTATTTTGAGTGTCTTCCGACCCAAGGGGCTTGTCTTCCTGCATTGTGTCAGACAATGTTTCTGAGCTACTCATAAAGTTGCCTAGTAATGTATCAGACAGTGTTTCTCTGCTATTCGTAAGGTTTCCCTGGAAAATTTTTGAGAAGTGGATGGCCTCCTTCTTCCTAGTCTGTCTTAGTCTGTAAGCTGCCTTGAAACCTGTGCACCATGTGCAACTCTGTTGGTGTGTGAAACCAGTGGCAGAACCTCAAGCCTCACAGCAATGTACAAGCCCCACAGGATGGCAAATTGACAGACAAGTTTGTCTCCCTTAGCTGTTGGAAACCTTTGTGCCCTCCCCTTACCTAATTCCTATCTGGAACCTGCCACTTTGTAGTCCCTGGCTGCTCTCTCTCTTTCCTGACTCTAGGGTGGCTTGGGGCCCAGCCTTGCCTCCCTCCTCTTTACCTGGATATCCTGCAGCTCCAGAGGTCCCAGGACTCTCATACTTCCTCCCTTTCCTGGTTCTAGGGGCCTTGGGGCCTAACCTTGCCCCTGCCCCCCTTTTTTATTATTATTTATTGCGATTTGGGTGAAGATTTACAGAGCAAATTCTCTTTTTATACAGCAGTTCACATAAACTTTGTCTCATGTCATTAACCACAGTTTATCACAACGCAATAGCTCCCCTCCCACTTCCTCCCCATAGTTATCTTTTCCCAGTGTCCATCCCTTCATACTCTTATGCCTCCTGAACTGTCTCCCTGTGCATAAGCAGCCCTTCCTTCTCCCATGATTGTTCTCTCCAGGG
>NW_006922134.1:1223072-1226846 GCF_000298275.1 Orycteropus afer afer
AGCATAGTGCCTAAGGCACTTGACTGCTAACCAGAAGGCTGGTGGTTCAAACCCACCAGCCACTCCTCGGAAGGAAGGTTGGGCAATCCTACTTCCGTAGCGATACTGCCTCAGAAACTCAAGGAGGGGTCGCTATGAGTCGGGCCGACTCGACGGCAAACAACAACAACAACAAGTGGGACTGTAAAATGGTACAACCGTTGTGAAAAATAATATGGTGTTTCCTTAAAAAACTGAAAATCGAAATACCATTCAAACCAGCAATTCCATTACTAGGAATATTTGCTAAAGAGTTGAGAGAGTGGACACAAACAGATACATACACACCCATATTCATTGCAACACAATTCACTATAGCAAAGAAGTGGAAACAACCTAAACACCCATCAACAAAGGAATGGATAATACAATTATGGTACATTCACAAGATGGAATACTATGGTGCATTAAAGAAAATGAAGAATACGTGAATCATCTCACAACATGGATGAACCTGGAGGACATTATGCTGAGTGAAGTAAGTCAATCACAGAAGGACAAATATTGTTTGAGCCCGTTACTGTAAAAAGTCAAGGAAGGGTTTTCTTTGGGAAGGGGACTCATTTTGTAGGTTACCAAGGATGGGAGGGAAGGGGAAGGGGAAGGGGAAGGAAAATTTTGGACTAGTTGGGGGCCACATGCTGAGTTGGGTAAGGGGAGGGTTGGTATTGGAAGTTTGTGACCAGCACGATAACATTGGGGAAAGGGAGGATACCAAACTGTACACATAAGATATAGACAAGAGAGGCTAATACAAGTATATCCACAATACTGCATTACCACTAACACTAAACACAAGGCTATAGAGAGATACATAGACAACTGAGAAGATCAGATGGGGGTCGGTGAACAGGAATACACTCTAGACCAATGATAGATTTAGCTGAGGATAATCTTGCACAGATATTAGAGATACAAAATAACCACAATCATTACAGAAGCAAAAGAAGACAGACTTGGAGCAATCCCTCAGAGACAGCCACACATGTTGGGAGAGAGAACCACTGGCTCTGCTGACTCAGGACCATAGTACTGGGGGACACCAGGCTCAATTGTCACAACATAATACATAAAAATCTTGTTCCACAACCTACTTTGCTGAGTACTGACTGGGGTCTTAAACACTTTTGAATGGCCATCTAAGATGCAGCTAATGGTCTCCTCTTGTTGGAAATGAAGAAGAGTGAAGAAAACCAAGGGAATTTGGAAATAATCAGCCCTAGAATATGATGAACCTCGAAACCAGAACTAGATGGTGCCTGGCTACCAATGTCAACCACTCGAGAAGGGATCAAAACTGGAGATCCTGGATAGAGTGGGAAGAAAAATGTGGAACAAAAAAAAAAAAAAAAAAAAAAAAATGACCACCTCATATGCATGTGAAACCTGGACAGTGAATAAGGAAGACTGAAGAAGAGTTGATGCCTTTGAATGTTGGTGTTGGTGAAGAATTCTGAAAATATCATGGACTGCCAGAAGAGTGAAAAGATGTGTCCAGGAAGAAGTGCATCTGGAATGCTTCTTGAAAGTGAGAATGGCCAGACTTCGTCTCACCTACTTTGGTCATGTTGTCAGAAGGGACCATTCCCTGGAGAAGTATATCATGCTCATAGAGGGTCAGTGAAAAAGAGGTAGACCCTCATCAGGAGTGATTGAACCAGTGACTCCAATGATGGGCTCAAGAGTAGCAAGGATTGTGAGGATCATGCAGGACCAGGCAGTATTTCATTCTGTTGTACATACGGTCATCATGAATCAGAACTGACTAGAGGGCACCTAACAACAACAACTATCCCCATTCAGGTGCAACTGTTGAAATTTACACAGATGAAGTTAAAGTATGCACATTCTTGTATAACATGCTTCTTTTGCACCATATGCCATTCCGTTAGTGAGACTTATTCACATTGATGTGCTGAGCTCTAGCTTCCTCATGTCACTATGGGATAGTCTTTCATTATCTCAGTGCACCACACTTTGATTATCCAGTCCTGGTTGACGGATATTTTAATTGTTTTTGGTTTGGGCTGATTATCCTGGTGTGAGCATAATCTCATTTTTGAACATTTATTAATGGTAATTGGCAATGTCTGTTTTATCCTAATTTTTAAAAGCTACATTAGATAGGTGTAGAATTCTATATTGATTTTTTCCCCCAGCATATTAAAGAAAGCATCCATTCTGTTCTGGCTTTCATTGAGATGAAGTTACCTAATCAATAATGCTTGAGAGGTATGGTAATTATGTGTGTGCCATCTTGGGTGGGCCTGGTTTTGAGTGGCAGGGCAGCTGGATGTAGTTATTCCCTGTGATGAGACTGGTAATCACCCCCATGGTGGAATCTACTGGAGCAGCTGAGTAGCTGCATTAGGCATATGGTCTGATTCCAGTATATAAGGAGAGGTTTTGAGAAAGGTCTTGGAGCTTTTGGCATGCTTGGACCCTGCATACAGCTGAGTTTTCATTCAGCAGTCTGTCATGTTTCCTGCTGCTCTTGGGATGGTCTCTGGACTTGAACTCTGGCTTGCTTTGTTGTTTGGTAATCTTGGGACTGTGCCATTTCATTTGCCAACTTTGGGTTTGTCAGCCTCAGCAGCCAGAAGCTGCCTGAGTTAAGGGAGGCCTCCAGCTTCAGTGGGCTGGGAGCAAGAGGCAGAGCCGAAGCCCAAGGTTGAGGGGCTTTCACCCAGACCCTAGAGCCGGCACTTTGAACTTGGACTTCTGGCCTCCAAAACGGTAAGAGAATAAATCTGTTTTTTCAAACCATCCCATTTGTGGTATTGCTGTTAGAGTTTCACAAGAGGGCCAAAACAGTCAGGAATCTTTTATCACTGGATATTATAAAACAACAACAACAATGTTTTGTCTCAGGTGTTCAGCAGCTTAATTGTGATATGTGGAGCAAAGTGCAGAATCATATTAAAAACCAGATTTTGCTGGTCTGATCGAGCCTGGTGAGACCCCTGAGGCTACGGCCCCTAGCCACCCTTCAGGTCTGGAATTGAATCCACTCCTGTGGCTTCCAGCCAAACTATAGACAGGCGTATGGGGTGAACATTTACATCAGATAGATACACTCCTTGGAGTGATCAATCATGGGAGAACAGAGGGGCAGTGTTTGTGCAGGGAGGCAGCTTGGGGAGTGGAAATGCATGGGAGGGAAGGACACAGGGAAGAGGTAACAGGGAGGAAGTTGGAAGAGAGCTGTTACATTGTGGGGAATTGCAGTCAATGTTATGAGACAAAATGTGTATGAACTGCTGTATGGAAAATGAATTTGCTCTGTAAAATTTCACTGAACACACAATAAAAATAAAACAAAACAACCCCCCTTCAAATATCACATATTTACTGTTGTATCTTCTTTGAGGGGATTTCTATGAGATTTATGAATCATGTTATCAATTCCTTTGTTGCTGTTGTTACTAAAACATGCTGAATATTTGTGCTTGTCCTCTTTTTTATTGTGATGTGAAGGTTTATCATTTTTCTTTGAGGTTATCCTATGATTTATAATTTTATCCCCAGGTTTAGAACAGTCCATTCTATCTTGCAACTTACTTGTTGTCTGTACCTCCCATGTACCTCTATGTCTTTCTCATCCTCAATGCTGCTATATTGCTCACTCACATTTGGTACATTGCCCTTCTCTTCACCCAAATCAATACTTATCTCTATCTATCTAACAGCCTTCCCTCCCCTCCCCTCCCACCCCTGGTAACGAACAAAGAAAAT
>NW_006922134.1:1229113-1233989 GCF_000298275.1 Orycteropus afer afer
TATCCTTCCCTTCAAGGCTCAGGGGTCCAAGATTATCTTCTGTGTCTGTGTTAATTGGTTTCCCTTTTCTTTGTTGAAGAGGGTCTGTGCAGTTTTTCTGCCTAGTCCGCCATCTTGCCGGAACCTGATTTCTATGAGATTTAGCATAGACTTCAAACTCTATCCTTATTCACTTCCTTTCACATTTTGGATTTCCTTGTCTCTCTATATTTAGTTATGTCTTCAGGTTTACTTTCCAGTACACTAATTTGTTTTCAACTCTGTCTAATGTGCTGTTATGAACAAATTCTTTAGTAAATTTTACTGATATTTTTCATTTCTATAAATATTATTTGGTTCTTTTTCAAATTACTTGATAATTTCCTTTTCTGTTCCTTTTAGGTATTTTTTATGTTGTGCTTTATTTCTTTAAACAATGTTCTTTTCAGTAAAATTCAGTATCTGAAATCTTTTTCTGTTTGTTTTTATATACATTAGTCCAAGGCTTATGATGTATTTGAGATCTGTCAGTGTGTCTGGAATAATTTATCTTCCTGGAAAGAAGTTATGGTAAAATACATGTGGGGGATATGGAAAAAATTGCTGAGTTATGATACACTCTAAGCACTTTATCAGAATAACATGATGGAAGAGATTGTTGGAAAAATCATCCATATGACAAGAATGCTGAATTTAGAACTTGACATTACCAATGTGGAACAGCTCATAGATTGTGAAGAAGGGGAATTGACAGATCAGGACATAATGAATTTTGAAGAGGAAGGAAATGCTAAAGAAGAAAGGAAAGAAATGCTAAGGAAGAAAAATAATGAAGAAGAAGGAGAAAAGTTTTAAGAAAATTTAAAAAGCATTGTCTGGGGTTATTTCTAAACTACATCAAGGCCTTCAATTGCTTGAAATTACAGAACAAAACGCTAATATTTTTGCTAACATCAAGAAGTAGTTTTGGGCAAGCGAGCGAGCAGGAGGGTGTTCGGGTGCACGAATGGAGCAATGCCTAAATCAAAGGAACTTGTTTCTTCAAGCTCATCTGTTAGTGATTCTCATAGTGAGGTTGACAAAAAGTTAAAGAGGAAAAAGCAAGTTATTCCAGAAAAACCTGTAAAGAAGCAAAAGACTGGTGAAACTTCAAGAGCCCCGTCATCTTCCAATCAGAGCAGCAGCTGCAGAGATGATAACATGTTTCAGATTGGGAAAATGAGGTAGGTCAGTGTTTGGGACTTTAAAGGTAAAGTCTTAATTGATATTAGAGAATATTGGATGGATCAGGAAGGTGAAATGAAACTAGGAAGAAAAGCTATTTCTTTAAATCCTGAGCAGTGGAGCCAGCTGAAGTAACAGATTTCTGACATTGACGATACAGTAAGAAAATTGTAAAATCAGAGCCATATAAAACCTGTTCTGTTCTAGTCATTTTACTCTGTCTTTTTACATTGGCTTTTATTTTCTAACCGTTGTTTTCCAAGCTATTGTATATTTAGGTTGCGGAACAATTTATAAGATGGATACTTTTTTTTAAATGTGCACTATTAAAAATATACTGAGTGAAGCTAATTTTCCACTTCATTGAGGAGGATTGCATTGTGCCCACCACCTAGTGTAAAATAAAATCAAGTAATACAATCTTAACTGTTGTGGCCTTTATTGATCAGAAGAGTTGGTTCTGTGTTTAAGGCCTAAAGTCAGTTTGTAGACCTGTTAGTTTCAACTCAACCTTTACATTAAGGATTTGTATTATATTAAACCTAACAAACTCTTGATTTGGGAAATCCATAGTTCTGCTGCTTTCTTCCAAACAAATGCTTACATTTGTTTGACTTTTCCACTCTAATGATATCTCACTCTCCTTCCCCCGCTTTTTAATTAAATTTTCCTTTACTAACTTATCTTTTCATGATTACTTTTACTCTTCCTTGAATATATTATGGTAGTTTGCAAATGTCAGTGAAGCTGTCAAAATGTTAGTTATCTCAGTAAGACATTTGTAATGAAAATATTATATGGGAACTACAATCACTAATTGTACTGTTTTAAATATTAGGAGATGTAGTTTGATAAACAACATGGCTTGTATGAAAACTCTGAGCAAGTGTATGTTGTTACCCATAGTGTTCTGTGTAAGTGTTATCTTATGGTTCATCTGCAGAAAATAATGACTTAGATGTCTGATTTACTTTCACTTATTAAACATGTTCACAATGGGATGATGTTTATAAAATGAGATACTGTTAAATTAGATTAGGATTTAATAAAAATTGTGAAAGTTTCTTTGGTTAATATTTTATTTTGTAACATTGAATATGGATTATATATAGTCAGAGATAATATGGTACTTTAGTATTATATAGGTAATGATTTTTTTTTTTTTTTTTTTGGTGGCATGGAAGAGCATATACTTGTAGTTTTTGGCCTTTGCTTCAGTAGACTTGGTTATTTTGCAGTTAATCTCCTGGACAAAGGCATTCTAGATGTGATAGAAGTAAAAGCAGACAAAATTAAATTACTTTCACTTAACCACAATGATGAAGCAGGCACAGGTTGATGAGGCGCAGATTACAGGGCCTTTGCAGCAATAAATATGGTGTAGTGGGCCTTAGGAAAAATGTGTGTAAGGGGAAGTATAAAATTAAAAATGGTGACAGAAGAGGAAAAAATTCTCTTTAATGTGAATAATATACACAAAGTGATACTTTTATAAATATTTTGAAATTTTTATCACATTGCTAGGACACAATCTTAGAATAGTAAAAAGAAAATTTTAAATATGTAAAAAAAAATCTTGTTGATGAAATATTTTTGGTAGCAAATCCCAAATGGTTTTTGCCCATAAAGGCTGCCATATCAGAGAGTTGCAATATTCTGCTACCAAGTTTGACCCTATGCCTAAAAAACTTTGATTTGATTTCAGAACCATCTGCCAGGCTGTGTATATTACCTGATTTTTTTCTAGCAGCTATTCTGTTTAGGTATGATGATTTCTATTTTCTAGATGACTTTTGAAGTGTATTTAGCAGTGATCCTAATAGGTACATAATTGGGCAAATAACTCCTATGATCCTAGAATTTTAGTCTTCATCAAATAATAGTACCAAAGGGTTCAAAATGTATATTTCAGACAAATCATGCTTGTTTGGTAATGTTGACTTATTTGGGAAAGCATATGTATCCTATTAATTGGGTAGATTTGTAAAGCATTTATTTTTGGTATACAAGAAAGGTAGTTAGAGGTAGTTAGAACACAACTTTGATTTTGGTATAGGTGAAGAGGAAATAATGGATAGATTTCCTAGGTTTAAGTGAATCTAGGGTGTATGCATTTCAAAATAATTAGCTAATTTAGAGATGGTGGAAATCTATTACCAAGGTATTTTCTAGATATTTAGCTTTATGTTAATAAACCTTTATATAAGGAGTATTCATCTGGCAGAATTTGGTAACTTGACTGCTAAATTCATTTATATACATGACTAGATATACAATATGTAGAAAAACTTTTTTTGTGTGTGTATGTACAGGAAATGATGAGAACTGAGCTAAAGAAATTGTACTAAAAAGAAAACTTTTATCATCTTGGTAAAATTTCTTCCAAGAAGAAAACTTAGCATTTGAGGTTTAGGTATTGGAATGCCAGAATGAATTTAGGTAATGCTAGCACTCTGATTTTGCCCTTGAATATGCTCAGTAGCAGGGCTTTTCCTCTTGTTTGAAGTATGAACAGCATTTAGCCTATTTCCAATGCTTTGGCATTATATTGAAAGGACAACCACTAATTTTAATAATTTGATTATTCGATTTTGCTTTGCTTTGCTTTGCTTCATATAAGTGCCTAAGAACTTCTTTTGAAGATACTTCCTACCTCATTAGCTAGTCAAGATGTTATGATGGTCACACTATTTGACATAATATATTTAGAAAAAGACTTTGAAAAACAACAGAAAGAAAGTACATCCTGCCTTGGCTATTGAGAGGAACGGGAGAGAATTGGATATTAGTTATTTAGGTGTTCTGACCAGAGGTGCAGTGTTGGAAGAGTACTACGAAAGTTTGACATTTTAAAAATGTGCTTAATAAATAATATTAGGTATCTATCTTGAAGTTCTTTGAAGTTCATTTTCTATAAGAATTAATCCAATAAAACACTCAAAAGTTTTTAAAAAATTTGTGTTTTTCCAGGTAAATTCTAGGGGCCAACATTCACATAGTCTACTGATATGTAATTCTGTAATTGTGGAATGCCTATATCCTTTATTTGGTACATTTTCCATGGAGATGTTAATGAATCTACTACTCCATCTGTGAATATTTTAAATGTTGAAATAAAAATAAATGTGTTCTATGTGTCAAAAAAAAAAAAAAAAAGTAGTAGTTTTGGCAAACGGTGAGCTGTTACCACGAAATATATAAAGAAAAAAAAGAAAAGGGCCAAGTTCTTGCTAGTTTTCTGACTACAGATGGTATCCTTATTCCAAGGAAAATCCAGATGATACAGAACATTTCACAAGTTGAACTATTATTGCAGTTGACAAAATGCCAAAACTATCCAACTCTTCAACACTGTCAGAGTAAATTTTTATGATTTGTGTATTTATTTATTTATATGTGTTTTACAGTATATCTGGAAATTCATATGTAGCATTTCCAAACCCTAAAGACAAATAAAGATCAGATCTATAAGATTTATTTTTTTATTTGGATGAAGATTTACAGAGCAAATTCACTTTTCATACAGCAGTTTACATATACTTTGTCTCATGACATTGACCACAGTTTACCACAATGCAATAGCTCCCTTCCCACTTCCTCCCCATAGTTACCTCTTCCCAGTGTCCATCCCTCCATGGACTCTTGCCCCCTAAGCTGTCTCCCTGTGCATAGG
>NW_006922134.1:1240528-1248690 GCF_000298275.1 Orycteropus afer afer
GTTGGTGGAGAAGGAGGTAGTGGCTGTCACTCCGTAAGTGAAGTTGCAGGAAGTGTAGGTGTAGTTGTGTCTTATGAGGACTGTTGGTATCTCCCACTCAATGAGACACAAATTGCAATTGAATAACCTTCAAAAAACTTGTCAGTCCTGCAGGTCCAAGTGTCCTTGGGGTTGCTGGAAAGCAGAACGTGTTCTAAAGCCCCAGGAATCTGCTAGAGTGCTGTCTCTTTAAATATCCAAAATAGTCAAGGTTTAAAAAGCTTCAAAATGGCGACACCCTCCGGCCCTTGTTTGCACCTGTCTCTGAGGCATTCAGCCTGCTTGAGTGCTGCCTGGGACACAGAAAAGCTAATCTTACCAGAGTATTCATTTTCTGCCCTGTTATAGGGGCACCCTTTTGAATAAAGCACACCCTTCTTTTTCCTCTCAAACTTGCTACTGGGTAATGCCTTCTCTGAAAGACTGAGAAGAAGGCACAGAATAAGGGTAGGGTGGGGATGAGAGAGCTCTCTTTGCCTCAGAACACAAACAGCTTAGGCATAAGTCTGAGGTATATTTTTTGGACCCCATCCTGCCTCCCATTCCTCAGCTGAGACAGGTTACAGGGAGAATGAAGAACATATTCCCCTGTCTTCAGGTGTTAGGCCCATTCTATCTGAATAGTATTACATGGCTGGATGGTTTGTATACTCTCTGTGTGCATATGTGTGTGTGTGTGTATGTGTGTATGTGTGCTTGTGAGATCAACTTCCTTTGGCCTTACACTGAGTGAAATTCCTCCCTTATTTCTGGTAGTAAGTGATCATTAGTCCTACAGTAAGGTTTTCTTGCATTCTATGAATCTTCTTACATGTTTTAGCAGACAGCAGGCAGGTTCATGTTTTTTTTTTTTTTTTTAATCTTAAACTGAAGTTATTTATCACTCTTGAAGTTCCTTCATCAGGAGAATCAGAGAAAATAATTTTTAGCATAGGCATAAATATGAGAATAAAAGCAAAGAGTCTACAATCTAAAAATATCCACTGTGTAGAAAATAATCAAAATTAATCAGTAATTTCTTCAACACAGTCTTACTGGAAATGTACAAAGATCCAGTGACATTTCAGGATTATAGTTAGCCTTGACAGACAAGGACATGACCTGTGCCCTCACCTGCTACTTCCTGTTGGTTATTTTTATGTTTTTTTTTTTTTTTTTAATATCTCTATTAGGGAATCTGTCTTGGTAGATCTCAACATGACCTGAACTGTAAAGTCTCTCACCTGAGGCCCAGTCTTCATTGTTTACCCTTTTCTTTCCACAGACCTTTTTTTTTAATTTTTTGTGCTGATCCACCATCATCTCCAGAAAGAGAAGCAACAGGGTATATGGTGAATAATGATATCAATTCATAGGAAAACAAGAAGGGAAACTCTTCTTGGAACAGAAACCACAAAGAGTCTATTCTGGTTACCTAGTACTGCTCAGACAAGAGTATATCATAAATGGAATGGTTGAACGAACAGGAGTTTATTCACTTACAGTTTAGAGGTTTTAAGTCAAAGTTCAAAGTGCCAGGTTCTAGGGGCTGGGTGAAGACCCCTCAACCTTGGGCTTCAGCTCTGCCTCATGTTCCTGGCCCACTGAAGCTGGAGGCTTTTCTTCACTCAGCTGTTGGCTGCTCAGGCTGATAAGCCCAAGGTTGACAAGTAAAAGGCATAGTCCTGATGTTACCAAACCACATGGCAGGACATTAATTCAAGCCCATTGTAAGTCCCAAGGTCAGCAGAGCATGGCAGGCTGCTGAACAATGACACAGCTACATGCAGGGTTCAAATGGACCATAAGCTAAAGACCATTCCCTGAGGCTTCTCTTTATGTACATGAAGCAGACCACATCCCTAAGGCAGCTACTCAGCTGCTCACAGTTGATTCCACCATGGAGTTGATTACAGTCTCATCATGGGGAATACTACATCCAGCTGCCCTGCCACTCAACCAGGCCCAGCCAAGTTGATACACAAACTTAATTATCACAGAGTCCTTGAAGGAGAAAAGCAAATGGGAGTTGGTTGCAGAAGGCCATGGTCAAAGAGGGCACTGTTGGAGATGGGAGTGATCCTAGAATCACCAGGAGAGAGGGAGTGTGTGAGGAAGTGAGCAGATAGATTAAGGTGAAGTGGTAGTGGCAGGTGGGGATGGAGGTTTGGAAGGTTGTACAGATGGCATAATGAGAAAGGTAAATTTAAGTCTGTTTATCAAAGCCTAAATTTCTGGAAGAAGTTATCTGAATTAACTAGGAAGGTAACTCCTTTCCTTAAGTGAGAAAATACACCTCTGCCTTGGAAGAGTTAGAATTAACTATAGAAATATTAGAGAACTAATCTCATAATATTGCCATTTTATGTTAATTCATGTATATTTGATCTTTTATGTTCTTCGATGCAGAAAAGAATTTGTCCTGTTGGGGGTTGGATGGTGACAGTGTAGGCCTGAGAGGTGTCACAGGCTATGAGTGTGACTGCATAATCTCACTGTGCCCACCAAATGGGGATAGTGAATCCTGGTCTAGGGTATTCTGAGCAGGATAAAGGTGATGACTGATGACAAGTGTCTGGCAAAGGGGCTACCAGGTGGTGAGTTCAGGGGAATCCATCCTTCAGCCTGTGACATAGTGGCTGTCAGATGGCTCTGTGATGCCTCTTAGAGGTGTGCACTATAGCTTTTTGAGGAGCCAGTCCTTTGGGTAAGCCTGGCTGTCATGCTTTTCCCATGTAGTGTCTGTAGGCCTCAAAACAAACCACTGCCCCAACTGAGGCCTGAAGTTTCTTGTTTTGTTGTTATGTGCCGTCAAGTCGGACCCGACTCATAGCGACTCCTCTTTGGGTTTCTGAGGTGGTATCACTACAGAAGTAGATTGCCCAACTTTTCTTCTGAAGAGTGGCTGGTGGGTTTGAACGCCAGCCTTCTGGTTAGCAGTCAAGTTCCTTAGGCACTACCCTACCCGATCTCCTTGAAGTTTCTTGTTGTTGTTGTTGTTACGTGCCGTCGAGTCGGCCCTGACTCATAGCGACCCCTCCTTGGGTTTCCGAGGCAGTATCACTACGGAAGTAGGATTGCCCAACCTTCCTTCCGAGGAGTGGCTGGTGGGTTTGAACCGCCAGCCATCTGGTTAGCAGGCAAGTGTCGTAGCCACTATGCTACCAGAGCTCCCTGAAGTTTCTTAGTAGGGTTGAAAAAGATTCATGTAGTCACACAGCTTCTAGGGTATAAACCAAGTGTGGGAAGGCCCTCTTTGTCCTGTCAGCTATGGTGCTAATGGGCAGCACTTGTAGCAAAAGCTTTTACCTCATCTAATGGAGCCCACCTGGACTGGTGGGGACTGCCAGAAGGTAAACTTCCATGATGTCCCTTACTCAGAAAGCCAAAATGGAGGGCATGCAAGAAAGAGTCACCAGGATAGCTTCCAAAATCTAAGGGGACTGGTGTGTCATGTGACTGTCCCATTTATTTCCCTCACCCACTATAAAATGTGTGGTATGAACTGGAAAGTCTTCATCTCTGTTTGAACAGCTTTTGAGCCTGGAGGGAAAGTGCCGTGTAGTTTGCCCATCTCACCCCCGCCGCCATATGCTGTCTGCTTCTTGCTGTAACTAAAAAAAGAAAAAAAGCTACTTTCTATGTTTCTATGTTCTGATGTATGTTCAGGCTCTGACTGTAAGAACTTGATGTTCATAGAACAATCAGTATTGGTGATTTGGGTCCTTCTAATGATCTAGATATCTAGAACCTGGATTAGACCCTGTGAGTACTACGTAGTTTTGGCATGTAGGTGCTCAACCTCCGGTTGGGTAAAAGGTGATCTGACCATGTATCCCCTAGATGTAATTTTACATGTGATCAGAAAGCAGGATCAGTACAGCCACACATATTGCTTGCTTGCTTCTTCTTCTTTTTTTTTTTTTTCAACTCTTTATTGTGATTTGAGTGAAAGTTTACATAGCAAATTCATTTTCCATTCAACAGTTCATACAAATTTTGTTTCATGACATTGATTTCAGTGTCCACAATGAAACAGTTGGTTCTCTTTCCACTTCCCTGTGGTTACCTTTCCCCTGTGTTCTTTCCTATCATTCCTACCCTCTGAGTTTTCTCCTTGTGCAAATGCTGCACTTCTGATTTCTCATAGTTGATTGTACCTACCTGGTGTAATTGTTCACCTTATAGGCCTGTCTATTATTTGGCTGAAAGTTAAGCCAAGGGAATGAGTTCAGCTCCAGGCCTGAAGGATGACTAGGGGCCATAATTTCCGGGGTTTCACTAGTCTCTATCCAACCAGGAAGACTTTTTTTTTTTTTTTGTTTATGATTTTGAGTTTTATTCCACATTTTTCTCCCACTCTACCCAGAATCTTCAATTTTAATCTCTTTCCCAGTGGTTGACAATGGTAGAGGGACACTATCTACTTCTATTCTCAGGGTCCTGTAGGTGAGGTTCTCATGGCCCACTAGTCTCTTGGACTAATTGTTTCCATGTGTCTTTGATTTTCTTCACTCTTCTTTGCTCTGGATGAGGAGAGACCAATTATTGCATCTTAGATGGCCACGCACAAGCTTTTAAGATCCCAGTTGCTACTCACCAAAGAAGGATGTAGAACAATGTTTTCAGATAGTGTATTATGCCAATTAGGAGCTCTGGTAGCATAGTGCCTAAGGCAGTTTGTTTTCTGTACCTAACTGACTGCTAACCAGAAGGCTGGCAGTTCAAACCCACAAGCCACTCCTCGGAAGGAAGGTTGGGCAGTCTATTTCAGTAGTGATATTGCCTCGGAAACCCAAGGAGGGGTCGCTATGAGTCGGGTGCAACTCGATGGCACATAACAACAACAACAACAACATGCTAATTGAGCTTCTTGTACTTCACAACCATAGTCCTGTGCCTGTAGGTCCAGTGACTCATTCCATGGTCCTGTGCCCACAGGCCCAACAACTCACTCTCTCAAGGTGTTTGGTTGTGGCTAAGAAGTTATCACAACATTCTTCCTGTTACACTATTATATATATGGTCATTTTAGTAACACATAAAAATACTGATGTAGAAATATTCTGCCAATCCTATATGTGGTCATGGGTATAGTCCCACATGTCTACCCATACCTGATGATCTACCTATGTATCTGACCAAAGATTAATGTCTGTTATTAATGATAATGCGGTATTGTCTATATAAAAGTATTTACCTTTGTTTTCTGGACCTCTTGTGTACCTCTCTGTGTCTTCCATTTCCTTAGTGATATTGTGCTGCTCACCCACTTTTGGTGTATTGCCTTCCCCTTAACCCAAATCAATATGTGTCTCTTACCTAGCAGTTTAAGGCACTTGACTGCTAACCAGAAGGCTGGCGGTTCAAACCTACCAGCTACTCCTTGGAAGGAAGATGGAGCAATCTACTTCCATAGTGATACTGCCTCGGAAACCCAAGGAGGATCTCTATGAGTCGGGTCCAACTCGACGGCACTTAGCAACAACGACAACAACCCCTCCCATACCTAGTAACCAGAAGAGAAATTTTCATACCATGTATAAACTTTTCCTTGACTTTTTTTTTTTCTATAATAGTGGATTCATACAGTATTTGTCCTTCTGTGATTGACTTATTTCACTCAGCATAATGTCCTCCAAGGTGATCTATGCTATGTTGTATTTCTCTGATTTTTAATCAGTTTTTAGTGTTGCATAGTATATTCTCTGTGTGTATGTACCATAATTTGTTTATCCATTGATGGGTACTTAGGTTGTTTTCATCTCTTTGCTATTGTGAATAGTGCTGCATGAACATGAGTTTGCATACATCTCTTTGTGCCCTGGCTCTCATTTTTTTTTTAGGATATATACCTAATTGCTGGTTCAAATGGTATTTCTATTTCCAACTTTTAAAGGAAGTGCCATGCCATTTTCCACAGTGGTTGTACAATTTTACAATCCCACCAGCTATGTATGAGAGTTCCAATCTCTCCAGACCCTCACCAGGATATTTTTGTTTTCTCTCTTGTTGAACTGTGCTAAGATGAAATGATATCTCTTTGTTGTTTTGATTTTCATCTCTCTAATGGCTAAATATCATGAGCATTTATTCATGTGTTTGTTGGCCATCTGAATATCTTTTTTGGTGAAGTGTCTGTCCATGTCTTATGCCAATTTTTTAATTGGATTTTTTAATCTTTTTGTTGTTGAGGTTTTGAAGTTTTCTATAAACTTTAGAGATAAGTCCATTGCCAGATATTTCATAGCTGAATATTGTTTTTCCAATCTGTAATTTTCTCTTTTTACTCTTTTGGAGAAGTCTCTTGATACACATAAGAACTTAATTTTTAGAAGTTCCTTGTCATCTAGTTCATCTTCTCCCCTTTGTCCATCTTTTGTTATGTTTGATAGTCTATTTTTGCCATTTAACACCTTGGAAACCCAAGGAGGGGTCACTATGAGTCAGGTACGACTCAGTGGCACATAACAACAACAAGGCCCATAAGTTTGCTCCTATTTTATTTTATTTTTATGAACTATATAGTTTTAGGTTTTACATTTAAATTTTTGATCCACATTGAGTTAGTTTTTGTGTGTGGTGTGAGATGTGGATCTTGTTTCATTTTTCTGTAAATGGATATCCAGTTTTGCCAGTGCCATTTGTGAAAAAGACTCTCTCTTCCCCCATTTGGCACTTTGTCAAAGATCAGCTGATCATAGGTGGATGGATCTCTTCCCGGGTCCTCAATTCTATACCACTGGTCTATTTGTCTGTTGTTGTACCAATACCAGGCTGTTTTGACTACTGTAGCTATATAGTAGGTTTGAGATCAGGGAATGTGAGATCTCCTATTTTGTTCTTCTTCAGTAATGCTTTGCTTATCTTTCTTTTCATATAAAATGAGTGTCTGGTTTCTCATGTCTTTAAAGAAAGCTGATGGGATCTCGATCTGGATTGCACTGAATGTATAGATTGCTTTGGGTATTATTGACATTTTCACAATGTTCAGTCTTCCTATCCATGTGCATGATATGTTCTTCAATTTATGTAGGTCTGTTATAGTTTCTTATAGTACTGCTTTGTAGTTTTCTCTGTATAGGTTTTTTTATGTCCCTGTTAAGATTTATTACTAAGTGCTCCATCCTTTTGATAGCTTTTGTAAATGGTATTGTTTTCCTTATTTCTTTTCAGAGATCTCTTTGTTGATGTAGAGGAATTCAATTATATTTTGTATATTGATCTTGTATCCTGTCACTATGCTGAATCTTTCAATTTGTTCCAGTACTTTTCTTGCTGAGTCTCTAGGATTTTCTATGTATAGGATTGTATCATCTACAAATAGGAATAGATTTACTTTCTCTTCTTCTTCTTCTTCTTCTTCTTTTTTTTTTTTTTTTACCAATTTGAATGCCTTTTATTTCCCTTCTTTGCCTTATTGCCCTGGCTAGGACATCCAATACAATGTTGAATAGAAATGATGATAGAGGGCATCCTTGTCTAGTTCCTTTTCCCACAGGGAATGTTTTCAGTTCTTTCTGTTGAGAATAACATTGGCTGTTGGTTTTGCATGTATGTCTTTTATTATGCTGAATACAATTTCCTTTCTATTCCTATTTTACTAAGAGTTTTTGTTAGGAATGGGTTTTGGATTTTATCAAATGCCTATTCTGCATCGATTTATGTGATCATATTGTTCTTTTCTTTTTTTTTTATATATGATGAATTATGTTCATTACTTTCCTAATGTTGAAGGATCCTTGCATACCTGGCATGTCCATTTTTGGTTATGTTTGATAGTCTATTTTTACCATATGCTAAGGCCCATAAGTCCGCTCCTATTTTTCCTTTGATGAACTATGTAGTTTTAGGTTTACATTTAAGTTTTTGATCCATATTGTGTTAGTTTTTGTGTATGTTTCATTGTTCTGTAAATTCGTATCCAGTTATGCCAGTACCATTTATTGATATGTTGTTGGATTCCATTGGCTAGAAATTTGTTGAAGATTTTGTGTCCATATTCATTGTTGTTGTCAGGTGCTGTTGAGTCGTTTCCGACTCATAGCAACCCCATGCACAGCAGAATGAAACACTGCCCGATCCCACACCAGCTCCATGATCCCTGCTATACTTGAGCCCATCATTGCAGCCACCATGTCAAT
>NW_006922134.1:1250985-1258188 GCF_000298275.1 Orycteropus afer afer
ATTGTACTTCAGGACAGATCTTGAAACATCCTTTGTCATGATGAATGCCATGCCATTCCTCTTCAAACTGTCATTCCCGGCATAGTAGATCATATGTTTGTCTGATTCAAAATGGCCAAAAGCAGTCCATTTCAGCTTACTAATGCCTAGGATATCAATCTTTATGTGTTCCATTTCATTTTTGACAACTTCCAATTTTCTTAGATTCATACTTTGTATATTCCATGTTCTGATTATTAATGGATGTTTGCAGCTGTTTATTCTCAATATTCATAAGGAACATTATTTTGTAATTTTCCTTTTTAGTGGTGTCTATGCCTGGTTTTGGTATCAAGCTTATGCTTGCTTCATAAAGTGAAATTGGGAATATTTCCATCCTTTTCTATGTTCTGGAATAGTTTGAGTAGGGTTGGTGTCAGTTCTTCTCTGAATGTTTAGTAGAATTTTCCAAGTGAAGGTATCTGGACCAGGACTGTTTTTTGGTGGGTAGTTTTTTTTTTAATGTCCTATTTGATTTCTTCTTTTGTTAAGGGTCTATTCAAATTTTCTACCTCAGTCTTTGTTAGCTTAGGTAAGTAGTGTGTTTTCAGATATCTATTCATTTCTTATAGGTTCTCAAATTTATTGAAGTACAGTTCTTCATAGTCTCCTGATATTGTCCTTTTAATTTTGGTTGGTTCTGTTGCGATGTCACCCAATTAATTTCCTATTCATGTTATTTGCATCTTCTCCTTCTTTGCTTTGTTAAATTTACCTGTGGCTTATCAATTTTAGTAATCTTTTTTGAAGAAAACCTTCTAGTTTTGTTTTTCTGCTTCATGTATTTCTGCTAAAGTGTTTATTATTATTATTTTTTTTTTCCTTTTCTAATGATTGTATGCTTTTTTGCTGCTCTTATTCTAATTGTTGGAGATGTTGGGGTAAGGTATTGATTTTGGCTCTCTTTTCTTTTTTGATATGTGTATTTATTGCTGTAAATTGCTCTGTAAGCACTGTTTTTGCTGTGTCCCCAAGATTTTTGTAAGTTCTATTTCCATTCTCATTTGATTCAAGGAATTTTAAAAATTTCATTTATTCCATTACCCAGTAGTTTATAAGGAGAGTGGTACTCAGTTTGAATGGCCTTGCTTTATTTTCCTTGATCTTTCTGTTGTTGATCTCTAATTTTACAGCATTGTTACTTGAGATGTTTTGTAGTATTTTGATGCTTTTAGATTCATTGTGGCTTGCTTTGTGGGCTTACATATGATCTGTCTTGGAGAATGCTCCAAGTACACTGAAAAAGAATGTATAGTGTGCTGTTGTTGGGTGAAGTGTTCTGTATATGGCTATAAGGTCAAGTTAGTTGAATGTGTTCTTTAGTTCTTCTGGGTCTTGTTGAGTTTCTTTCTAGTTTTATCTTTCACTGAAATCAGTGTATTAATGTGTACTACTATTATTGCAGAGCTGTCTATGTCTCTGTTCAATTCTGTTAAAGTTTGATTTACATAATTTAGGGCTTTTTCATTTAGTGTGTAGATATTTATTATGGTTATGTCCTCTTGTTCAACTGATTCTTTAATCATTATATGTCCTTCCTTGTCTCTTATGGTGTTTTAGTCTAAAGTCTATTTTATCAGAAATTAATGTTGCCACTCCTGCTCTTTTTTGATTGCCATTTGCTTGATATATTTTTCCTACTTTTGATTTGTAGTCTATTTTTTTTTTTTTTGTCTTTATGTCTAAGGTCTGTCCCCTATAGAAAGAATATTGATAGGTCATGTTTTCTTATCCATTCTGCAAGTCTCATTCTCTTGGTTGGTGCATTTAGTACATTTAGTTCAGTGTAATTATCAACAAGTATGAATTTATTGCTGTCATTTCATTATGTGCTTTATTGTGGTGTTTCTGATTTCTTTGTTTTTCCATGTAGTATTCTGTGCTGAGCTCATTTTTAAATAATTTTTAAAAAATCATTTCCCTCATTGTTATTGTTTTAGTGTTTGTCAAATAATTGTGCCTTTTCTCTTTTATATTTTGATGAAAAGATTTATTAATTTTCTTTGAAATTACCCTGTGATTTATCATTTTATTCCCATGTTTAATACCATCTGTTTTATCTCAAAATCATCTTGACTTCCTCTCCACAGAAGTTCTGTACATACACTATTTATTCCCTCTTTTTAGTTGTCCTCATTTACCAATTGATGGCTCTAGTTCCCTGTTTATAGTCTGTAAGTTTGTTTTACTTGGATACTTCTATATCTGGGTTGGTCTATGGGTTTTGTTGTCATGTCTGTTAATCATTGGTTGTTGTCTGCTGTTTTTGGTTCTCTGTCTGAAGGGATCCTTTTAGCATTTTTTGTAAGGTTCATCTGGTATTTACAAATGTCTTTAATTTCTGTTTATCTGGAAATGTCCTAATTTTACTACCATATTTAAGAGACAATTTTGCTCTTAATTGAGATTGAGGCCTCCCCTTGCTGCCTATCTGATCCTGATACCAGATTGGCCATCAGAGGAGGTCTCAGTTCCCTGTCTGTCACCATGTGCTGGGTGTTGGGTGTGAACCATGACATTCTGCTTTATGGGTTAAATGCTCTTGGTTCTCAGAACACTACTCACATGGTCTTCTCAGGATTCTTTCTTTGTCTTTGATTTTGGAAAGTTTGATTATGATATTTCTTGGTGATTTTCATTTGGGGTCATCATGTTTGGGGTTCATTGAACTTCTTGAGTGTATATCATCTCATCTTTCTTGATTTTAGGGAAATTCTCTTCCAACAAATCTTCAACAATTTTCTCTGTGGTTTTATTTGTCTCTTTCTGTTCTGGAATTCTAATCACATGTAAGTTATTCTTCTTGATGGTGTCCCACATAAGTCTTATGCATTTTTCTTGTTCTTTTTTTCTGATTATTCCATTAATAAAGCAGTATTGTGAGACTTAGTTTCAATCTCACTAATTCTCTTTTCCATTGATTTGATTCAAATCCTTTGTCCTTTTAATGTGTTATCGGTTTCTGAAACCTTAGTATTAATCTTCTGCATTTGGGTTTGATTTTTTTTTCTTTTAATTGTGCTTTGGGTAAAAATTTACAGAGCAGAATTTGTTTTACATTCAACCATTCATGTACATTTGGTTTCACTCCCTGAATTACCATCACCAACCCTAACCCATTCCCCTTCCCCTCCCTTCCCTGTGACCCCTCCATCCTTGTGCTCTTCTTTCCCTCCATGTGAATTCTGCCTTTCTGGTATCCTATGGCTGATTGCTCTCCAAGGGCTGTATCTCTGTAGAGTAGGTGGGTGCATTGCCCTGGGTTGGATGTTCTGCATGTAAGTTTTTCTACTGTTGGGCTGAGAGTCAATCTTTAGGAGTGAGTCCTATCCCAAGCCCAAAGGGTATCCAAGGGCCATGGTCTTGGGGATCCCACCAGACTCCATCTGGTCAGTAATTCTAGTCATTATTGTGTTTTTGAATTTTGTTCCACGTTTTTCCTCCCACTCTATCCGGGATCTCCAGTTTTTATCCCTTCCTAAATGGTTGGCATAGGTAGCTGGGCACCATCTAGTTCCTCTGGTCTCAAGGTCCATCATATGCTTGGACTAATTGTTTCCAAATACCCTTGATTTTCTCCACTTTTCTTTGCTTCAGATGAGAGGAGACCATTAGCTGCATCTTAGATGGCCACTCAAAAGGTTTTAAGACCCCAGTAGCTACTCAACAAAGTAAGTAGTGGAACAAGATTTTTATGTATTATATTGTGACAATTGAACCTGGTATCCCCCAATACCATGGTCCTGAGTCAGCAGGCATGGTAATTCTCTCTCCCAAGGTGTTTGGTTGTCTCTGAGGGATCACTCCAACTCTATCTTCTTTTACTTCTGTAATGATTGTGGTTATTTTGTATCACTAGTGTTTATGCAGGAGCTCTGGTAGCATAGTGCCTAAAGGCACTTGACTGCTAACCAGAAGACTGGTGGTTCAAACCCACCAGCCACTCCTCGGAAGGAAGGTTGGGCAATCCTACTTCCGTAGTGATACTGCCTCGGAAACCCAAGGAGGGGTCACTAGGAGTCGGGGCCGACTCGATGGCAAATAACAACAACAACAATAACAGTGTTTATGCAAGATAATCTTCAGCTGAATCTGTCATTGGTCTAGGGTATGCTGACCCCCATCTGATCATCTCAATTGGCTATGTATTTATCTGTAGCCTCATGTTTGGTGTTAGTGGTAATGCAGTATTTGCAGTATTGTGCATATACTAATATTAGCCTCTGTTGTCTATGTCTTACATGCACAGTTTGGTATGCCCCCTTTCCCCAATGTTATCATGCTGGTCACAAACTCTTTCTATACCATCCCTCCCCTTACCCAACTCAGCATATGGCCCCCAACTAATCTGAAATTTTCTCTCCCCTTCCCTCCCATCCCTGGTAACCTACAAAGTGAGATCTCTTCCCTAAGCAAACCCTTCCTTGACTTCTTACAGTAATGGGCTCATACAATATTTGTTCTTCTGCAGTTGACTTATTTCATTCAGCATAATATCCTCCAGATTCATCTATGTTGTGAGATGATTCTTGTATTCTTCATTATTCTTTAATGTGGCACAGTAATCCACTGAATGCATGTACCATAATTTGGTTATCCATTCATCTGTTGATGGGCATTTGGGTTGTTTCCACCTCTTTGCTACAGTGAATTGTGCTGCAATGAACATGGGTGTGCAGATATCTGTTCATGTCCTGTCTCTCACCTCTTTAGGATATATTCTTAATAATGGAATTGCTGTATCAAATGGTATTTCTATTTTCAGTTTTCAAGGAAACAGCCTATCATTTTCCACAATGGTTGTACCCTTTTCAGTCCCACCAGCAATGGATGAGAGCTCCAATCTCTCCACAGCCTCACCAGCATTTGTTATTTTCTATCCTGTTGAACTTTGCTATCATTGCTGGGGTGATATGATATCTCATCATTGTTTTGATATACATCTCTCTAATGGCTGATGATCAAGAGCATTTCCTTATGTTGGCCACCAGTATATCATCTTCAGTGAAGTGTCTGTTCATGTCCTTTGCCCATTTTTGAGTTGGATTGTTTCTCTTTTTGGCATTGAAGTGTTGATGTTTTCTATAAATTTTGGAGATAAGCCCATTGTCAGATATGTCATAGGCAAATATTTTGCAGATGACATGATCCTACACATAGAAAACCAAGAGACTGAGGAAAAAAAAAAAACCTACTGGAAGTAATAGAGAGGTTCAGTAAAGTGGATACAAGGTCAACAAACTAAACTCAGTTGGATTCCTGTACATCAACAAAGGGAACACTGAAAAGGAAATAAAAACAATACCATCTACAATAGCTACCAAAAAGATAAAATATCTAGGAATTAATCTGACCAGAGTCACAAAAGACATATACCAAGAAAACTATAAAACACTACTTCAAGAAACTACAAGGGATCTACAAAAATGGAAAAACCTGCCTTGTTTATTAATAGGAAGACTAAATATTGTGAAAATGTCAATATTACCTTTTCCTTAAAATGATAGACTGTTTCCTTAAAAATATTTTGTATTATTCAACTTCCACATGTTTGATATTTTTCCTTGATCTTTCTATGATTAATTTCTAACTTTATAACATTGTGGTCCAAGAAGATGCTTCATAGTATTTCAAAGTTTTAGAATTTATTGAGGCTTGTTTTATGTCCTAACATATGATCTATTCTGGAGAATGATCCATATGCACTGGAGAAGAATGTGAATTTTGTTTTTGTTGTGTGGAGTGCTCTCTATGTGTCTATGAGGTTGAGTTGGTCATGCTGTTGACTTCTTCTGTATCTTTGTTGAGATTTTTTTCTAGTTGATCTGTCCCTCCTTGAAATTGGTGTGTCAGAGTCTCTTACTACTACCTAGAGTTGTCTACTTTTCCTTTCAATTCAGTTAATATTTGCTTCATATATTTTGGAGCATTTTCATTAGGTGCATAGAGATTTATTACGGTAGTGTCTTCTTGGTCAATTGACCGTTTTAGCCTCATATAGTGTTCTTCTTTGTCCCTTATGCTGTTTTTCACCTTGAAGTCTATTATATCAGAAATTAATTTAGCCACTCCTACTGTTTTTTGGTTACCATTATCTTGGTATATATTTTTTCCACCCTTTAACTTTTAATTTGTTTTTACCTTTGTATCTAAAGTGGTCACTTGTACGCAGCATATTGATGGGTCTTCTTTTCTTATCCACTCTGCCACTCTCTTTGTCTTGATTGGTGCACATTTAGTCCATTCACATTGAGTGTAATTAGTCATAGGTATGAATTGATTACTGTCATTCTGTTGTGTTTATTTGTCATGTTTTGGAGATTTCCTTGGTCAAAATACTCTTCTGTGGTGAGTTCATTTTGTTATCAAGTATTTCCTCTGTTTTCTTCTTTATTGTTGGTTTTGTGCTTATGAAGCCCATATGTTTTCCTTCTTCCTGGGTTAGCTTAGGGTGATTGTTAATTTTCTCTGTGGTTACTTTGGAGTGAATTTTTGTCCCTATATTTTTGGAACACTCTATCCTACAAGGACATTGTCCTGTTTTCCTCTCCATTTGGAAGTTTTGTACCTAGAACTTTTATTCCCCCTATAGCATAGTGCCCAAGTCATTTGACTGCTAAATAGAAGGCTTGTGGTTCAAACCCACCAGCCTCTCCTCGGAAAGAAGGTTGGGCAATCTACTTCCATAGTGATACTGCCTGAGAAACTCAAGGAGGGGTCTCTGTGGGTTGGACCTGACTCCACAGCAGTACCCTACCTACCCCACCCTATATTTAATTTGTTGCTGGTGTCTTGTGCAGATTGACATCCTTGTTTTTTTTTTTTTTTTTTTTTGTATGGGCACAATATTTTTATAGTGATAATCTGTATTGATAGACTAAATTCTGGAAGAATTCTACAATGCAGTCATTGACAAAGAATCAAGTTGATCAACACGGACTAATTTGAGAAAAGATACTTAACTATTACTAATTAGAAGACATACATTGTACAATATATATAACTTATTTTACCTTTTAAAACAAAACATGTGTGTGTACTTATATGTACAGCTACTACTACTACTATTGATAATACATTTATTGAGCACTTACTATGTACCAGAAATTGTTTATATTAATTTTCTCATTTGATTCTTAAAACATACCTAGAATACATACTTTT
>NW_006922134.1:1268073-1276333 GCF_000298275.1 Orycteropus afer afer
TCTCGTGTTTTTTTTTTTTTTTTCCTTGCCTCTTCTTGTTCTGGTATTCCAATGAGTCATATGTTGTTTCTTTTCATATTATCCCATATAACTCTTAGGTTCTCTTCATTTCTACTACATTTTTGTTCTGATTTTTCTTCATACAGGCTGGTGTCAAGGAATTTATCTTCTAGTTTGGAAATGTGTTCTTTAGCCAGTTGTAGCCTATTCTTCTCTGGTTCTACTGTGTTGTGTAATTCTGTGATTTTAGTATTCATCTTCTGGATTTCTAACTGCTGTTTTTGTGAGTTCTGATTGTGTATTAATCTTGTTATTTTGTTCTTGAATGGTTTTCCTGAGTTCTTCCAAGGCAATGTCTGTGTTCTCTCATTTCCCTAAGCTCTTGTAGAGTTCTATAAACATATCTTCTAAATTCTTTCTCAGATAATTCTATTGCCTCCTCTTCCTCCATGTTTAATGAGATTTTTCTTTGGGATTTTATCTCTACTGTCTCATCCTGTTTTTTTTTTTTTTTTTTTGAGTGGAGGTTACCTGTTGTTTCCTAGACATTTTGAAGTTCCTTAGTGATGTATTGATTTATTTCATCCTGATTTTCTTTTAAAATATATTTGCAAGTGTGGAGCTTGTGCATTTTTTTTTTTTAAAATTAATTCAAATGTGCTGGGTTGCTCTCTAAATTGCTTTGCGTTGATGGAATCACTGTTGGGAATGTGGATGCAGGTCTCTGTTCATCATGAAGGGGATTTGGAGTTGGGATTAGCAGATGTTGCAGGGGCTTAATGTGGTTATTCTATTAGATAAGGCAGAGGAGAAGGGGAAAAAAGAAAATGAAAAAATAAATAAAAACAAGCCACCAGTAGCGAGTCACTGCTTTCTGTGTTTCTATAATTGCTCCAGGGTTTTGTTTTGAGTCTGCTCGGGATGGCTACCAATGATGATGCTTTATTGTCAATCACAGACCTGCTGTTCAAAATTGGCAGAGGCCCCAATGGTTAGGGGGCCACTACTTTCCACTTGGGTTGGAAAGCAGCAAAAAGTCTGTACCCTGTTTCACTCTGTGCTGAAAAGCTGTTGTGGTAGAGTTGAATCTCAGCCTTCTTTTGCAAGCTCATTCCAGGGCCATCCTTCCCACAATGTGTTTCCTCCCCTCTCCCCTCTCCACTCTGAACTCAGCTGTGACCCAGGCCACAGAGGTTTCTGCTGTTTCTCAGCAAGGTTATCTATTTACTCAGCTCATCTCCCAAGGTTCCATCAGAAGCTCTTGGTGTGGGTATTCTGAGTCCCCAAAGCCTCTGTGGGTTCCATGCTGATACTCCCCCTTTTCTTCTCCACAGCTCTCCTCAGTATTGCTAATGAATTTTCCATTTCCCCACCTCTCTGTCTTTCTACTGTCCAGGCAGTTTTGTTTATTTTTCATAGCTGTTTACCTGCTTTTTTTCTCCATCACCACTAAATCTGGCACCCTCTTACTTACTCAGCTGTTCACAGCTCCAGAATCCCTGCTTCTAACTGCTATACCTATTTTCTCAGGAATTAAGATGCAAGAGGGAACAAACATATGGACTACAGGTATGACACCATCTTCTTCCTCTGTTTGATGTTAATGGTTTCTAATTTTTCACTTAACTTTACACTTTGTCATTGTATTCTTTTCATAAATTCTTCTAGAGTTTTGCCTTTGTCTTCCTTAATTTAGACAGTGTTTTCCTTGATTATGTCAATGTTTTCCTTGATCTCTCAATCCATTAAAAATACTAAAAACCAAACTCACTGCCTTTAAGTTGGATCTGACTAATAGTGACCTCACCTTGGGTTACCAAGGTGTATCATTACGGAAGTAGATTGCCCAACCTTCTTTCTGAGGAGTGGCTGATGGATTTGAACCACCAGCCTTATGGTTAGCAGTCAAATGCCGTAGGCACTACGCCACCAGAGCTCCCCAATCCATTGAAGGTACTTAAATATAATTCCAATGTCACTACTTTCTCAAGCAGGGTTTTTTGGCTTTGTATTCTGGTCCTTTTTTTGTACTACTTTATCTTGCTTCTTTGTTTGAACTGGGATTTTCAGTTGTTGCTAAGACATTATGATGTCATTGTATTTAGGTTTAATTGGTGACTGTATCTTGGTGTGATTTGCCCAGGGTTTTTTTTTTTTTTTTTTTTTTTTTCCCCTTCTTTAGTTTGTTTTGATATGTTTGAGGAAGCAGGGCTGTGTGCTACTCTGTTCACTACTTTGGCAGCACTTAGGCACTCACCACCTGTCTCTCCTGGTGGATTATGCCAAAGCATGAGAATGTGTATACAGTTCTATGTTAGCTGTTCATGTAGAACACTTGAGGGAAATTTGGGCTGGTATTGGCCACTGTCTATCGTTGATCAGCTGGTGAAGAGCACGTCCTGGCCTCACCCAGTGGGTGGGGCTACAAGATGTGTGGATTGATCGGGTGATTTGGGCACAGTTGCTTTTTGATCTTTGGCCATCAGTGTGGTTGCCTTTGTAGTTCTAAGCAAGTGAAGCTGATTTTCAGGTTGCTATCTAGATCAGAATGACACTTAAAAATATTCAAAAAGGCCTTGCCATCAGGCTAGTCAACAGTCCACAGCTGTGTTTGTCTCTTTATTCATTGTTTTCATTCAGTTTCTTCTGTCAGCCAGTATTTAATCCACTTCTTTATCTTTCCCTTTGAAGTTCAGGGTTCCAGGATTATCTTCTGTATCTATTTCAGTTGGTTTCTCATTTCTTTGTTGTAGAGGGTCTGTGTAGCTTGTCTCCCTATTCAGGGAGAGCATAGAGTTCCCCATAACAATTGGTTCCCATCCCAGGTATAAGCTGAAGTCCCAAGTTCCACACATTGTCTTGACCTTAAGCTCCCACACCAAAGGGGTCTCAGGCTGCTGCCCATACCCATCATGGAGTCTCTTCTCTTACTCCAAACCTTCTCCCCAACTAACTTATGACTCCTCCCACCCAAGAGGGTATTTCCTGAATGTAGGATTGGGGTGGGCTGGATCAACATCAGCTCTGTCATCAAAATTAACAAAAGATATATGAATGGGCTACTCACCAAAGGATAATGTAAATAATCAAAAGCATATAAAATGTACCCTCACCAATACACAAATATAAACTCAGGAAACAATGAGATAGTACTTGATGTCTATCAAACTGATGGATAAGGTCAGCCTTCAGTATGGGCAGGTTCTGTATCCATGGATTCAACCAACTGTGGGTGGGGAGAAAAAGACAAAAGCAATTAATTAGTCCAAACAATCCTCCAAAGACTAACCCAAACCCACTACCATCAAGTGAGTTCTGACTTATAGCAACCCTATAGAACAGAGTACAATTGCCCCATAGATTTTCTAGGGCTGTAAATCTTTGTGAAAGCAGATTGACTCATCATTCTCTTGCAGAGCAGCTAGTGGATCTGACCACTGGAATTCTGGAGTCCTCTGGCATTGAAGAAGTGCAGCCAGAATGCTCCTTTGGAGTGAGAATGGCCAGGCCTCATCTCACCTACTTTGGTCATGTTGTCAGAAGGGACCATTCCCTGGGGAAGAATATCATGCTCAGTAAAGTCGAGGGTCAGCAAAAAAGGAGAAGGCCCTCAACAAGGTGGATTGACACAGTGGCTACAATGATGGGCTCAGGTATAGCAAGAATTGTGAGGCTGGCACGGGACTGGGCAGTGTTTCATTCTGTTGTCCATAGGGTCACTATGAGTTAGAGCTGACTTGATGGCACCTAACAACAACAACAGCAACAACAACAACAACTGGCACTGAACCCCATTGCTTTCTGGATGCCCTACACTGTGTTGGCCAAAGTCTTGCATGTCATTAGCAATTTGTGTGCTCCCACACTTCTGCCCTTCCAGCCCAGCCCAAGAGTCTTGGGAGACAGTTTAAGCTGCTTCCCCTCAAGGTCCTCCACACACCCTCACAAAATCATCCCACAGTGATCACACATTCTGAAACCCTATCCTACACAAATTTCCAGGCCTTCTGGGTTTTTGATAATTTCATATGTGTGCCTTTGGTCCTGGATGTGTTTTAGGAAAGCCAGAGATTGAAGGTCTGTGTCACAGGTCAGAAGTAAGAAATTCAGCACCACCTCATTCATCACTAGAATCTACCCCACTACACACAAACCTCAACCTCCTACCCCCATCCCCTGACATTCTGAATCCACATAGGTCTAGACAACCAAAGCAGAAAGTGAGGTTTTACACACAGGTCCAAATAGGTGGAGCAAGGAGTGGCCCTCTAAACACAGAGCCAGATAGTCAGAGCTGGGAGTGACCTTTCACACATATCCAGACAATCAGAGCCTTCCTGCATAGGTACAGATGATCTGAGAAAGGAGTGACCCTTCCTGCATGGTCAGGTTGGTCAGAGAAGGGAGTGACCTTTTCTTATAAGTCCACATGATCAGAGCAGGGAATGAGCTTTCATGCACATGGTCCGATCAGAGGGTCAGAGCAGAGTCAGAAACTTTCTGCATCATCTTGGCCAAACAGGAATGTGAACTCTCCCTGGTTCACTTGGCAGCCATGGAACCCCAAGACATCTCATAAAGCACGGCCTAATAACCAGAATCACTCTGTTTACAGCTCTGAGGAGGCCCGGAACATATGGAAAATAGAAGGTGAAGGAAGGAATGAAGTGGTGAGTAAGTGGACGGAGAGAGAGGATGGGACAGAAGAAAAGGGAAAGGGCATTTCTGGGTGGAGGGAGGAGAGGAAAGGGGAGGGAACAGGGATGCAGAAGAAGGTAAGGTAGGGTGGAAGATGAAAGGGAGGGAAGGAGAAGGAATTGAGAAGAGAGAGGGGAAGATGTGGAAAGAGATAAGGAGAAAAGACATATCCACCCTCTCCCTACCTTTTCCTTGCAGTGAACTCATCTGACCAAGCCCCACTCCAGGCAGGATCCCATATCTGGTGCTTTTCATCTCCCTGAATGGGTTATCCTGGCTGGAGGAAAACACACCCTGTGACAGACAGAAACACCTAATTGTCTATCCAGTTTCCGTTCTTTGTTCAGAAATGACTGAGTGTTATTTGCAAAGGTATCATTCCCACTTGCAGTCAAGATGTTCATAATATATGTCAGCAGATATAATCAGTAGGGACATCTGGGGAGCTTTGTAAAGTGAATAACACAGTAAGGAGAATAGGTGCACCTTTACCCCTGGCTTGACCTAGCTTCTGCTCTGGGAAACAGATGTTATAACAGGAGTTTCAGCAGTCATTTTGGTGCTAAGAGTTGATCTTGAAGATGGAAACACACAGGAAGGATGGCAGATAAGAAAGACAGAAGGCACTTTGTCCCTTGTCACAATTACCTTACATGGCTTGCCTTGAGCTTTTTTTCATGAATAGGACAATTCCTTCAATTGTTGAAGTCACTTGAATTGGGTCTCTGATTCTAATAGCTACATGCATTTTTAGTCTGTAAATTGGAAATTCTCATGTTGTCCCATGCCCACAAGCTGCATGTGCCAAGTTGGGACTCTCAAGGAAGCAATGAGGCTCTGTCTCAGGCAGGGTTCACAGAAAGGACTTGGAAACAAGAATTGGGTGGGGGATTTCCTTTGCTGTGAGGTTTCCTCCAGTGCTTTTGGGATCTACACAGGGGAAGAAGTGGGAAAGGTGGAGTGGGAAGAAGTGAGACTTCAACATGACTAGGCCTGAGACTCTCCTGACCATGGGAACTCAGAACAGGCCTGAAGAGCTGTTTGTAGCGTGGAATGGGCTGGGTAGTGTGCCATCTAACACCTGAACTGCAAGTCCTCAGGCAGTTCCCAGCTTATGTGTGGACTGACCTGCCCCAAGGCGCATCCTGTACATATACTCTGGATTCTCTACCTCTAGGAGCTCTGGTAGTATAGTGCCTAAGGCACTTGACTGCTAACCGGAAGGCTGGTGGTTCAAATCCGCCAGCCACTCCTAGGAAGGAAGATTGGGCAATCTACTTCCATTGTGATACCACCTCGGAAACCCAAGGAGGGGTCGCTATGAGTCAGGACTGACTTGATGGCACATAACAACAATAGTTCTCTACAGGGTCTGGCCTGGTCATTCTTGCCCCTGACCCCCATCACCAGGTATAGTGACCTCCAACCCTGCAGCTACCTTCTTTACAGCTGAACTCCTGCCTTTCTTGTTTCACCAGGATCTTCCTCTCCCTCTGCCACTCTGGGGTGCTTGTCTCCATTACTCCATCACTCTTGTCAGCATTACCCATGACCTCCATGGGAGACAGTGATGCTGAGCCATAGAGCTTTGGCAGAGCTGGACCTTGAATCTTCTTCAGGCATGCTGTCCTAAGCCTTTGGGAGAGAGTTGATTCTTCCTCTTGCCTCACTGGTTACTCCTTCTGCTTCCTCTTCCTCAATTGAGTCCCAGGTATGTGCTGGTCCTTCCCTCTTTACCTGCTTCTCACTCCCAGCCTCTATCTCTCTTACCTGAGGTGGGTTCTGGGACTCCACTCTGACAGATCCATGATATCCCATCTAAGTCTTTAGTCCTGACCATTTCCCTGGATGCAGATGCACACATAATCTTCTATCTCACCCTATTTGTGGTAAAAGCCTCCAACTTGGACCTTATCAAATGGAGCTCGTGATACTCATCTTGCTCCACCTTTTCCAACTTCAGAGATGGGTCAGAGCCATGGATGTGGGGACCCCCACATGTCATAAGGACTTCTTCAGTCTCCATTTCCAAGAATACATTAGAGGCCTCTGGCGGTTAAGAAGGATGGGAAGCTCCCCAATATGAGACTATGGCTGGTGGAGTGTGTGGAACCCCTGATCACAGAGTGGGACTTTAGTGGGCCTTGGAATACTGAACATGTGTCCTCCCCCAGAGGAGCTACCACTGCTAGCACTGGCAGGGCTGAGTCTTGGGAGTGACATCTATGAGTACTGGGATGTGTATCTCCTCACCCTTCCCTTACTTTGGTGTCTGCCTAGGGATCTTAGGAAGGCCATGACAGGAAAGAGGCCCAAGAGAGAGCCGAGGGGGTCCAGAGTACAGCTGCAGCAAGGGGACCTCTTGCAACTCACAAACATGCCCTGTAAGGCAAAAGCCATTTTAAGCTTTTTTCCAGCCCAGGGAATTAAAAACCAGATTGGGAAATACCAGCCAGGTAAGGACTTCCTATAATTTACACCTGTTCCCTCCTGCAAATCCTACTTCTTTCTCTCCTGAGGGACCAGAACCTGTTCCTACATGTGCTGGGGAGGGAAGAGGGATAGTGGGGAAAGGAAGTGGGTGCAGGGTGGGAACCACACCTTGGTCATTACCAAAGGAAACAGGCTTCAGTCCCTCCAAGATGTCAGCTGAGTGGCAGCTACTGAAGAGCTGTAAGAGTTCATTTCCTCAGAACTCTCACTCTCCCTTGCTCTCTTCTCCTTCCCACTCCCTCTCTGTCACCTTCCCTCTCCATACTCTGGGGTGTGAACTCAGTGACCTGAAATGTAGGGCCCACTTGGTCTGTCTTTCACATTTGAAAATGTTTTAAGCTATCTGAGGAATATTTAAGAAACTGATTTCCATTTGTACTAAAATTTAACACTAATTCAGAGAGCCTCTGTGGGTGGATAACTCCTGTATTCTGCAGAAGCATACACATCTCTTTTCAGACCTCTAACACATAAGAGAATATTGAAAGGGCTTAAAAAGTTATGGGTTAAAGACTTCTGGCTTGATGGCAGAATAGGCAGACAAGCTACATAGACCCTCTGCAACAAAGGAACAAGAAACAAATTGAAACAGATACAGAGGATAATTGGTGAACCCTGAGCTTTGAAGGGAAGGATAAAGAAGTGGATTAAATACCAACTAATAGAAGGACCTGGATGAAATCAGTGAATAAGGAGACAAACAGAGCTGCAGACTTTTGGTTGTTCTGATGGCACAGTCAATTTGAATTTGACAAGTGGTGTTCCAATCCAAGCAGCAACCTAAGAATTGGCTCTGCTTGTCGAGGACTGCATGGGCAACTGTAATGGTGGTGGAAGACTAGAAAGGAAAACAACAAATAAAGAGACAAACAGAGCTGCGAACAGTCAGATGTTCTGAGGGTGCAAAAACAGCAAGGAGGCCACATGTTCTGACCTCCTCTAAACACAAGAGGAAGGCAGGATTACCAGCAGTAACCCAAGGCCTATTCCTGCCAGGCCAGACATGCTGCCTCCCTCCAGCCCTTTCACCAACCGTTTCTCCCAAAGCACCCACCACCTCTCCTGGGTT
>NW_006922134.1:1277762-1278349 GCF_000298275.1 Orycteropus afer afer
TGGGGCTCAGGTTTTCTACCTAAGCTCCTAGTATGGGCTCTACACCCAGGGCTTAAAACAAAAGGTGTGTTTCTGCTGGGCAAATTCTATTTCCCCTTTTTAACATATCCAATCATGTATTGGCTGAAGGCGGACTTACACGCTCTGTGTTACTCACATAACCCATAATCATTTCTAATGTACAAGCAGGTAAGAGAACATTCAATATCCATAGTACATTCAGATAAACACATAATCCTTTTAAAGACGTTCCAGATTCATCTCTTCAACTTGATTACTGTCCCATTCTATGTATATGGCCTTGGGCCTTTGGCTGGGTGTAATCAAAAGCCCTAGCCTCTGGATCAATTACCTACTTTAAGAGGTAATACCAAAGAAAGTAACATTTATGAACCCAAAGTTTCACTTCCCAGGCCCCTTCCTTCTTTCTTTTACAAAGTCTCATGCTTCTATGAGTCTGGAGCCACTGCAACAAATCCCACCACTTCTGACACCAACTGCAAAAATGGCAAGGAGGCCACATGTTCTAACCTCCTCTAATCCCACAAGAGGAAGACAGAATTACTAGCAGTAACCCAAGGCCTATT
>NW_006922134.1:1278887-1283638 GCF_000298275.1 Orycteropus afer afer
GCACCAGAACTCTAAGCATGTGAGAGAGTGGGAACCTCCCAGAACATTGTATTGTGCCACGCCCAACAGAAATAACCCAGGTGGATAACTTCAGCAATCAGGAGCTCCTCAGTTGCTCATAGAAAATCCCACCTTGGAGTTTACAAAGACTTATGGGTAGAAAAGCCACACTAAGTAATTTACTACATCACAAAGGGTATGACCATTCTGAATATTTGCAGGTGGCAGGGCTGTCTTGAATATATATAAGCAGCATTCTGATCCAAGTAGCAACCTAACAATAGACTCTGCTTGCCATGGACAGCACAGGCAACTGCATTGGAGGCTGATGACTAGAAAGGTGGGAGATAGCAAGCATGCCCACATAGGACAACCATACCTGTACTTTCTGCAACCCCACCCACTGGGTGAAGGCCACCACTTGCTTCTGCACCAACTGATCAATGATAGCCCAAGTCTCCCTTAACCATTCTTCATGAGAAGCTAACATATATCTGTGCACACACGTTCATTGTCATCACACACCCACCAGGAGACAGGTGGTGAGTACCTAAGTGCTGCCAATTAGCAAATGTTGTTGTTGTTGTTGCGAGGTACTACTGAGTCAGCTCCAACTCATAAGGACCCTATGGACAACAGAACAAAACACTGCCTGGTCCGGTGCCAGTCTCACAATCCTTGCTATATCTGAGCCCATCACTGCAGCCACTGTGTCAATCAATCTCATCAAGGGCCTTCCCCTTTTTTGTTGACCCTCCACTTTACCAAACATGATATCCTTCTCTTCTTACAACATGACCAAAGGAGGTGAGATGAAATCTGGCCATTCTCACTTCCAAGGAGGATTCTGGCTGTACTTCTTATCGTACAGATGTTCATTTTTTCTGGCAGTCCATAGTATTTTCAGTATTCTTTACCAACAACACAACTCAAAAGCATCAACTCTTTTTCAGTCTTCCTTATTCATTGTCCAGCTTTTGCATGCATCTGTGGCAATTGAAAATGCAATGGCTTGGGTTAGGCGCACCTTAGTCTTCAAAGAGATATCTTTGCTCTTCAGCACTTGAAAGAGGCTTATTGCAGCAGATTTGCCCAGAGCAATAGGTCATCTGATGTCTTGACTACTGCTTCCATTGGTGTTGATTGTGGAACCAAATAATATGAAATCTTTGACAAATTCAATCTTTTCTCCATTTATCATGATGCTTCTTATTGGTCCTGTCGTAAGGATTTTTATTTTCTTTATGTAAAGATGTAATCCATACTGCAGACTGTAGTCTTTAATCTTCATCAGTAAGTGCTTCAAGTCATCTTCACTTTCAGCAAGCACAATTGTGTCATCTGCATATTGTAGGTTGTTAATGAGTCTTCCTCTAATCCTGATGCCATGTTCTTCTTCATATAGTCCAGTTTCTCAGATTATTTGTTCAGCATACAGATTGAATAAATATGGTGAAAGGATACAACTTGATGCACTCCCTTCCTGATATTAAACCATGCAGTATCTCCCTGTTCTGTTTGAAAGACAGCCTCCTGGTCCAAGTACAGGTTCCTCATGACCACAATTAAGTGTTCTGGAATTCCCATTATTCTCAATGTTACCTATAATTTGTTATGATTGGCACAATTGAATGCTTTTGCATAGTCAATAAAACTCAGGTGTGGTGGTTAAGTTTGTGTGTCATTTTGGCTGGGCCTGGTTGAATGGCTGGGCAGCTGGATGTAGTATGCCCTATGATGAGAATGGTAATCAACTCCATGGTGGAATCTACTGTGAGCAGCTGAGTAGCTGCCTTAGGTAATGTGGTCTGCTTCCTGTATATAAGCAGAAACCTTGAGAATTGGTCTCTCTAGCTCATGGCATGCTTGAACTCTGCAAGTAGCTGAGTCATTGTTCAGCAGCCTGCCATGCTCTGCCAATCTTGGGACTTTCAATGGAATTGAATTAATGGCCTCCCATGTGGTTTGGTAACATTGGGACTGTGCCATTTTATTTGTTGACCTTGGGCTTGTTAGCCTCAGTAGCCAGTAGCTGCTTGAGTGAAGAGATGCTTCAGTGGGCCAGGAACAAGAGGCAGAGCTGAAACCTAAGGTTGAGGGGCTTTCACCCAGCCCCTAGAACCTGGCACTTTGAGCTTGGACTTTTAGCCTCCTGAACTATAAGAGAATAAACTCCTGTTTGTTCCCTTTTGTGGCATATTCCTGTCAGAGTGGTACTAGGTAAGCAGAACAACAAGTAAACATCTTTCTGGTATTCTTTACTTTAAGCCAAGATCCATCTGACATCAGCAATGATATCCCTCATTCCATGTCCTTTAACTTCATTCTAGCTTATTAATAGAGGAGCACAATATCCCTGCTCATTTAGGTATAATAAAAACAAAATAAAGGAAAACAAACAAACAAAACAAAAACCCAACAAAACCTGGGCAAATCACACCAACAAATAATCACCCATTAAATATAAATACAATGATATCACAATGTCTCAGAGATAACTGACCACTCAAAGACAACCAGTCCACTCAAAGAAGGAAGATAAAGTAATAGAAACAAGGGACCAGGATACAGATCCAGAAAATCTCCCTGAGGAAGAAAAGGCATTAGAACTGTCTGATAGGGAATTAGAAAATAATTATATTTAGGTACTTTCAACAAGTTGCGAGACCAATCAAAGAAAACACTGACAAAATTAAGGAAAACTAGACAAAAGCTCTAGAATAATTTAGGAAAACAATGCAAGAACAAACAGAGAAGATAAATGAAAAATTAGAAACAATACAAAAATAACAAATAGAAATCCAGAAGATTAATACTAAGATTTCAGAAATAGATAACATGTTGAATGGGCAAAAGAGTACAATTGAATCAATGGAAGACAGAATTAGTGAGATTGAAGACAAATAACTCCATACTACTTTGTTAAGGGACCAATCAGAAAACAGATCAAAATAAAATGAAGAAAGCCTAAGATTCATGTGTGATACCAACAAGAGGAATAACTTACATGTGATCAGAATTCCAGAATAGGGAGGGACAAATAAAACCACAGAAAAAGTTGTCAAAGATTTGTTGGAAGAGGATTTCCCTAATATGATAGAAGAGCAGAAGTTCATTCAAGAAGTTCAAAGAACCCCAAACAGGATAGACCCCAACAGAAAATTACGGAGACATATCATAATCAAACTCACCAAAACCAAAGACAAAGAAACCAGAAAACAGCATGGGAAAAATGAAGCAAAGGGCAAAAAAAAAAAAATGCTGTATGAAAAGTGAATTTACTCTGTAAATCTTCACCAAAAAAAAAAAAAAAAAAAAAAAATAAGACTAAGCTCTGACTTATTGGCAGAAACCATGTAGGAAAGAAGGCACTGGGATGATATATCTATATCTATATCTATATCTATATCTATATCTATATCTATATCTATATCTGTATCTGTATCTATATCTATCTATCTATCTATCTATGTAACCCTCTAAGAAAAAAAAATGTCATGAAGAATTATGTTGTTGTTGTTGTTGTTATGTGCCATTGAGTCAGATCTGACTCATAGCGACCCCTCCTTGGGTTTCCGAGGCTTTATCACTATGGAAATAGATTGCCCAACCTTCCTTCCAAGGAGTGGCTGGTGGGTTTGAACCGCCAGCCTTCTGGTTAGCAGTTAAGTGCCTTAGGCACTACCCTACAAGAATTATATACCTAGCAAAACTGTCCCTTAATATGAAGGTGAAATTAGAACACTATCAGATAAACAGAAGTTAAGGGAATTTGTCAAAACCAGACCAACCTTACAAGAGATGCTAAATAGAATCCTTTGGACAGAGAATTAACAAAACTAGACAACAAATGATGATTGACACACATGATGACATAATCCAGAAGCCAATCTAGTTATAGAAGTATCCAAAGTAAAATAGGTTTACAAGACTGTAAACAGGAAACCAGGGACATCAATTGGTAAATGAATACAACTACAAACAAAAAAGAGGGAATAAATAGTGTAGGTACAGAACTTCCAAATGTAGAGGAGTAGAGGCAATGGTGAGATAAAACAGGCTTTTCTAAACTTAGGAAAAAAAATAACAAAACACAGGGTAACCTCAAGGAAAAATAATAAACCATCACATGAAAATAAAAAGGACAAATATTAAGCAAATACTAAAATAATGGCAATGAAGGAAATGATAATGAAATTCATTAAAATTGAGCTCAGCACAAAAAATTACATGGAGCAAAGAGACCAGCAACATCACAAAACAGCACATAACAAAATGACAGCAATAAATTCATACTTGTAAATAATTACACTGAATGTAAATGGATTAAATGCACCACTCAAGAGATGGAGAGTCACAGTCTGGATAACAAAATATGACTGATCAATATGCTATCTATAAGAGAGTCACCTTAGACACAAAGACAAAAATGACTAAAAATCAAAGATTGGAAAGAAATATATCAAGAAAATGGCAATCAAATAGAGCAGGAGTGGCAATATTAATTTCTGATAAAATAGACTTTAAGACAAACACCACCATCAGAAACAAGAAAGGACATTATATATGATTAAAGGGTCAATTGAACAAAAGGACATAACCATAATATCTATACACCCAATGAAAGAGCCCCCAAAATACATAAATTGGACTTTAACAGAATTGAAAAGACAAATAGATGACTCCACAGTCATAGAAGGAACTGTATCAAGTGCTGAGGAGCAAGGATATCTCCTTGAGGACTAAGGTGC
>NW_006922134.1:1284664-1290077 GCF_000298275.1 Orycteropus afer afer
TGGCGGTTCAAACCCACCAGCCACTCCTCAGAAGGAAGGTTGGGCAATCCTACTTCCATAGTGATACTGCCTCAGAAACCCAAGGAGGGGCTGCTATGAGTCGGGGCTGACTCGACGGCACATAACAACAACAACAACAACAAGTAAAATAAAATAAAAGAACAAAAGAATAATATCAATTGATGCAGAAAAGGCATTTGATAAAATCTAATACTCATTCCTGATAAAAACTCTTAGAAAAATAGGAATAGAAGGAAAATTTGTCAACATTATAAAGGGCATATACACAAAACTAACAGTCCACATTATTCTCAATGCAGAGATACTGAAAGCAGTCCCCTTGTGAATGGGAACAGACCAGGATGCCTTCTAGCACCACTTCTATTCATTTGTATTGGAAGTCTTAGGCAAGGCAATAAGACAAGAGAGGTAAATCAAAGACATCTAAATTGGTAAGGAAGAAGTAAAACTATCCCTATTTGCAGATGATGTGATCTTATACATAGTAAATCCAAGAGACTCAGAAAAAAAAAAAAAAAAAAAAAAAAAAAAAAAAAAAAAAAAAAAAAAAAAAAAAAAAAAAAAAAAAAAAAACCTACTGGAACTTATTGAAAGATTTAACAGAGTGGTAGGATACAAGATCAACATACAAAATTCAGTTGGTTTCCTCTACATCAACAAAGAGATCTCTGAAAAAGAAATAAGGAAAACAAGACCTTTACAATAGCTACCAAAAAATTAAAATACTTAAGAATAAATTTTACCAGGGACACAAAAAACATATACAAAGAAAACTACAAAATACTACTTCAAGAAACTATAAGAGAGCCACATAAATGGAAGAACATACCATGCTCATGGATAGAAAGTTTGAACATTATGAAAATGTCATTACTACCCAAAACAACCTATATATTCAATGCAATCCTGATCCAGATTCAATCGATATTCTCTAAGGACATGGAAAAACAAATCACTAATTTTATATGGAAAGGAAAATCATCTTGGATAAGCAAAGCACAACTGAAGAAGAACAACAACAAAGTGGGAGGTCTCATACTCCCTGATATGAAAACCTAATATGCAGCCACAGTAGTCAAAACAGCCTGGTATTGGTACAATGAAAGACACATAAACCAGTGGAGCAGAATTGAGAACCTAGATATAAATCCATTAACCTGTCTTTGATGAAGGGTTGAAATTCATTAAATGGGGAAGAGATGATCTCTTTCACAAATGGTGCTGGCAAAACAACTGGATATCCATTTACAGAAAAATGAAACAAGATCCATACCTCACACCATACACAAAAACTACTACAGATGGATCAAAGACTTAATGTAAAACCTTAAAGTATAATGTTTATCAAAGAAACACTAGGGGCAAAATTAGGGACCCTAATACATGACATTAAAACACTGCCAAACATGTAAAAATGCACAAGCAGCAGAAGATAAACTAGATGATTGTGATCTTCTAAATATTAAGTTTTTATGTGCACCAAAAGTCTTCTCTAAAAGAGTAAAAAGAGAACCTACAGATTGGGAAAAAATATTTAGCAATGACATATATGACAAGGGAAATTAGCAAATGCTGGTGAGGATTCGGAAAGATTGGGACTCTCATATACTGCTAGTGGAACTGTAAAATTCAACTATTACGGAAAACAGTAGGGCAATTCCTTAAAATGCTGGAAATAGAAATACCATTTGATCCGGCAATCCCATTAGTAGGTATATATCCTAAAATAGTGAGAGCCAGTACACGAATAGATATATGCACACCCACGTTCATCACAGCACTATTCACAGTAGCAAAGAGATGGAAACAACCCATCAATAGAACAATGGATAACCAAACTGTGTTACATACACACAATGGAATACTATGCAGCATTAAAAAATAATGTATAATCTGTGAAACACCTCATAACGTGGATGAACTTGGAAGACATTATGCTGAATGAAATAAGTCAATCACAGAAGGACAAATATTGTATTAATCCACTATTGTAAAAAGTCAAGGAAACATTTACATATAGAAGGAAACTTTCTTTGTTGGTTACCAGGGATGGGAGGGGAAGGGAGGGAAAATTGTTAGATAGGTAAGAGACAAGTATTGATTTGGGTGAAGGGAAAGGCAAAAATAACAAAAGTGAGTGACCAACATAATAACATTAAGGAAAAGGAGAAGTACAGACAACAAAGATAAACACTTTTACATACATAATGCTGTATTTTCAGCAATAACAAACATTAATCTACAGGTAGATACATAGGTAGACAGGCAAAATGGTCAGGTATGTTTAGGCAAAAGGGAATATATCCATGATTTGCATAAGTCTGTCAGATGATTTTCTACATACATAGTTGTATGTGGTATAAGAATCCTCATATATGTAATAGAGGTAACAGAGGGCAAAGTTATGATAACTTCTTAGCTGCAGCTCAGCTACCCTGAGAGTGTGAACTATTGGGCCTGTAAAGTTGGTACCATGGTCGTGGGGGACATCAAGCTCAATTTGGCATGACATATTACACAAAAACATTGTTCTACATCCTACTTTGATGAGTAGTGACTGGGTCTTAAAAGTTTGCAAGCGGCCATCTAAGATGCATCTAAGATGCATCTAAGACATCGAAGATGTCTCTCCTCTTCTGGAGCAAAGAATGAAAAACCAGTTGCATGGAAACAATTAGTCCAAAGGACTAGTGGATCATGCAAACTTCAGCCCACATGATTTTGAGACCAGAACTAGATGGTGCCTGACTACTACTGTCAACCACTAGGAAAGGGATCAGTGTAAGATATTTGGATAGACTGGGAGAAAAATTTGGAACAAAATTCAAAATCATAAAAAAGACTAGGCTTACTGGTCTGATAAAGACTGGTGAAATCCCCAAGAGTATGGCCACTAGTCACCCTTCGAGCTTGGAATTGAATTCAGTCTCATGGCTTCCAGCCAAACAACAGATAGGTGTATACTGTGAACATTTACACCTAGGTAAATGCTCCTTGGAACAATCAACCATGGGAGATCAGAAAGGGAGTACTTGTACAGGGAGATAGCTCAGAGGGCAGGAATGCATAGGAAAGAAGGACACAGGGAAAAAGTAGTCAGAGAAGAAGTGGGAAGAGAGCTGTTACATTGTGGGGATTGCAGTCAATGTCATGAACAATATGTGTTTAAACTGTTGTATGGGAATTGAATTTTCTCTGTAAACTTTCACCCAAATCACAATAATAATAATAATAAATTACTGAGCAGAAATTTAGTGAGGGTTGGAATTCAAGTAGACATGGCTGTAACAGAGAAACAGGAGGATTCCTCTGATGATTGTTATGGGGGTTACAATCATCTACACATGTGCTAGAATCACACAGACAAGCACATACAGTCACACATATGTACAAATGTATATACATATACACACAGAAGCACACCTATGCATACCCACACCTGCACAGAAGTATGCAAGTATGCTCACATGCACACACATGCACATGCATATACACATGCATACAAACATAGGTGTACACACTTGTGCATTCACAAGTGTGCATACATATTCACATATACACATCATTGCCCATTCATACACACAAATACAAACTCAGATGAGTGCAGGTAAAACTGCTGGAATCTGAATATACTCTCTGGCTCCTACTGACTCAGTGTCCTGGTTGTGCCACTGCTTTGTATTTAGCAAGATACAACCATTGGGGAAACAGGATGAAGTGTATATGGGATCTCTCTGTAATCATTTGGCAATTTCTTCTAATTTATACTTATTTTAAAACAAAAAGTTGAAGAAATGATTTTCATCCCCTTTATTTCATTTTTGTGTTTCTCTAAAGGTTGAGCACACTATCCACTTCCTACATCATTAGATAATCACTGCATTTGTTTTTCCTCAGGATGATCTCAAATCAGGGACTTTCTGGACAATAAGTCATTGTTCTTGTTGTTGGCATGGTAACTCTGGGAATGAACCGCTGCTGGTGCTGAGCCAGCCTATGATGCATTGCAGATTGTACCTTTGTTGTTCACAGGATTTTCCTTAGCTGATTTTTCAGAATGAGATTGCCAGACTTTCTTCTGTTCAATGCAAGTCTAGCAGCTTCTCTGAAACTTTAGCATTTACTTTGTGATAACACATATGGGATTTTAGAGCAAATAACTGATGTCATACACTTGAATGAATCACTGAACCCAAGGACCTCCTTTCTCTTCCCAGGCTGCTCTTAGACCAGGATAGCCAAGGCTGCTGTCTTGACTGACTTCCCATACGCTTCCCCATGGCCAAATCGTCTGGGTTTTATCCTGCCAGGAATTTTGCTTCTAGGTCCCTCCTCTGACCTGCCTTCTCCTCCCTCCTTAGATGTTAATTTCTTAGACCTCAAACTTGGGTAATTCAAATCGCAGAAATTTCTTCCGTCACATTATAGACCCAGAAGTCCAACATCCATGTGTGACCAGGGTTACACTTCCTCCAGTGACTCTAGGGCAGTATTCTTCTTTGCCTCTTCCAGCTTCTGGTAGACGAAAGTGATCCTTGGCTTGTGACTGCATCACTCCAATCTCTGCCTCTGTCCTCATATTGCTTTCTTTTTTCTTCTAAAGACATTTTTTTTTTTCATTGGATTGAAGGCTCACCTAGCTAAGCCAGGTGGGGATTGCAGTCAATGTCGTGAACAGTATGTGTTTAAACTGTTGTATGGAAATCTCCTCGCTTCAGACCCTTACCTTAATAATATCTACAAAGAAACTTTTTCAAATAGGGTCACACTCACAGGTTCCAATTAGATATGATTCTTTTGAGACCTACTATTCACCTCACTACACCAGGTATTACCTTTCTCTGTTGGGCTAGGAACAGGTAAGGGCAGGTAAGGTAATGTATGGCGTCTTTCCCTTACTACCGTGACTTCCTTGGCTCTGGTAAAAGATTCAATTCCCCTACCCTCTGACGAGGCTGAGGCTAGGTTTCAAGATCCCAGGTAGGGTAGATGGATGACCCAGGCAGAGAAGTAACTTGAAACACAGGGGCATGATGCCGATCTTGCCCACTTGTGCCTGTTCCAACTTTAGACATCTCTGGAGCACCAAGCTTTCCACCACAACATGCTGACATATTGGGTTCCCAGTGGCTCCAAAGATGAATGGGGTTAGGCTAGCAGGGACATGTATCCTGCTCATACTTGATGGCAAATCAAATGCAAAGAAGGTGTGATAGTTGAAGATGTGTCAACTTGGCTGGACTTCACTTGTGAGTGGTGTTTCCCATGATGGATCACATGACTGCGTCCTAAGCGGCCGGTCAGTCTAGGGGGAGTTTCCCCAGGGGTGTGGCCTACCTGTAATACTATCCCAGGAACAAACTGGAAAAACGGCATTCCAGATATATGCTTC
>NW_006922134.1:1290512-1294217 GCF_000298275.1 Orycteropus afer afer
TATATATATACTTTGCTGGTTTTTGTGTTTCTCTAGAGAACCCAATCCAACACAGAAGGCAATGGTAAAATGAAGTAAACATGAATGGGAAACAGTTTCTTTTTTAAAAATCTTTCTACAAATTAAAATTCTTAAAATATACAACTAATGATTAGTGCCTATGGGACTTTACCATTTTAATATCTGTTTATGTTCTTGTTATAGGCCTTTGGTGCAAACTGTTTGCACTCTGCTTCTAATGGAAATATTGGCATTGTGAACCCACCAGCAGCACTGCAGATGGAAGGCCTGGCAATCTACTTCTGAAAGATTAAAGCCATGAAAATCCCATAAAACTCAGTTCTGCTCTGTAACATGTGGGATTGCCAGGAGTCTGAGTCAACTCAAACTCAACAACAATGGGTATTTTAATTTTTTTAGTTAAGAAAATCAATGGAGTAGAAAAGTTTACTGTCAAGTTGTCCCATTCAGTGATCACATCCAAGAAGTTCCATAACCAAGGCACCATAACTAAGACACTAGGACTGCCTATAACCACCTTCTCTGAACCCAATTCACTGGGGAGATGATGTTTCTAGGTCTACTTTGATATCTAAGGTCAAACCATTCCTCTCTCAGTCCATACATCCAACCATTCATCCTGCCATCTGTCCATCCATGCCTTCAGTCATTCATCAATCCTTATCCATTCAATCTATGCATCCACTTAAGTTTCAACCATTCCTCCATTTATCTATATCTTTATTTATTCATCCATCCCTTTACTTATCATTCCACCCTATATCAATCTCTCATTCATTCCTCCATCAATCCTTTCACCCATCTGTCTATCTTTGCATTCATGCATCATCCATCCACCTGTGCAGGAGGCTAGCCATCTACCCATCCATTCAAAAAGTGTCTATCTATGCTTTATCCATCCACCCATCCATTCTTCCAACCCTTTACCCTCTGATCCACCCTATATCCATCCACTATTCATTACATCATCCATCCATCTATTTATTCATCTGTGCATCCATCCATCCACCTGTCCTTCCAGCCAGCCTTCTGTCCATCCATTAAAAAAGTATTTATGAAATACCAATCCTGCCAGGCATAGCACTATTCTCAGTAGGAAGAAGCTTAATACATAATGTGTGCCTACAAGCAAGTTGAAACTGAGAGGAAACAAAGATATATGTACACAGTTCGAGGTTACAGGATGTAAGTGCCAGGAAGAGCATGAAATCATGATACATGATCTGAGTTCTGAGTTTAGAACAGGAAATATTGTGGAGGAAATTGGATAACGTAGTCATGGAAGGATCCCCTGAGAAGTATGTCCTCAGCCAGAAATTTGGGTAGTTGAGGAGTACTCAAGTTGACAGGTGTGTGATTTTAAAATATGTCCATAATTTCTTTGACCTCATCCCCTCAAAAGAAGAAGCTTAACTCCCCTCCAGTTTAATATATGATTGCTGTTTGTTGTTATGTGCCATTGAATTGTCTCCAACTCAGTGACTCCTCCTGGGGTTTCCAAGATGGTATCTCTATGGAAGTAGATTGTCCTATCTTCCTTCTGAGGAGTGCTGGAGGATTTGAACCATCAACCTTCTGGTTAGCATTCAAGTGCTTTAAGCCCTATGCCACCAGAGTTTTAATAATCAGAATGTGGAGCATGGCAGAAGTGATGGTGTAAGCTTTCCAATTCTAGATCATAAAAGCCATTGCCACCTCCACTTACCTTCTTGGATCACTTGTTCTCAGGGAAATCTGTCACCAAGCATCCCAATGTAAAGGTTCCCATGAGGAGGAACTGAGGACTCCAGCGAGAGTCATATTAAGTGAACCTCCTTAGACACAGATACACCAACCCTGGGCAAGTCTTCATTGTTGTTGTTGTTGTTATGTGCCATCGAGTCAGACCCCACTCATAGCGACCCCTCCTTGGGTTTCCAAGGTGGTATCACTATGGAAGTAGATTGCCCAACCTTCCTTCTGAGGAGGGGCTGGTAGATTTGAACCATCAGCCTTCTGGTTAGCAATCAAGTGCCTTATGCACTATGCTACCAGAGCTCCTTCAGATGACTGCAACTCCAGCCAACATCTTGAGTCCAACATCAAGAGACACTGACCAGAACCACACAATAAGCTGACTCATTGAAACTGAGCTATAATAAATAGTTGTGGTTTAAACCAACCAAGTTTTGGAGTAATTTGTTAGACAGCATAACTAATGCAGATAGTTGGAAACAAAGTAATGTGCCCAGACTTTTAAATGATCGGATTAGAGAATCTCATAATAGAAAGTACTTTAAAAATGACTAGGTACCATGCTGACCTGAAGCCCAAATTCCCCTACACCAATCTCCCAAAAATCAGTCTGACCACCTTCAGCAAGGTGTCAACATTGCTCCTCACAGAAGCACAACGTTGAGCTGAAACGCCCTCTAAGTGGAAGTTAACTGAAACCTATCTCACTATAATAGGGTATATACATCAGAACTGAATTATCTTGTCTTCAGAACACAGACAAGATAATTCAAATGAAAAGCCTATAAATATGTGAGAACAGATATCATTTGGACTCCTTTTTCTCAGTATAAGTGACCTTGGTCTACTAAAGGCTCCCAGCTGTTGTTGTTGTTGTGTTAGGTGCTGTGGAGTTGGCTACAACTCATAGCCACCCTATGTACAGCAGAACGAAACACTGGTCCTGTGCCAGCCTCACAATTCTTGCTATACCTGAGCTCATCATTGCAGCCACTGTGTCAATTTCTCTCATTGAGGGCCTTCCCCTTTTTTGCTGACCCTACACTTTACCAAGCATGATATCCTTCTCCAGGGAATGGTCCCTTCTGGCAACCTGACCAAACTATGTGAGATGAAGTCTGGACATTCTCATTTCCAAGAAGCATTCTGGCTGCACTTCTTCCATGACAGATTTGTTTGTTCTTTTGGTCATCCATGGTACTTTCAGTATTCTTTGCCAGCACTACAACTCAAAAGCACCAACTCTTTGGTTTTCCTTGTTCATTGCTCAGCTTTCACATACATATGGGGCTACTGAAAATACCATGGCTTGGGTTAGGTGCACCTTAATCTTCTAGGAGAGGTCTTTGCTCTTCAACCCTTGAAAGAGGTCTATTGCAGCAGATTTGCCCAGTGCAATACATTGTCTGATGTCTTGACTGCAGCTTTCATTGGTGTTGACCGTGGAACCAAGTAATATGAAATCTTTAACAACTTCAATCTTTTCTCCATTTATTGTGATGCTGCTTATTGGTCCAGTTGTGAGGATTTTCATTTTCTTCATGTTGAGATGTAATCCACACTGCAGACTGAAGTCTTTAATTTTCATCAGTAAGTGCTTCAAGTCACCCTCACTTTCAGTAAGCAAAGTTGTGTTGTCTGCATATCACAGGTTTTTAATGAGTCTTCCTCCAATCCTAATGCTGCATTCTTCATATAGTCCAGCTTCTTGGATTATTTGTTCAGCATACAGATTAAATAAGTATGGTGAAAGGATACAACCCTGACACACTCCCTTCCTGATTTTAAACCATGTGGTATCCCATTTTTCTGTTCAAATGACAGCCTCCTCGTCTATGTACAGGTTCCTGATGAGCACAATCTGGAATTCCCATTGTTCTCAATGTTATCTATAATTTGTTATGACCTACACAATCAAATGCTTTTGCATAGTCAATAAAACACAAGTAA
>NW_006922134.1:1295162-1304914 GCF_000298275.1 Orycteropus afer afer
CTCTTGTGGACTTGTTTTAATTGTCTTCAAGTTGAACTTGCATATGAGCAGTTGATGGTCTGTTCCACAATCAGCTCCTAGCCTTGTTTTGGCTGACGATATTGAGCTTCTCCATCACCTCTTGCCACAGATATAATCAATCTGATTCCTGTGTATTCCATCTGGCAAAGTCCACTTGTATAGCCACCATTTTTGTCATTGAAGAAATCCAATGAATAAGTTGTTGGTCTTGCAAAATTCTATCATGCAATCTCCAGTGTTATTTCTATCACCAAGGCCATATTTTCCAAATACCAGTGATTCTTTGTTGTTTCCAACTTTTACATTATACTCACCAGTAATAATCAACACATCTTGATCACATATTTGGTCAATTTCAGATTGCAGAAGTTTGTAAAAAATCTTCAAGTTCCTCCTCTTTGGATTTGGTGGTTGGTGCTTAAATTTGAATAGTAGTAGTATTAACTGGTCTTCCTTGTAGGTGTATTATCCTATCATTGACAGCATTGTGCTTCAGGATAGATCCTGAAACATTCTTTGTGACAATGAATGCCACCTCATTCCTCTTCAATTTGTCATTCTAAGCATAGTAGATCATATGGCTGTGTGATTCAAAATGGCTCAAACCAGTCCTTTTTAGCTCACTAATGCCTAGGATATCAATCTTTATGCATTCCAATTTTTTAACAACTTCCAATTTTCCTAGATTAATACTTTGTACGTTCCATGTTCCAATTTTTAATGGAGGTTTACAGCTGTTTCTTTCCATTTTGAGTCTTGCCACATCAGCAAATGGAGGTCTCAAAAGTTTTATTCTATCCACATCATTAAAATTGGCTCTACTTTGAGGAAGCAGCTCTTCCCCAGTTATATTTTCAGTGCCATCTGACCTGAGGGACTCATCTTCTGGCACTATATTGGACAAAATTTCAGGGCTATTCCTAAATTTTTCCAGTAATATATCAAAAGTGTTTCACTGCTATTCATTAGGTTTTCACTGGTCAATTCTTTAGGGAGTGGATGGCCCCTTCCTTCTTTTGAGTCTGTCTTAGTCTGGAAGTTCCACTGAAACCTGTCCACCATGGATGACCCTGCTGATATTTGAAATACTGGTGGCATAGCCTCCAGCCTCATAGCAACACACAAGCCATGACAGTATGACAAACTGACAGACTCACCTTCCAGCTGGGAGTGATTTACCACTCCCCCTTGGTTGCCTGTGAAACATTGTGGGAAAGCATCAGTTTAGCATAAAGAATGTCTTCATGTGGGTGGTTCACTTCCTCCATGCTCAGAAGGAGACTTTGCCTGTGTTTGTCCTTTTAGTCATAATAGCATAGAACTGAGTCTCATACAATGTAGTAGTGTACACTTAACTGGCCTTTTCCTTGATTTGTTCCAACAGGGACTTTTGGGTTGGCTTTAGAGTACTCCAGTACCCTCAGGATTCTGTGATACCAAGGTACTCTGTGTCTCCCCATCTGATATTGCCCCAGGGTTCTGGCTCCATCTTGATGGGACTGTGGCTTGGTTCCTCAGTGCCATCCTCCCTCTGTGGCCAGCCCATCTGTGCAGAAGCAGTGGTTGTTCAGGGTAAAGGGATCCAGCAGGGATATTCTAGTCATATTTCTTTCAGAAGGAGCAGAAGGGAGGCAAAGATGACTTCAGCTTCACATGAGGGAGAGGGAAGGGATCTGAGCAGCAAAGAACTCTTGGACTTTGTGACTGAACTGTGTGGGACACTTGCCCTGGGAGGAAGAGCCATGGAAATGGTGAGGTTCTCAGCATCAAGGACCAGAAGTCACCTACTGAGCATAGAAGATTCAGGAGGTATGAGTAAGAGGACTGATGAATGGAATAAAAAGGGATGATCTAGTAGTGATGCCAGGAAAAAAGTTGGGGAAAAGACAAGTTTGAGCAGTTGCTATGAGGACTTCAGAAAGAGAGTAAGTTAAGGTGGTCATTTCAAACATGTGATAATTTCATGACAGGGCTTTCCTTTCTCAGTTCCTGGAGGAAGTTTGAGTTTATATCACTCTCTACTTTAATGCCATTGGACTTGGGCTTCTTCTGCCGGCAACAACTTGCCAAGATGGGTCTGGAGGAGGCCCTGCCTTAAGTGATTACATAGGATGTTAAAGCCACAGAAATATTTTATTCTCTTGCATCTATGACGTGGTTCTTAAAGAGTTTGCTTTTGGGAGCAGATCCTCAGTTGCCTTAAGCCATCTCTCTCAATAGAGGTTGTAGGGACCTCTGAGCTGATGTGTGCCCAGGAAGGGCAGAACAAAACTGCACTGAGTAGGCCCAAGGAGAAGGGACTTCTGGAGTTCCAAAGAGGGTGAGAGGGGCCGAGCTCCTGCATCTGAGAGACTCCACCCTCAAGGAGCCAGGCATGCTGGCCTTCCCTCTTTCACTGCCAGGGCTCATCCCTCCCTGTAAGCACCCTAACCCATTCCAGAACTCTCCTCACAAGCCTTCCTTTCTGCATTGTGCTGGTGCTGCCCTATGAAATTCTAGCAGCATGATCAAGGGATGGGCCTTCAATGTAGTGTGAACCAACGGAGTTGATTCCGGGCTGGGATATATTAAAAGGGAGACGTATCAGTGCAGTGGCATTCACCTTGGGAAAGAACTAAATGGTAAATGCAATCACAGACTTTCATTGCATCTACTGGTCTTTGGAGTGAGGAGATAAGAATGTACTTTTAAAATGGGAGGAGGTTGCCATCTGTCTGAGCCCTAAATGGAATATGGAGATGTCCACACAGATGGGTCCCCTGGGCAAAGTGGTAGCAAAAGTGAAAAAGCAATTATAGGAACATCTACGTTGTAAACGGGTCACTGCTGCGCTTCTGTCTATTTGAGCAGGGTCTCTGCTGCCTGTGCAGGACTCCACCACAACAAACTGCTCACATGTGATGCAATGTGTTCACAGAGCATCCACTTCATGTATATTTGGGACTCTGGGTGCTAGCCCTTAACCAATATCTCAGCTGCTTCCTCCGCCCCACAGACTATTCTCACAGAGGTGAGGATCATCCAGTCACGTTGGGCCTCAACTCATAAACCTGCATATCTGTACCCTCACATTCTTCACTTACTGACAAAGTTTATACCATCAACCCCTAAGAGCTTTTATTTTGCTTTTTTTCCTGAAGAAAATTGTAGCTGGGAACATGGTTCTAGGTTGACAGATGTTTTCTGTCATCCTTTGAGGATATTATTTCTGCCTTCTGTTGTTACCATCGAGAAGTCAGCTGTCCATCTAGCTGCTACTCCTCTGTTTTTCTTCTGGGACATTTTTAAGGTCAGTCTGTCTTTGGTGTTGTGCTTTTCACTAAAAATGTGCGTTTCTACTTCTTTATTTCACTACTTGCACATTTAATACTAATGAGTCATGTCTTTTATTACTTCTTTTTTTTTTTTTCAACTCGATGGCAGTGGGGTTTATACCTCAAAAGAGTTTGACTCAAGAGATACAACCTAATACATAGAATCATAACATAACTGCCTTTAACACTGCCTCATTAATCATAGAGGTGAAGATTTACAATACATAAGATAATTAGATCACAAAGATAATAACATAATATTGAGAATCATGGCCTAGTCAAATTGACACATATTTTGGGGGACATAATTCAATCTGTAAGTCACCTAGATATTGAGATTTTTAGTCACTGGGAAATATGCTACATACCAGTGAATGGGAAGGGTAAATCTGCAAGTTTACTCTGCAGCAGAGGTTATGGCAGATTGCAGACCTTGAATTCATAGAATTATAGCCCATATATATTTACATTTATATTTATTTATTTTTCCCTTTCACCCAAGTTACTATGTCTACCCTGTAGTTAGTTTACCCTGTCTTCCCTCTCCACTCCTGGTAACTATCAAAGAATATTTCTTTTTATGTGAAACCTTTCTCTTGACTTTTTAGAATAATGGTCTCATACAACACATGTCTTTTTGTGATTGACTAATTTCACTCTGGATAATGATCTCTAAGTTTATCCATGTTATGTTTTGCAGATTCATCATTGTTCTTTAATATTGTGTAGTATTCCATTTTATGTACCACAGTTTATTGATCTATTCCTCCACTGATGGGCAGTTAGGTTGTTAACATCTTTTTTGCTAATATGAATAGTGCTATGATGGACATACATGTGCATATATCTGTTCATGTCATGGCTCTTATTTCTCTAGAATATATACCAAGTAGTGGGATTGCTATGGTTATTATGTCCAGGTTTTTAAAGAAGCATCATACTGTTTTCCATAGTAGTTACCCCATTTTACAGTCCCACTAGCAGTATGTGAGGGCTCCAATGCTCTCTACACCATTGTCAGCACTTGTTTGTTTTTTGAACATTGCTATTAGTTCTGTGGTGAGATGGTATCTCATTGTTGTTTTGAATCACATCTCTCTAACGGCTAGTATCATCATGTATTCGATAGCTCCCTGAATGTCCTCTTTGGTGAAGTCTCTGTTCATGTCTTCCGCCCATTTTTTAATTGGATTGTCTGTCTTTTTCTTGGTAAGTTGTTGGAAGTTTTCCATGAATTTTAGAGATTAGCCCCTTGTCTGATATGTCTTTGCCAAAAACTTTTTTCCAGTCTGTGGGCTTTTCTTCTTTTTTTACTCTTTTGGTGAAATCTTTTGATGTACAGAAGTGTCTAATGTTTAGGAGGATCCAAGCACCTATTTTAGCTTCTGGTGTTTGTGTGTTTTTAATTATATCTGATAATGTATTTATACCTTGAATCAGGGCCTCTAAATTTGTCCCTACTTTTTCATCGATGGTCTTTATGGTTGGTTTCAGATTTTACATTCTGGTCTTTGATCCAACTTGAGTTCATTTTTCTATATGGTGTGAAATATGGGTCCTGTTTCACTTACCGTCCTCCAGTGGTTGTGGGAGAAGTTTTTGGAGCTGCTTCCCTGCCCACTATTGGGTATACTTGTGCACTGGTCTGCAAGATGCACAAAGCACCACTAATTTATGAGGTCTGTTGGAAATCATTGTATGGAATGTGCTGAAAATAGACGGGTGACTGTGTCATAACTGAGCACATTGTTGGTTGTTGTCAGGTGCTGTCAAGCAGGCCCCGACTCACAACAATAGAACATAACATTGCCTGTCCTTTGTCATCCTCACAACCTTTGCTATACTTGAGCCCACTTTTGCAGCTATTGTGTCAATCTACCTCATTAAAGGGTCCACCTCTTTTTTGCGGATGCTCTACTTTACCAAGGTCATGTCCCTCCTGACAACAAGTTAAAGCATGTGAGATGAAGTTTCACTATCCTTTTTATCAGGGGCATTTGAGTCATACTTCTTCCAAGACAGAATTGTTTGTTCTTTTGGCAGTACATGGCATATTCATATTCTTCACCAAAACCATTAATTCAAAGGCATACAGACAGACAATAGCCTGACTGCACTACAGTTACTATAGTTTTGTCATGTAGCATATGGTATAAATATACAACTAGTTACTTTGTTGTTTGGTAGCACATCTTTTCTTGCAATACATCATTTCAGTTGGAAAAGCATCTGGCAAAGCTTGTGATTTCCTGATGGTGATCCTGGTCTTGTTCCAATCCTTTCCTTGTTGCCTTGAATTCAAGAATATTTAAAACTGTGCCACCAATCCTGTTTTGGTCATGTTGTCAGAAGGGACCATTCCCTGGAGAAGGATGTCATGCTTGGTAGGGTGGAGTGTCGACGAAAGAGGGGGAGGCCTTCAATGGGATGGATTGACATGGTGGCTGCGATGGTGGGCTCAAGCATAGCAGGGATCATGGAGCTGGCACGGGATCAGACAGTGTTTCATTCTGCTGTGCATGGGGTTGCTATGAGTCGGAAACAACTCGAGGGCACCTTTTCAGTCTTGCAGGTCCCAAATGTCCTTGGGGTTGCTGGAAAGCAGAATGTGTTCTTAAGCCCCAGGAATCTGCAAGAGCACTGTGTCTTTAAATATCCAAAATAGTCAAGCCGCTTTTTAAGCCTTCAAAATGGTGGCATCCTCTGGACTGGCAAAAGTCCACAGTTCAGCCCACCTTTCTCTTCACCTTCTCCGTTTTTTCCCCAGCCACCCTGCACAGTCCTCCATGCAGTCCCTGGCTAGCAGGGTGATTTTTAGGTTAATTCTTAGGTCCTACCACCACTCAGGAATCTCCAAGATGTTTGTGCCACCAGGATTGCTGCCAGACCGCAGCTCCGTCTGTCTCCTTTTTTGGTATTTTCACGCAAATTCTTCTGCTAGTTGGGGTTTAGTCCACTTCTATATCCTTCCCTTCAAGGCTTAGGGGTCCAAGATTATCTTCTGTATCTGTGTTAATTGGTTTCCCTTTTCTTTGTTGAAGAGGGTCTGTGCAGTCTTTCTGCCTAGTCCACCATCTTCTCTTTTATTAATTCTTAAAAACCCTTTATTTGTCACACCTTCTTTATTCTTGTTTTCCTGGACTCCAATTAGATATATTTTAGACTTCATTCTATCCCCATTATCTGTTAACATTTCTGACATATTCTCTGTTTATCACCTTCTCAGTTTATCCTTCATAGTTTCTTCAGATTATCTTCTAATTTACTAATTCTCTTTTCATCTGTTTATAATTATCTCTTTAACTTATCTGTTGTGTTTATTAACAGCTGTATATTTATATCTAAAACTTCAATTTTGTCTTTTTACATATCCTCCTGACTTAAAAAAAAATTCTTTTGAGATTTTTGGTATGATTTCATCTTATATCTCTAAAGGGTTAAATAGCAAAGATGTCACTTTGAAGACTAAGGTGGACTGACCCAAGCCATGGTATTTTCAATCACCCCATATAAATGTGAAATCTGGAGAATCAATAAGTAAGACTAAGGAAGAATTGATGCACTTGAGTTATGGTGTTGGCAAAAAATATTGACTATGTCATTTACTGCCTGAAAAATGAACACATATGTTTTGGAATAAATATCAAAATGCTCCTTACAAGTGAGGTTGGTGAGACTTTATCTCTCATTCTTTGGTCATTTTATCATGAGGGCCAATCCCTGGAGAAGGATATCATGCTTGGAAAAGTAGATGGTTGTCAAAAAAGAGGAAGACCCTTAGTGAGATGGTTAACAACAGCGGCTACTGCAATGGGCTCAAGCATAGCAATTATGTGAGGGTGTTGCAGGACTGAGCAGTGTTTCACTGTGTCATCCATAGGTCACTATGAGTTAGAGCTGCCTTAATGGTACCTAACAACAATAACAACAACAATAACATATGTTTAAATATACTGTGGACTCTATTTAATATTATGATTTGATAATTGCAAATTGGAGTTTCTGATGACCTAAATACTTTTAATAGTGTTTCTGCTGACTCTTACCAATGATAATTTATTTTCTTGGTCACCTCTGATTGTGGGCCTATTTTGGTTGATTGTATCCTCTTAAAAAAAAAAAAAAAAAGTTCTTTGCTTAGATCATTTTAGTAAAAGAACTCCCTGTCTCCAAGTTTGGAGATCAATGGAATTGTGTTATTTATGTTTTCCCCCACTTGAATTTTCATTTCAGCAATTGCTCCCACATCACACAAATGTGATGTGGGGTTAGGGTAAGTGAACTGATGACAAACCAGCAGGAACTCAGGCCAAATGAGTCAGAGCTGCTGATCCTAGGACTGGCCAGTCACCAAAGACCAAAACAAGATCATACTCAGATGATCCTTTGAAGGTGATGTGGAAGAGTAAGAGACCTAATCAAAGCCAGTGGCCAGAGGAGTAATTTTGCAAAGTCAAAGACAAAATTTGGAAGGAAAAAGGGAGGCAGTCTCTTTTCAGGAGATAAGTTAGTCCTTCTGTGACTGGAAATGTACCTTACAGAATACAATGCAAGACCTTTCCTTACTTAAATGTATCAAATTTTCCAACTTTGTCTTTTGGCAGTGTATGAAACTTTTGAAATGTAGACAAAATAGTTATGTCTATATATGTCTAATTCATTAATTTAGTTACATTTTAAACCATTTATTATATAAAGTAATATTTCAGTTCAAAAATGTTTCATTTTGTCATTCCACATTTTACAAAACAATTTTATTCCTAAAATCTCTATGTGGATCATGTGTCCAAGAATCTTCATTACCCCAGAGTCTCCTATTAAGCCATCCAATTTCTTGAGAACAATAAAAATAAAAATCCTTGAAAATTCACATTCCCTATGGTCCATCAAAAAGATCTCAAGAAAATCAGTTTTCAGATAGTGCACTTATCCTGGGTGGAAATGGAGGTCAACTTGACCACTCTGTGAAGGTGTAAGGCTGCTGTCTCACACAGGGGATACTCAAAGCACTGTTGATGGAGGAGTGGGAGTAGCAAATGACTTTGGGGTTTGTGACATGGCCACAGCAGATTAGGTTATAGGCAAAGAATCTAAAAGGGTTTCTTTGGGTTAAAAAAAAAAAAATGAGGAAGGAGAACTATGAGAGATTGAAAGGAATTTAAGAGTCATCACATAATATGCAAACCAATTCCAAAAAGATATATGATGACAATCAGGGAAATTTGAACCCTGATAGATTTTAGATATTTTTAAGGTACCATTGTCTATTTTTCTAAATGAGACAATGGTATGGTAGCTATCTTAAGAGTCCTTTTCTTGAATTGTTGAACGGAAAACTGATTTGCTCTGTAAATTTTCATGATAAAAAATTTTTTTAAAGACATTTTCTTATAGATTCATGATGTCTATAACTTACATTAGAATAATCCTGGCAAGAGAGATTGGAACTCTCATACACTTCTGCTGGGACTGCAAAATGGCGCAACCATCATGACAATTGATATGGCATTCCTCAAAAAACTGAAAATAGAAATACCATTTGAATCAGTAGTTTCATTACTAGGAATATATCCCAAATAGGTGAGAGACAGAACACAAACAGTCTTATGCACACCCATGTTCATTGCAGCACAATTCACTATAGCAAAGAGATGGAAACAACCTAAATGCCCATCAACAGGTGAATGGATAGCCAAATTGTGGTACATTCACACAATGGAATACTATGCTAGTGCTAGTGCATTCGAACTGCTGATCATTTGGTTAGCAGCTGAATGATTTTACCTCTTCACCACCAGAAAAGAGATTCATTCAGCTCTCAAATATGACCCACCCTGTGCTGCCTCCTCCTACCCCTACCTCCTACCCCATCCATTGCCCTTCAGCCATAGGTGCATTCTTTCTCTGTTTTTCTGGGGTTTACATTATAATGCAAATGATGAAATGTAAACAAGCAAACTAATAGAGTGGTAGGACTGAAAGCAGTACTAAAGGCTAAGTGGTAAATAATAAGGGAAGAAGACATTGACCTCGGGGATGAGGGAGAAGAGGTACAGAGGACCCTTTAGATAAGGTGGTAGGGAAGACCTTTCTGAGGAGGTGGCATTTGAGCAAAGACTTATTTTCAGTGAGGGAGAGAATACATCATGTTGAAGTGTGGAAAGTATGTCCCAGAGAGAGGAACACTGGACTGTGAAGGTTCTGAGGTAGGAGTGAGTATGGTATGTGTGTGAGGAGCAGAAGAAAACTACAGTCACAGCCAGAGCAGAGTGAACAAGGAGGAGGGTGATAGGAAGTAGACAGGGGCCAGATCATGCTGTATCTTTTGGATAGATATGTCATGAATAAAAACATGATTTTTATTTGAAGTGCAGAAGATAGCTATTGGAAGATTTTGAGCAGGAAAGGGATGGAATC
>NW_006922134.1:1305014-1310708 GCF_000298275.1 Orycteropus afer afer
AAGTGACTTACAGTATTCCCTCTCCTCCCCTCCCACACCTGGCAACCAACAAAGAAAGTTTCCCTCCATATATAAACCTTTCCTTGACCCTCCACAACAATGAACTAATACTATATTTGTCCTTCTGTGATTGACTTATGTCACTCAGCATAGTGTCCTCCAGGTTCATCCATATTACACAGTGTTTTGCAGACTCTACATTATTCTTTAGTGGTACATAGCATTCCATTATGTGCATGTACCATAGTTTGGTCATCCACTCTTCCACTATAAATCTTACAGATGAAGTCCCTTGCCATAAATGTAATTATCAGGAAATATGAATTTGTTGCTGTCATTTTTGCTATGTGCTTTCTCAGTGTCAATTTCTTTGTTCTTTGTATAATTTTCTATGCTGAGCTTATTTTGTTTATGAATCATGCTATCACTTCCTTCATTGCTTTTGTTTTAATATTTGCTGAATATTTATGCTGGTCCTCTTTTTTGATGTGAAGTTTTATCATTTTTTCTTTGAGGTTACCCTGTGATTTATAGTTTTCTTCCCAATTTAGAACAGTCCATTCCAACTTGTAGTTGTTTTGATTTCCTTACCATCTAGAAGTTCTGTAATGACAGGTTTTTTCCTCTTTTTGGTTTGTAGTTGTCCTCATTTGTCAATTGATGTCTCTGGTTACCTCTTTACAATCTTGTAGGCTTTTTTACTTTGGATACTTCCATAGCTGGGTTGGTTTCTAGGTTATATCATCCTGTGTGTTAATGGTCAGTTGTTGTTGCCTGTTGTTGCTTCTCTGTTCAAAGGGCTGCCTTTAGCATCTCTTGTAAGGTTCGTCTGGTTTTAACAAATTCCCTTAATTTCTGCTTATTTGGAAATGTCCTGATTTCACCATCATATTTGAAGGACAATTTTGCTGGATACATAATTATAGGTTGGACATTTTTCTCTTTCAGGGTTTTATATATACCATCCCATTGTTTTCTTGCCTGCATGGTTTCTGTTGAGAAATCTGAGCTTAGTCTTATTGGTTGCCCCTTATAGGTAACTTTTTGTTTTTCCTGTGGTGCTCTCATGATTCTTTCTTTGTCTTTGGTTTTGGAAAGTTTGATGATGATATGTCTGGGTGAGTTTCTTTTGGGATCTATCCTGATTGGGGTTCATTGGCCTTCCTGAATGGATATATTCTCATCTTTCATAGTACCAGGAAAGTTCTCTTACAACAAATCTTTTACAAATTTCTCTGTGGTTTTATTTATCACTTTCTGTTCTGGAATCCTGATTACACATAGGTTATTCCTTTTGATGATATCCCACATGAACCTTAGGTATTCTTCATTTTGTTTTGATCTTTTTTTCTGATTGATCCCTTTCCAAAGAAGTGTTCAGGTATTTGCCTTCAATCTCCCTAATTCTGTCTTTCATTGATTCAATTCTGCTCCTTTGCCCATTCAATGTCTTATCTATTTCTGAGAATTTAGTATTAATATTCTGGATTTCTTTGTGTAGATTTTGTATCATTTCTAAGTTTTCATTTATTTTGTCATTTTGTTCTTTATTGTCTTTTGAAATTGTTCTAGGGTTTTCTCTGTGATTTCCTTGATCTGTCTCTCAATTCATTGAAGATACCTAAATATAATTCTTTGAAATTCCTTATCAGGGAGTTCCAGTGCTGCATCTTCCTCAGGGATGTGTTGGAGTCTGTATCTTGGTCCCCCATTTCTCCTGCTTTATCTTGCTTCTTTGTCTGGACTGTGATGCTCTGATGTCTCTGAGGCATTGTGATGGTTTTGTGTTTATATTTAATTGGTGATTATATGTTGGAGTGACTTTGCCACGATTTTTGTTTTCTTTGTTTTGTTTGTATGTTATCTATCCAAGCAGGGTACTGTGCTCCTCTATTCGCTAGTTGACATCACTCATACATTCAACACTTGTTCCCCTTCTTGTTGTCAGCCTCTGGTATGTCCCTGCCAACCTTGGCAAACAGAGCCTATTCTTAGGTCCCTGGAATCTGAATGAGAATGCTATCACTTTAAAATCCAAAATGGTTGCCACTTGTAAAGACTCAAAATGACTGTGCTCTTGGTCACTTTAAATATCCAAAATGGCTGCTGCTTGTTAACATTCAAAATGGCTGCACCCTCAGTCACTTTAAATATCCAAAATGGCTGCACCTTCCAAACAGCAGAAAGTCAACAGCTCAGATTGTCTCCTTCCTTGCTATTTTTCTTCCTAGTCATAGGCCACCAGTGCAGTCATCCCTGCAGCCCTTGGTGACCAAGGCTGATCTTTAAGTCAATTCTTAGGTCCCAACACCACCTGGAAATATTCAGGCTGTTGGTCCCGTCAGAGTACCTGACAGTCCACAGCTTCGACCATCTGTGTACTCAGTGTTTTCGTTCAGGTTTTTCCAGTAGTTGGTGCCTAATCCACTTCTGGATAGTTCTTACTAAAGTTTAGGGCTCCAGGATTATCTTCTGTATCTCTGTCAATTGTTTTTTCTTTCCTTTGTTGAAGAGGGTCTGTGTTGTCTGTCTGCCTATTCTTCCATCTTGCTGGATGTCACCTTATTTATATTTTTAAAACATTTACTTTGGCTGCAAGAGTGGAAGTAAAAGAGCCAGTTAGGAGGGTGTTACATGATTCACAGATGCAAGAAGAACGTCGTTCCAGATGTGGTCAATTGTGTGAAGTACTGCCTAGGGGCTGAGTTAGATGAGGACATGAAGGTGACCATCAGCCTGGCCAGCAAGAAGGTCCCCAGTTCTTGGCCAAGATCATCCATAGTATATGGGAGGGATTAGAAACCCAGTTGCAATAGATGAAGAAGAGACTGGGGTTGAGGAAGTGACTGTGGGTATAAACGCCACCAAATATGTTGATTAAAAGGTCAATAGGTGCAGATAAGTGGGTACTGACAGCAGTGTATGTTTGTTTCTCTTTGCTAAATGAGAACTAATAGAGCACATTAGTGTTTAGATGATCCAATCTAGAGGGAGAGAGATGAAAATGGAGGAGAGTGAGAGGATAACTGGAGAAACAAAAGTCCTTAAATAAGAACACTGTATGTTGTGTGTGTATGTGGTATATGTGCATGTGTGTATTGTGAGTGTGTGTGGTGTGTGAGTGTGTGTGGTTTGTATGTGGGGAGTGGGTTGTGAGTGCATGTGTGTGGGGCAATGGGATGTTGGGGTGTGCATGTATATGATATGTATATGTATATGTGTATATATACCATGTGCTGTATATATATATATATATAATGATTTTCAATTTTGTTCCACATTGTTCTCCCACTCCATCCAGAATCTCCTACATAGATCCATCTCCGAGTGGTTGACAGTGGTAGCTGGGCAGCATCTAGTTTTTCTGGTCTCATGGTTGTATTGCCTAAGATTTGTATGGTGTACCAGTCGCTTGGACTAATTGTTTCTATGAATCTTTGGTTTTCTTCATTCTTTGCTCTGGATGAGGAGAGACCCCATCATGGCATCCAGATAGTTGTTTGTGAGCTTGTGAGATCCCAGTTGCTACTCATTAAAGTAGGATGTGGAACAATGTTTTGTGTAGTATGTTATGCCAATTGAGCTTTATGCCCCCTGTGACTATGGTCTTGAGCCTACAGGTCCAACTACTTGCTCCTTCTGGGTAGCTGGCTGTGGCCAAGAAGTGACAACAATCTTGTCCCTTGTCAGCACTATCATACACCTGGAAATTCTTACAGAACATACCAATACACTTGTAGAAACATTGTCTGCCAACCCTATACATGGTCATGGGCACACTACCCCTGCATAGACATACCTAATAGTTCAGCCTATCCACTCATCTATCCACCTGTGTATCAATGTTTGCCTTCACTGACAATGCAGTACTGTATGTGCAAAAGGATTAATCTTTGTTGTCTACACCTCCCATGCACCTCTTTATGTCTTCCTCTTCCTCAGTGCCACCATGTTGATCACTCAATGTTTGGTACATTGCCCTTCTCTTCACCCAAATCAATACTTGTCTCTACCTATCTGACTTGTCTCTACCTATCTATTTAGATAGGTAGAGACAAGTTTATATATGGAAGGAAATTTTCTTTGTTGGTTACCACCCCCTTCCACCCCTGGTAACCAACAAAGAAAATTTCCTTCCATATATAAACTTTTCCTCGACTTTTTACAATAATGGACTAATAATATTTGTCCTTTTGTGATTTATTTCACTCAGCATAATGTCCTTCAAGTTCATCCATGTTATGCGATGTTTTGCTAATTCTCCATTATTCTTTAGGGTTGCACAGTATTACATTGTGTGTATGTACCATAGTTTGGTTATCCATTCTTCAGTTGATGGACATGGAGGTGGTTTCCATCTTTTGGCTATTGTAAATAGTGCTGCGATGAACATCGGCGTGCATATGTCTGTTCTTTTCCTGGCTCTCACTTCTTTAGGATATAAACCTACTAAAGGAATGAATGGCTGAGTCAAATGGTATTTCTAATTCCAGCACTTTAATGAATCACCATACTGCTTTCCACAGTGGTTGTACTATTTTTCAGTCCCACCAGCAGTGTATGAGATTCCCAAACTCTCCCCATCCTCGCCAGCATTTGTTATTTTCTATATTGTTGAACTTAGTGCTGGCGCCAGAAGGTATCTTATTGTTATTTTGATTTGCATGTCTTTCATGGCTAATGGTCATGAGTATTTCTTCATGTGTTTGTTGGCCACCTGAATATCCTCTTTGGAGAAGTACCTATTCATATCTTCATACATTTTTTAATTGGATTATTTGTCTTATTGGTGTTGAGGTGCTGGAGTTTTCTATAAATTCTAGAGATAAGTTCCTAGTCAGAAAGATCATTGCTGAATATTTTTTCCAAATCTGTAGGTTCTCTATTGATTCTTTTGGAGAAGTCTTTGGAAGCACATGAAAATTTAATTCTCAGAAGTTCCCATTCATCTAGATTCTCTTCTGCTGTTTGTGCATTTTGGGTTAGGCTTGGTAGTCTATTTATGCCACATATTTGGGGCCCTAAACTTGCCCCTAGTTTTTTCCTTGAGGAACTTTATAGTTTTAGGTTTCACATTTAAGTCTTTGATCCATCTGGAGATAGTTTTTGTGTATAGTGTGAGGTACAGATCTTGCTTCATTTTTCTGCAAATGGATATCCAATTTTGCCAGCATTCCCTTCCCCCATTGAATGGATTTTGTGCCTTTTTCAAAGATCAGCTGACCATAGGTTGTTGGATCTATTTCTGAGTTCTCAATTCTATTCCATTGGTCTATGTATCTGTCATTAAACCAATTCCAGGCAGTTTTGACTACTGTGGCTGTATAGTGGGTTTTGAGATCTGGCAGTGTGAGACCTCCTACTTTGTTCTTCTTCAATAGTACTTTGCTTATCTGAGGTCTCTTTCCTTTCTATATAAAGTTAGTGATTGGTTTTTCCATTTCCCTAAAGAATGTTGATGGGATCTGGATTGGAATTGCACTGAATGTATACACTGCTTTGGGTAGAATTGACATTTTCACAATGTTCAATCTTCCTATCCATGAGCATGGGATGTTCTTCCATTTATGTAGATCTCGTATGGTTTCTTGAAGTAGTTTTTTATAGTTTTCTTTGTACAGGTCTTTTGTGTGTCTGGTAAGATTTATTCCCAAGTATTTTATTTTTTTGGTAGCTATTATAAATGGTATTGAT
>NW_006922134.1:1311839-1313182 GCF_000298275.1 Orycteropus afer afer
CTTTTCCTTTGTTAAATTTGCCAGTGGTTTTTCAATTTTATTGATCTTTTCAGAAAACCAACTTCTGGTCTATTGCCCTTTTATTTTTTGTTTCATTGATTTCTGCTCAAATTTTTATTATTTCCTTTCTTCTGGTGACTGTGAGCTTTTCTTGCTGTTCTTTTCCTAATTGTTGGAGATGTTGGTTTAAAGCGTTGATTTTGGCTCTTTCTTCTTTTTTGATGTATGCATTTATTGCTATAAATTGGACTCTGATCATTGCTTTTGCTGTGTCCCAACGATTTTGGTGTGTTGTGTTTTCATTCTCATTTGATTCAAGGAATTTTTTTATTTCAATTTTGATTTCTTCTCTTACTCAGTCTTTCTCAAGGAGAGTACTGTTCAGTTTCCATGTGTTTACTCTTTTTCTGTTGATCTTTCTATTGTTGATTTCTAATTTGATAGCATTACTATCTGAGAAGATGCTTTGCATTATTTCAATGTTTTTAAATTTATGAAGGCTTGTTTTATGGCCTAACATATGGTCTATCATGGAAAAAGTTCCATGTGCACTTGAGAAGAATGTATATTGTGCTGTTGTTGGGTGAGGTGCTCTGTACATGTCTATAAGGCCAAGTTAGTGGAGTGTATTATTTAGCTCTTCTGAATCTTTGTTGAGTTTCTTTCCAGTTGTTCTATATTTCAAAGAAAATCATGTATTAAAGTCTCCCACTATGACTGTGGAGTCATCTATTGGGCTGTTCAACTCTTTTAAAGTCTGATTTATGTATTTTGGGGCTCTATCATTGGGTCCATAGATATTTATTATGGTTATATTCATGTCCAATTGATCCTTTAATCATTATATAATGTCCTTCCTTGTCTCGTATGGTGGTTTTTGTCTTAAAGTCAATTTAATCAGAAATTCATATTACCACTCCTGCTCTCTTACTGTTGCCATTTGCTTGATATATCTTTTTCCAACCTTTGATTTTTAGTATATTTTGGCTTTACCTCTAAGGTGTGTCTCTTGTAGGCAGCATAGTGATGGGTTTTGTTTTGTTACCCAGTCTGCAACTCTCCATCTCTTGAGTGGTGCATTCAATCCATTAACATTCAGTGTAATTATTGACAAGTATGAATTGGTTGCTGTCATTTTGGTATGTGTTTTGTCATGGTGTCCCTGGTTTCTTTGTTCCATATTATTTTCTGTGCTGAGCTCATTATTTTTATGAATCCTGTTATCATTTCCTTTGTTGCTGTTGTTTTAGTATTTACTGAGTATTTTTGCTTGTCCCCTTTTTTTATTGTGATATGAAGGTTTATCATTTTTCTTTGAGGTTACCCTATGATTTATAATTTTC
>NW_006922134.1:1315357-1318836 GCF_000298275.1 Orycteropus afer afer
CCCAGGCTCCATCTGAGCACACAGACTGGGATGGAGTTTTGCAGGCCCAGAAGGCAGGTGGGAGTGGGGGGTGGCCACACCTCTATTCACCAAGTGGGTGTGGGGTCTAAGAGAAACAAGAGGAATGTCGTACCTTTTCAGTCTTGCAGGTCCGGAGTGTCCTTGGGGTTACCGGAAAGCAGAACCTCTTCTTAAGCCCTGGAATCCAGTAGAGCGCTCTCTCTTTAGGTTGTGTTTATCTGCTGGTTACATGTTGATATGTTTTGTCTTGGTTTTATGTTTTAATATTTTGAAAAGGTGAAGCTGGTGTATTTTATTTTATTATTGATTCAGGTATGTTGGGTCGCTGTTTTCTTTGTGTTGGTGGAATCACTGTGTGGAATGTGGATATGTGTTTCTGTTTGTCATAAAGAATGTTTAGAGTTCGAAGTGGGAGGTTTTATGGTAATTGGCTGAATATGGTTTCTTCTATTGAATGAGTGAAGTTATTGCTGGAGAAGGTGGGAGCAGAAGAAGGAAAGCTTGGTGTTGCTAGGGTCGGTTTCTAGGGCTTTGCGCAGGCTGTTATTGATGACATAATTATTTACAAGACCGTGGCTCAATCTCAGGAAAGATTCCTGTTTTTAAGGAGTTGCCACTTTCTGCCAGGCTCAGGCACGCTCAAAGACCCTGCTTCCGAGGCCCCTCGGCGCCAAAAAGCCAATCCAAGGCATACTCCCAGGACTGCACTCAGCCACAGCTTCCTCTCCCTCCCTGCCCTGTCTGCCCGTGGTGCTGGTGCAATCCCCCCAGACCACTAATGGCTCAGGAGTTTGTCTGTGACACCACCCACCTGTGGCACCAAAAATGCTTGCGATTTCAGCTGTGCTGGAGTTGGGAGAGTACCCACTAGTAAACTGTGGTACTGATATCAGTGACAAAGACAAGCACAATGTCTCCCAGGCTGATCAAGCCCACTCAGGGACCCACTGAGAGGGGAGCGAGTTCACCCTCCTGGGGCACCAATGAGCTCTCTGCTTGAGTTTCATTGGTGCTGTGTGTGCCCGTTTGCACTTAGGTGACCCAAGTCACCGATAAAATTAGGTGCTGGAGGCAGATCCTTGGGACTGTTTGCTGGGATGTTGGTGTGGTTGCTGGTATGCTGATATAGGGTGTCTTCTTTCTTGGTTCACAGGGATCTCAGGTGGCTGCCCTCACCCGCCAGTCAGTGACTGCCCCAGGGAAGTTTTCAATGGCCTCTCTCGGCTGCCTGTCCATCTGTCCATCCTCTGCCAGGTAGATCTTTCTTAAATAATCTCCTTGTGCCTTTCCTCTAATTCTGCTCTTCTGTGTTTGGTGCACTCTGATTCATTGAGCTGTTCAGAGCACCAAAATCCCTAATTCAAACTGCTGTACCTAGTTTTTCAAGCATTTAGATGCTAGAGGGAAAAAGCATGATGCTTACTGACAAGACTCCATTTTGAATATCTTCTTAATCTTTTCAAAAAGCCAACTTCTAGTCTTGTTGTTTTTCCTATTGTCTATTTTCTGTTTCATTGATTTCTGCTTAAAGCCAACTTCTAGTCTTGTTGATTTTTTCTATTGTCTATTTTCTGTTTCATTGATTTCTGCTTGAATCTTTACTACTTCCTTTCTTCTAGTGACTGTAGGCTTTTCTTGCTGTTCTTTTTCTAATTGTTAGAGATGTTGGTTTAAGCTGTTGATTTTGGCTCTTTTTTCTTTTTGTTTTACATGTGCATTTATTGGTATAAATTGGCTTCTGATGACTGCTTTTGCTGTGTCCCAAGAATTTTGGTATGTTGTGTTTTCATTCTCATTTGATTCCAGGAATTTTTTAATTTAATTTTTTATTTCTTCTCTTACCCAGTCTTTCTTAAGGAGGGTGTTGTTCAGTTTCTATGTGTTTGCTCTTTTTCTATTGATTAACAATTTTCTCATCTCCTTTAAGTTTTCTCTTATTTTCAGGATCCCAATTTTATATTCCTCTCATATTTTTAGTTTTCCCTCTTGATTACTTGATTACAGATAAACACTTAGGAATAACATAACAAGAACCAGTTAAAATCTTCAGATAAAGGGACTGCCAAGCTGGGGACTGGAGTATATGAAGAAGGCATCAGCTGCCATGTGGTGTGTGTGCTTTGTGGATCGTGTGCTGCTATGTATACCTGAAATACTTGAAATGCAAATTTGAAGAAACTGAGCCATCTAAATGCTTGGCTATATTAAGTGTCTAGTTAGACTGGTGTTTCAGCAAGTTGGAGTAAGCACGCAATTGGTACTTTGGTCTGGGAAGCTGTATGGTTCATCTCAAAGTATTATGAGGAAAATTGGTACTCATTTATCTCTGTCTGATTCAGCATCCAAGAGTTCAGTTTCAGTGATTATTCAAAATCTTTAGGACATTTATTCTTCTTAAGAAAGCATATGGGAAGACTTCCAGTAAGATGGCAAAATAGGCAGACAAGCTCCCCAGACACTCTTCAACAAAGAAAAGAGAAACCAATTGACAGAGATACAGAAGAAAATCCTAGAGCCCTGAGCTCTGAAAGGGGAAGTATACAGAAGTGGATTAGGCCCCAACTAGTGGAAAAACCTGAATGAAAACAGTGAGTACAGAGATGGTTGGAGTAGTAGACTGTCAGCTACTCTGAAGGGACCAATAGTCTAAATATTGCCAAATGGTGTTGGAACCTGAGAATTGACTTAAAGATCAGCCCTGGTCACCAAGGGCTGCAGGGACGACTGTGCTGGTGGCCTATAATTAGGAAGGGAAACAGCAAGGAGGGAGATAACCTAAGCTTTGGACTTTTGGCTACCCATAGGGCAAAATGTTTACCTGTGGCAGCCATTTTGGAGACTTAAAGTGACTGAGGGTGCTGTTTTGAATATTTACAAGTGGCAGCCACTTTAGATATTTAATGTGACCGAGGGTGCAGCCATTCTGAATGTTTACAAGTGGTGGTCATTTTGGATTTTAAAGTGACAGCATTCTCATTTGGATTCCAGGGACCTAAGAATAGGCTCCATTTGCCAAGGACAGCAGGGACATATGGGAGGCAGACAACAGCAAAGGAGACAGGTGGTGACTGTATAAGTGGTGCCAACTAGTGAATAGAGGAGCACTTCACAGTACCCTGGTTACATAAATAACATACAAAATAAAACAGAAAATGAAAATCAGGAGTTCTGGCAAGATGGCGGACTAGGCAGAAGGACTGCACAGACGCTCTTCAACAAAGAAAAGGAAACCAATTGACACAGACACAGAAGATAATCTTGGACCACTGAGCCTTGAAGGGAAGGATACAGAAGTAGGCTAAACCCCAACTAGCAGAAGAATTTGTGTGAAAATACCAAAAAAGGAGACATACGGAGCTGCGGTCTGGCAGGGACCTGAACGCCCCTGATGGCACAAATGGCTTGGACAATCCTGAGTGGTGGTAGGACCTAAAAATTAACCTAAAAATCACCCTGCT
>NW_006922134.1:1334019-1334466 GCF_000298275.1 Orycteropus afer afer
ACAAATATTGTATTAGTCCATTACTGTAAAAGTTAAGGAACGTTTTATCTACAGAAGGAAATTTTCTTTGTTGGTTACCAGGGGTGGGAGGGAAGGGGAGGGAATGCTCTGAGGTAGATAGAGATAAGTATTGATTTGGGCGAAGAGAAGGTAATGTGCCAAATGTAAGTGACCAATATGGCAGCATTGAGGAAGAGGAAGACATAGAGAGGTACATGGGAGGTACAGACAACAAATATCTTTTGCACATCCAGTACTGCATTGTCAGTGAAGGCAAACATGGGTATATGGGTTGATAGATGGGAGGACAGGCTGAAATATTAGGTATGTCTATGAAATGGGGGGTGTATCTAAGAACATGTATAGAGTTGGCAGACAATGGTCCTATAAGTTTATGTGAATGATCAGAATTCCCAGGTGTATAGTAGAGCTGACAAGGGGCAAGGT
>NW_006922134.1:1335726-1340728 GCF_000298275.1 Orycteropus afer afer
TCAACAGAAATCATGCAGGCGAGAAGACAATGCAACATTATAAAACCCTGAAAGAGAAATATTTCTAACCAAAAATTATATAGTTGGCAAAATTGTCCCTCAAATATGATGGTGAAATTAGAACATTTCTAGATAAGCAGAAATTAAGGGAATTTGTTAAAACCAGACCAACCTTACAAGAGATACTAAAGGGAGTCCTTTGGACAGAGAAGCAACAACAGCAAACAACAACAGACTATTAACACACATGATGACATAGCCCAGAAACCAACCCAGTTATAGAGGTATCCAAAGTAAATAAGCCTACAAGATTGTAAAGAGGGAACCAGTGCAATCAATTGACAAATGAAGACAACTATAAACCAAAAAGAGTGAAAAATTGTGTATTACAGAACTTCTGGATTGTAGGGATGTCAAGACAACTACAAGATAGAACGGACTATTCTAAACTTGGGAAGAAATTATAAATCACAGGATAACCTCAAAGAAAAATGATAAACCTTCACATCAAAATAATTAAGAGGACCTGTACAGATATTTAGCAAAGACTAAAACAATAACAATGAAGGAAGTGACAACACAATTCATAAACAAAACGAGATCAGCACAAAAAAGTATATGGCACAAGGAAATCAACACCACAAAAAGCAAATAACAAATTGACAGCAACAAATTCATACTTGTTGATAATTACATATCTGCCATGGGACACATCTTTAAAATTTATAGAAATCTCCAGCACTTCAACAATAGAAAGATTAACAATCCAACTTAAAAATGGGCAGAAGACAGGAATGGACACTCTATTCAGGTGCCAGCAAATACATGAAGAAATGCTCACTATCATTAGCCATCAGAGAGATGCAAATCAAAACAACAATGAGATACCATCTCACCCCAGTACTAATGGCAAAGTTCAAGAAGACAGAAAGTGGCTGATGCTGGCAAGGATGTGGAGAAATCGGGACTCTCATCCACTGCTGGTGGGACTACAACCACTGTGAAAAACAGTATGGCAATTTTTTAAGAAGCTAGAATTAGAAATACCATTTCACCCAGCAATCCCATTACTAGTTATATATCCTGAAGAAGTGAGAGCCAGGACAAGAAGAGATATATGAGCACCCATGGTCATCACAGCACTATTTACAATAGGACAAAGATGGAAACAACCTACATGAACGGAAGAATGGATAACCAAACTATGGTACAAATACACAGTGAAATACTATGCAACCCTAAAGAATAATATAGAATCTGCAAAACACTGCATAACATGGATGAACTTGGAGGATATTATGCTGACTGAAATAAGTCAATCACAGAAGGACAAATACAGATTTAGTTCATTATTGTAAAATGTCAAGGAAAGGTTTATATATGGAAGGGAACTTTCTTTGTTGGTTACCAGGGGTGAGAGGGGAGGGGAGGGAACACTGCAAAAAAAAAAAAAAAAAAAAAAAAAAAAAAAGCATTGACCTATGTTACTTTGTTGTTGTTGTTTGCCGTCGAGTCAAACCCAACTCATAGCGACCCCTCCTTGGGTTTCCGAGGCAGTATCACTACGGAAGTAGGATTGCCCAACCTTCCTTCCGAGGAGTGGCTGGTGGGTTTGAACCGCCAGCCGTCTGGTTAGCAGGCAAGTGTCTTAGCCACTATGCTACCAGAGCTCCCTATGTCACTTTAGTTTATGTATTTTACTGTACGTAAATTACATTTCAATAAATTGTATTAAAAAAACCTGCAGATAAAAACAACAAACCCATAGATAATATAGGAGAAAGTAGAATAAATGGTTTCTTATATTCAGTAATAGAATATTAAAATATCAGCAATATTCCTATAAAAATCTCATAGTAATATTTCAGTTCTATGTAATTAAAGTTTTATTTCCTGGGATCCTGGATGAGCTTCAGTGCAGTCTGTGAACCTGTCACCTTCTACACAAGAGTTCACAGTACTTCTTGTAAGTCCAATATAGTCCATCTTTCTATTGGAGTATTTTGGTCAAGGGTTTCAAGAAAGTCAGTAATGCAAAAGCTTTGGGTGGGTGACGAACGTAAAATGGCCATGGTTAATTGCCAATATATGTATATTTTATTAAGTGAAACACCTGATGGGAAATCAATTATAGAACCAGTACAAAGCCAAAAAACACCAATTTAAAATCAAAAGGAATATTAGACAAGAATATCTCTACACATAATTAATTAACCTTATTTTCTTTTTTTTATAATTGTGATTTGGGTGAAAATTTACAGAGAAAATTCACTTTCCATACAGCAGTACAAATACACTTTGTCTCATGACATTGACTACAATTTACACCAATGCGCCCCTATAACTTCCTCCCGATAGTTACCTCTTCCCTGAGTCCATCCCTCCATGCACTCCACCCCCCAGGCTGTCTCCCTGTGCATAAACAGCTCTTCTTTCTCCCATGATAGTTCTTTCCAAGGAGTGTATCTACCTTGGGTAAATGTTCAACTCATATGCCTGTCTTTTGTTTAGCTGGAAGCCACAGGTGTGTGTTCAATTCCAGACCTAAAGGGCAGCTAGGGGCCATAGTATCAGTGGTTCCACCAGGTTTTATCAGATCAGCAAAACTGATCCCATTTTTTTCCCACGCAAATGATTTTGAATTTTGTTCCTCATTTTTCTCCCTCTCTATTCAGGATCTCCTAAACAGATCCCCCTCCAAGTGGTTGACAGTGGTAGCCGGGCACCATCTAGTTCTTCTGGTCTCATAGTCGTATAGGCTGAGGATCGCATGGTGTACCAGTTGCTAGGACTAATTATTTCCATGAATCTTTGTTTTTCTTCATTCTTCTTTGCTCTGGATGAGGAGAGACCCATCGTTTCATCTAGATGGCTGCTTGCAAGCTTTTAAGTTCCCAGTCGCTACTCACCAAAGTAGGAGGTGGAACAATGTTTTGTGTAGTATGTTATGCCAATTGAGTTTGATATCCCCTGCGACTGTGGTCCCGAGCCCACCATTCAACTACTTGGTCCCTCTGGGTAGCTGGCTGTGACCAAGAAGGGACTACAAACTTGTCCCTTGCCAGCTCTACTATACGCTGGGGAATTCTTACAGATCATGCAAATACACTTATAGGACCACTGTCTGCCAACTCTATACATGGTCTTGGGTACACTCCACACTTCATAGGCATACCTAATATTTCAGCCTGTCTACCCATCTATCCACCCATTTCCCCGTGTTTTCCTTCACTGACAACAGAGTACTGTATGTGCAAAAGGGTTCATCTTTGTTGTCTATACCTTCCATGTACCTATGTCTTCCTCTTCCTCAATGCCACCATGTTGATCACTCACATCTGGTACACTGCCCTTCCTTCACCCAAATCAATATTTATCTCTACCTATCTAACAGAGTTCCCTCCTCTTCCCTCCCACCCCTGGTAAACAACAAAGAAAATTTCCTTCCATAGACAACGGATTTTACAATAACAGACTAATACAATATTTGTCCTATGATTGACTTATTTCACTCATGATAATGTCCTCCAAGTTGTGTGCATGTATCAAAGTTTGGTTATCCATTCCTCAGTGATGGACACCTAGGTTGTTTCCATCTTTTGGCTATTGTAAATAGTGCTGTGATCAACACGGGTGTGCATATATCTGTTCTTGTCATGGCTCTCACTTCTTTAGGATATATACCTAGTAATGGAATGGCTGGGTCAAATGGTATTTCTGATTCCAACTTTTTAAGGAATCACCATACTGCTTTCCACACTGGTTGCACCATTTTACAGTCCTACTAGCAGTGTATGAGAGTCCCAATCTCTCCACATCCTCACCGTCTTTTGTTATTTTCTGTCTTGTTGAACTTTGCTGCTAGTGCTGGGGCAGATGGTATCTCATGGTTGTTGTGATTTGCATCTCTCTAATGGCTAATGATCGTGAGCATTTCTTCATATGTTTGTTGGCCACCTCACTATCCTCCTTGGTGAAATGTCTACTCATCTTCTCTCCATTTCTAAATTGGATTATTTGTGTTTTTGTTATTGAAGTGTTTGAGTTTTCTATAAATTCTAGAGATAAATCCCTTGTCAGATATATCACTGACAAATATTTTTTCCCAATCTGTAGGTTCTCTTTTGACTCTTTTGGAGAAGTCTTTGGACGCACACCAAAATTTAATTTTCAGAAGGTCCCATTCATCTAGTTTCTCTTCTAGTGTTTGTGCATTTTGGATTATGCTTGAGAATCTATTTATACCATATATTAGGGCCCCTAAATTTGTCCCTAGTTTTTCCTTGAGAAACGTTATAGTTTTAGGTTTCACATTTAAGTCTTTGATCCATCTGAAGTTAGTTTTTGTGTATGGTGTGAGGTATTGATCTTGTTTCATTTTTCTGCAAGTGGATATCCAGTTTTGCCAACACCATTTATTAAATAAATATTCTCTTCCTCATTTATTGGATTTTGAGCCTTTGTCAAAGATCAGCTGACAATAGGTCAATGGATCTATTTCTGGATTCTCAATTCTATTCCATTGGTCTATGTGTCTGTCATTACACCAATACCAGGCAGTTTTGACTACTATGGCTGTATAGTAGGTTTTGAGATCTGGCAGTGTGAGACCTCCTGCTTTGTTCTTCTTCAGTAGTGCTTTGCTTATCCAAGGTCTCTTTCTTTTCCATATAAAGTTAGTGATTGGTTTTTCCATATCCTTGAAAATGTTGATAGGATCTGGATTGGGATTGCATTGAATGTATAGATTACTTTGGGTAGAATTGACATTTTCACAATGTTCAATCTTCCTATCCACGAGCATGGGATGTTCTTACATTTATGTAGGTCTCTTATGGTTTCTTGAAGTATTTTTTATAGTTTTCTTTGTAGAGGTTTTTGTGTCCCTAGTAAGATTTATTCCCAAGTGTTTTATTTTTTTGGTAGCTATTGTAAATGGTATTGATTTCCTTATTTCTTTTTCAGCAATCTCTTTGCTGGTGTAGAGGAATCCAACTGATTT
>NW_006922134.1:1341183-1341892 GCF_000298275.1 Orycteropus afer afer
TCCTATTTTGCTGAGAGTTTTGATCAGGAATGGGTGTAGGATTTTATTAAATGCCTTTTCTGCATCAATTGATATGATCATGTGGTTCTTTTCTTTTGTTTTATTTATGTGGTGGATGATGTTGATTGTTTTTCTAATGTTGAACCATCCTTACATATCTGATGCAAACCTCACTTGGTTGTAATGAATGATTTTCTTGATATGTTGTTGGAGTCTATTGGCTAGGATTTTGTTGAAGATTTTTCATCTATATTCAGAAGGGATATTCGTCTGTAGTTTTCCTTTTGATTGATGTCTTTGCTGGTTTTGGTACCAAGGTTATGCTTGCCTCATAAAATGAGTTAGGGAGGATTCCATCCTTTTCTATGTTTTGGAATAGTTTGAATACGATTGGTGTTAGTTGTTCTCTGAATGTTTGGTAGAATTCTCCAGTAAAATCGATTGGGCAAGGACTTTTTTTTGTTGGTAATTTTTTGATGACTTTTTCAATTCCTTCTTTTGTTTTAGATCTGTTCAACTTTTCCACATCAGTTTGTGTTAGTTTAGTTAAGTGGTGTGTTTCTAGAAATCTGTCCATTGCTTCCAGATTTTCAAATTTGTTAGAGTACAATTCCTCATAGTATCCTGATATTATCCTTTTTATTTCAGTTGATTCTGTTGTGATGTCACCCATTTCATTTCTTATTCATGTTATTTGTATTCTTTCCCT
>NW_006922134.1:1342247-1354766 GCF_000298275.1 Orycteropus afer afer
TCCATGTGTTTACTCTTTTTCTGTTGATCTTCCTATTGCTGATTTCTAATTTGATAGCATTATGATCTGAGAAGATGCTTTGCAGTATTTCAACGTTTTTAAATTTAGTAAGGTTTGCTTTATGGCCTAACATATGGTCTATCATGGAAAAAGTACCACATGCACTGGAAAGAATGTATATTGTGCTGCTGTTGGGTGAAGTGCTCTGCAGATGTCTATAAGGCCAAGTTGGTGGATTGTATTGTTTAGCTCTTCTGCATGTTTGTTGACTTTCTTTCCAGTTGTTTTATATTTCATTCAAAGTAGTGTATTAAAATCTCCCACTATGACTGTGGAGTCATCTATTTGGCTTTGCAACTCTTAACGTCTGATTTATGTATTTTGGGTCTCTCTAATTGGGTCCATAGATATTTTTTATGGTTATATGTTCTTGTTCCATTGATGCTTTAATCATTATATAATGTCCTTCTTTGTCTTGTGTGTTCATTTTTTTCTTAAAGTCAATTTGATCAGAAATTACTATTGCTACTTCTGCTCTTTTACAGTTGCCATTTGCTTGATATATCTTATTCTATCCTTTAATTTTTAGTCTATTTTTGTCTTTGTCTCTAAGGTGTGTCTCTTGTAGACAGCATATTGATGGTTTTGTTTTCTTATCCAATTTGCAACTCTCTGTCTCCTGAGTAGTGCATTTAATCCATTAGCATTCAGTGTAATTATCGACAGGTATGTATTGGTTGCTGTCATTTTGTTATGTGTTTTTTCACGGTGTCCTTGGTTTCTTTGTTCCATATTATTTTCTTCACTGAGCTCATTATGTTTATGGATCTTTTTATCCTTTCCTTTGTTGCTGTTGTGTCAGTATTTGCTGGGTATTTGTGCTTGTTCTCTTTTTTATTGTGATGTGAAGTTTTATCATTTTTCTTTTCGGTTACCCTGTGATTTATACTTTTCTCCCCGAGGTCTCCCCATTCTGTCTTGCAACTCTCTTGACTTCCTCACCATTTAGAAGTTCTGTAACTACACAGTCTTTTCCCTCTCTTTGGTTTGTAGTTGTCCTCACTTGTGAATTGAAGTGTCTGGTTCCCTGTTTACAATCTTGTAAGCTTATTTTACTTTAGATATGTCCATAGCTGTGGTTTCTGGGTTATGTCATCTTGTGTATTAATGGTTGGTTGTTATTTGCTATTTTTGTTTTTCTGTTCAAAGGACTCCCTTTAGTATCTCTTGTAAGGCTTGTCTAGTTTTAGTTTCTACTTATCTGGAAATCTCCTAATTTCACCATCATATTTGAGGGACAGTTTTGCCAGGTTGAAAAATTTTCTCTTTCAGGGTTTTATATATAGCATCCCATTGGCTTCTCGCTTAGATGGGTTTTGCTGAGAAATCACAGCTTATTCTTACTGGTTTTTCTTTGTAAGTAACTTTTTGTTTTTCCCATGCTGCTTTCAGGATTCTTTCTTTGCTTTGGTTTTGATGAGTTTGATGATGATATGTCTTGGTGATTTTCTTTTGGGGTCTATCCAAATAGGATATTTGCCTGTGTTTTCCTTGGTCCAAATAGGATAGACCAAAGGGTGCAATCCCTATAGGAGAATGTCTCCTTTTTTGGTATTGGACTTCCTGCATGGATATATTCTCATCTTTCATCATATCAGGGAAGTCCTCCTCCAACAAATCTTGGACAATTTTCTCAGTGGTTTTATTATTCTCTTCCTGTTCTGGAATTCCAGTGATACATAGGCTATTCCTTTTGATAGTATCCCACATGAACCTTAGGCTCTCTTTCTTTAGCTGTTTACAAAACCATGTGTCTTGGCCTAAATTATGAATACACTCTTGCCTTTGTGGAAGATTACACAAAGGAGAAAATACTCAAAAGAGTAATCAAAGAAAATTTTGTCACCATAATGGTGAGAAACCCATTTTGTATGCTATTTATCCTTAAAATTTCTAAAAATCTTAAACTATTGAACTTTAGCCAAACAGGTAAAACTTTCAACCACATCAAATAAATTCCTTTTAATCAATCTTTTAAACATTGTTGCACATCTCTTATAACCTTTTCAATGGGAAAAATTGCACACATACTAGCAAATATGGATATGTATATATCTTTCTCTAAAAATCAAAAGTATATGAACTTTAAATTACAACAAATATTTAAGTCAATTATCAGCAAGTATGTAAGATCTTGAAATTATATATATATATATATATATATGTATATATATATATCACAAAACATAATTACTGCTGAAAAAGTTTACTTAAATATCCTTAGTCTTCATTTAAACTTTGACTGTTTTTTCCCTATTTCCTCAAATTTAAATTTAGCCCTTTAATTTTATGACAGCCAGTTTTGGAAATTACAAGGTTTTTGCCCAAACAACCAATTCATGAATATAGCTTTAAGTCTCTGGCTTGAGGGGGAAACATTTCCTGGGGTATCACAATTGTAATTTCTGTTTTGGCTTTGTAGAGGTCTCTTGCAGTGGTGAGAATCTACCCATGATTCCCTCATGATGAGGATCCACCCAATTTTCTGATAATTATACTAAGATAGCATTTTTTCCTTATTTATTTTATTTTTTCTAAAAAAGTCCACATCTAGTTTGGGAGGGGTTCTTCATCCTTCAAAAGGTTCTTTAGAGCTACATGCCCTCAGAGACAGGGGCTGGTGAAGTCTGGTTTTGCCTTTCCTTGTCTCCCTTCAGCTTGAATTCAAAGAAAACTTGTCCTAGTCCATTTCCATGTTAAAGACAAGTTAACTAATAGTTTTACTTTAAGACAAATTAGGTCTTTTCTTTAAATAACAACCATTCCGTAATATCCAACTTAAGTTACTCGAAAAGATTTTGCTTTCAAGGTTGTTATAAACTCAAAAACTTCTGTCAGGATGAATTTATTTCATTAATTCTTTGTGATAGTAAGAATATCTAATTAATAAATATTTACTATTTACCATTAGACCAAATCCTAAAAAGTTATTTGAAGAAATATTATCTAATTTAATAATATCATCCTAACACAGACCATACTGGCCCTGTAAGATAAGCAGGAAAACTAAATAAGTCAATTCCCCCTGCCCCCCATCCTATTTATCCCAACCTCATAGCTAGCTAGAAGAGCCTGAGCCAGTTGGCAGCCATCTTAGTATCCTAGGTCACCTTTAGGTCATTAAGTGCCTCATGAATATTAACCTCTCCACCTCTGGGTGGAGATTAGCCACCACTTTTTATATGTGCAACATATGGAGAAGTATGTAACACTAATTGCACTTATGTGGTATGTAGAAGTATCTATACACATGCTTTTGTATTACTTCCTGCTCTGTAAACTGTATAAGGAAAGTTTGATAAAGACTTCCTTGAATCAGTCTTAGAGGCACTAGCTAAGGCTGTTTGCTTCTTTGGTCAAAGGAGTAAATGGGCCTTTCTCTTCTCCCACTTCAGACTCTCATTTGGGTACAACAAGTCATACCAAGCAGAGCCTGGATTTCACTCAGTAGCAAATTCTGGTGAGTCAGCCTGGAGTCATTCACTCAGTTCCAGAGGTGAATCAGGTGGAAGACTGGCCTGGGAGAATAGCGTGCACCAGGAGATTTCTCCAGGGAACATCAGAATGGTCCTCAAGGCTTGAGCTGTATTGGGCCCAAAGATGACTCAGTCGGAGACATGGAATGTGCTCGTGATGGACCCCAGGAACAACAACCAGCTATTCTCAGGTGAGTAACAATTTTAAATAAGCCCATTTTCAAGCATTGAAAGTTGCAACCATTTTTCAGGAAGCAGAAGTATTGGGCACTGAGAATAACTCTTTACAGACTTCAACCAGTGGGTAATTGTCACTAAGGTTTTAGTAGGAAATTGGAAGAGCACAGGAAATTGTCGACTGTAGCCCTTTAGGTTATTTTAAAGCAATTGTTGTATTTTGGTTCTGACCCTATGAAAATAATATTTTTTTGTAATACTGTCTGGCCCAAGTAGAAGCCAGAAAGTGGGGAAGGATGGCTACTAAATGGATCTTTAATATATATAACACTCTTTTGTAATTGGACCTGTTTTGTTCTAGGGAAGACAATGGGATGGAAAAAAAATGTACGTGAAAGCTTTCATGACATTGTTTAGAATTAAGAACTTGCAAAAGCCATGCAAGTGATGGTTCAGAAGGGTGTGGATGGATTTTGACCACCTGTCCTGCCAACAGACTCTGAGAATGATTTCCTGGGTCTGACATCTCCTCCTCCATCCCCTTCTCAGTTTTCCCAAATTCTGAATCCCCAGCCCAGCAGCCTGGCCCTGGCCCTCCCACCCATTGTTTAGAATCCCCTCCACACAGGAGGAGTGGAATGGCCTAAACCACCTGACTTGGCCACAGAAGAACCCAATACTGAGCAGCACATTTGGAGGTAAGGAAGGGCCAAGGTGCTCCAGACTTTTTCCTCTCCACCAGATGCTGGCAAGTGATGGAGGGATGGATGGTCTGGACCCACCCCCCTTTTTTCCTACCAGTAATCTTTTTAATTGGAAAAATAATCTCCTAAATTACTGGGAAGACACAAAGGGTATGAATGATTTGTTTTCTTCAGTTTTTCTCACTCATGCCCCAACCTGGGCAGACTGTCAAGTGCTGCATGACATTTTTTAACACCAGAGGAAAGATGCATGGTTTTTGAAAAAACCCAATAGGAAACTGATAGGCAAGATGAAGCTCATGGCACAAACCTCACCAGTGCTGAGGTCTTTCCTGCCCAAGACCCAAACTGGAAACCAAATGCAGTTGGGAGGCATGCAAATCCTTCTTTTTACCTAAAGTGCCCACTAGAAGGCCTCAAAAAATGAGTTCCAAAAACAAAATTGAGAAAAGGCTAAACAAAGTATATAAAGTCAGACAAAATCCAAATGAAGACCCTTCAGTGTTCCAGGAGAGTATTATTATTATTATTATTATTATTATTATTATTATTATACTGCATTTAGACAATTTACAGGTCTTGACCCAGAAAATCCTAAAAATCTTTGCCCTGTTAACATGATGTTTTTTGGGCAGAATGTTCCAGACATTAGGAAGAAACTACAGAAGGTGGATGGAGGAGTGAGAATGGGAATTTCTCAATTGATGGAAATTGACTTTAAAGTATACACTAACCATGAAAAAGGGGCAGAACAAAAGGAACAGACAAAGGCTAAGAGACAGGCAACCCTCCTTGTTGCTACACTACAGGGGCACTATATGGACCAAAGAAGAGAATGGCCTTGTCTTAGAGGGCAAAGAGATGAACCAAGACCTCTCTGGGGAGACATCAGTCACCTAGTGCAGAGAAAAGGGACATTGGAAGAGCGAGCGCCCAAAGTTCTGAGAGGCAAAGGGAAACCCCCAACCGACCACCCAGCATCCCATGGTTGCCATCCAGCTGGTGGAAGAGTCCAACTGAAGGCAACCAGAGGCTTCCCCTCCACCAGGACCTCTGGTTATAATGAATATGGAAGGAAAACCCACTCAGTTCCTGGTTGACTAGGCACCGCCCATTCAGTTGTTACCCTAAAAGAAGCCCCATTAACTAAAAGAGTGATTCCAGTATTTGGAGTCTCAGGTAAAGAAAGTAACTAGCCATTTATGCACCCCTACACATGTTCGGTTGGGGAACAACTCTAACCCACTCTTTCCTATAGATCCCTGCTTGCCGTTGTGTTCTGCTACTGGGATGAGATTTGCTCTGTAAACTTCAAGCTCAAATAAGCTTTGGCAATAGGACCATGATCATGCAGGTGCCACAAGACGGTGCATGGAAGCTGCACATGGCTGTCTTAATGAAAAAGACCAAGCAATTCATCCAATTCCATTCTATTTCAAGGAAAAATAGACCCATGAGGTACAGATGCTGTAGTACCCTGAGTCTGGGTAAACAAGACTCCAGGAAAGGCAGAAACAAAACAAAAACAAAAACAATCCCCCTGTCATGGTGGATCTCCTTCCAGGCACTGAGCCCCCATGCGTGAGACAATACCCTATCAGATGTGAGACATGTATAGCATTCACAAAGAACACCAACAGGTTTCTCCAACACTGATTGATCTGACCCTGCCAATCGCAGTTTAACACCCTCATGTTACAGGTGAGAGAAGAATGGGGAATACCTGTTTGTCCAGGACCTGCAAACAATCAACCAGGAAACAATTACAGTACATCCAGTGGTTCCTAACCCATACATTCTGTTCTCTTCTAAACATCCAGTCCTTGATTTAAAAAAATGCTTCTGTTGCATCAGATGGGAAGAGGAGCCAGGAAACATTTGCTTTTAATGGGAGGAACCCCACACAAGACACTGCTGGACTGCTCTCCCAAGATGTTCCAAAACAGCCCCACTCTCTATGGATTAGCTCTGGATACAGAGCTGTGCCAATTTACCTTGCAGAATGGGATCAGGGGATCCTGGTACAGTATGTAGAGGACCTCTTGATTGTCAGTAAGGATGAACAAAGTTCCATCCACAATACCACAGAAGTCTTGAACTTCTTGGGTACTGCAGGATACAAAATCTCAACAGAGAAGGCTTAGCTCAATCTGCCTGAAGTCCTGTATCTAGATTTTAAAATTCAGCCCGGGGAGTGAGAACTGCTCCCAGAAACAAAGGATGCCATCTGCAGGCTTACTCCCCTAACAACCAATGGGGAGTTCAGTGCCTTCCTTCAATGCTGGCTTCTGTTGCATCTGGATTCCTTATTTTGGTCTAATGGCCAAACCGCTCTACCAAGCCTTATATGGAAGAGATTCTGACACTCTAGTATAGCAAACAATTGAGGAGCAGGCCTTCCAAACCCTAAAGGTAAAGTTGAGGAGAGCTCCACAATCAGGGGTGCATGACATGAGACCTTTTTTTGACCTGAATGTGAATGAATTGGTAGGTATAGTGGCTGGAGTCCTCACCCAAACTCTGGGAAGCTAGAAACACTGGTGGCTTACTTTTCAAAGGAGGTAGACACAGTGACTGAAGGGTGGCCGGCCTGTCTCTGAGCTGTAGCCATAGCGATCACTTTCATCAAAGAGGCAGAAAAGGCCAACAAATAACAGGCTTGGAGAGCCAACAGGAAAAGAACAGATTGCTATACACTGAATATGGAAAAATCTTCATATTCTAAAATTTGCTAAAGCCCATCCTTCAGCAAGCACACCAGTACACCCTCTATGGAAGAGATGGAATGTATGACTGAGTAAAAAGACATTTAATAGGACATTAATTGTTACTTGCATCTGTTCCATCTATGCATGAAACAATCTGAAAAATTTCTTGGACATCCCACCAGGGGTGGAAAGAAAGGGGTTGATGCCTGGTGAGGACTAACAAGTAGATTTTACTGAAATGCCTTGGACCCCAGAAAATTACAGGTTACCTTCTTGTATTCATTGACACCTTCATCAACTGCATGGAAGCTTTCCCTTGCCAGATGGAGAGAGCCTGCCACACACCTCTTGCAAGAAATTATTCTGAGGTTTGACCACCCAGCCTCCATTGGAAGCAATAATGGACCTCATTTCATTGCTGAAATCACTCAGTTAGTGGCAAGCACACTTGACATCACCTGGAATCTTCTTGTGGCCTGGTGACGACAGTTCAATGGAAAGGTTGAGTGAGACAACCAGACTTTAAAAAGGCACATAACCAAGATTTTTCAAGAAACCTAACATACATGGACAAAAGGCTCCCCCCATGACCCTCATGAGAATTAGGGTTGTCCCTCCAGTTAAAAATCAGCTCTTTTGAGCTGTTATATGGGTGCCTCCTATTGAAAAACTCTGAAATTTGGAATTATGACAATATGACAGAATAGGCAAACAAGCTACACAGACCCTCTGCAACAAAGCAATGAGGAACCAGTTGAAACCAATACAGAAGATGATCCTGGAAACCTGAGCTTTGAAGGGAAGGATAAAGAAATAGATGAAATACCAACTAGTAGAAAAACCTAAATGAAACAGTGAGTAAGGAAACAAACAGAATGGTGGCATGATAGCTGTTCTGAGGGCACAACCATTTTGAATATTTCCCAGTAGCAACCTAAGTAGCAGTAAGCTCAAGGACTGCATGGACAAGGACTACATTGATGCCTGACAACCAGAAAGGAAAACAGCAAAAAGAGGCAAACATACCTGTGGATTGCAAGTAGCTGTCCTGAGGGTGCAGCCATTCTGAATATTTGCATGCAGCAGGCGTGGCCATCTTGAATATATCCAAGTGGCATTCTTACCTTGACAGCACCTAAGAATAGGCTCTGCTTGCTGAAGACAGCACAGGCCACTGCACTGGAGGCTGAAGACTAGAAAGGTGTGATTTTCCTTGTTACTATTATACCCCACACCCTCTTGGTGAACAGAGGTGTGGTCATTCCCTGCCTCCACCCACCTTCCTGACTAGCAGAAATTGGATCCCTGCCAAAGAGGCAAGGAGGCTGCATCTTCCGACCTCCTCTAAACCCACAAGAGGAAGATAGAATCACCATCACTAGCCCAAGGCCTATCCCTGCAAAGCCAGACATGCCACCTCCCTCCAGCCCTTTCACTAACCCTGACACCAACCATTCCTCCCACAGCATCCACCACCTCTCTGGTGGGTTTGATAATTCATTGCAGTGGCCACACAGAACTCACAGATTATGGGGTTTATTAGGGAAGCACCAGGTTACAATTCAAGTTCAGGAACAATGCTCAATCTCTCTCAGCCCACCGTCTCTCAGCCAACAGTCTCTCTCAGTCTCTCTCTGACCAGTGTGTGTCTCTTGGTGTCTCTTTCTCAGCAGTGCATGTCTCTCAGTAGCATGTTTCTCTCAGCAGCATGTTTTGCAGCCAGCAGTCAGAGAGACTCCTTCTGCCTCTAGGAGGACTCCTTTTTGAGGCCAAACCAACCAATCCCAACATCAGAATTCTATACACCAGAGAGAGAGCACAAACTTACCAGAAAATTACTTTGTGCTGCTCCCAACAGAAATACCCCAGGTAGATGATTTTAACAATCAGGAGCTACTCAGTTTCTCACAGAAAATTCCACCATGGAGTTTACAAAGACTTATGGCTAGAAAAGCCATAGTTTACTACACCACAATCCCACTCTGTGCCCTGACAAATGCTGGGTGTGCTTTTTCTGGTTCCCTTACTTCTTGTTTCTTTTGGTTCTTCCCATTCCTTTTTGCAGTTTCCCATTTTTTATTTTCTATTCTTTTTTCTTGCTCTCTTCAGTGATTCCTCCCTTCACAGACATTGTGGCTTTCTTTCCTCCTCCTTTTCTCATTTTCTCTCTTTTATTCTTTTTAAATGTGTTTTGAAATTTTTTCTTTTCATTTATTGCATTTCCTTCTTCTTCTTTTTTTTTTTTTTTTTGCAATTGTTCCTGTTTGTTTATGGACTTAGAGTTTTTTTTTTTGGTTCTCTTTTCATTTTTTTGGTGGGTTTTTAACTTTATTATTATTACTATTTTTGGTCTGAGTGGGAGATAGCAACCATTCCCACCCAACCCAACCCTACCTACACTTCCTGCGGCCCCATCCACTGAGCAAGGGTCACCACATCCTTTTCCACCAACTGACCAATGATAGATGGTAGCCCATACCAGCTCAACTCACCTTCAACTGCTCTTTAAGAACAGCTGAGATCTATGCACACACTCTCATTCTCTATTACACCCATAGGAGACAGGTGGTGAGTGCATAAGGGCTAACAACTAGTGAATAGAGCCTCATAGTACCCTGCTCACACAGATATATCAAAACAAAATAAAGGGAAAAAAAAATCTTGGATGAATCACAGCAACATACAACCACAAATTAAACACAAATACAATACCACCACAATGTTTTGGAGACAACAGACCACCACAATCCACATAAAAATGCAAGATAAAGTAGTAGAAACAAGGGAATATGATACAAACTGAGAAAACATCCCTGAGGAAGAAGCAGCATTAGAAATCCCTGATAAGGAATTAAAAAGAATTATATTTGGGTACCTTCAATGGATTGAAAGACATATCAAGGAAAACACTGACAAAATTAAGGAAAACACAGACAAAACTCTAGAACATTTAGAAAAACAGTCCAATAACAAATTGACAAAATAAACAAAAAATTAAAAATGATACTAAGACAACAAAAGTCCAGAAGATTAATACTAACATTTCAGAAATAGATAAATACCCTGAATGGGCAAAGGAATAAAATCAAATCAATGGAAGACAGAATTAATGAGATTGAAGACAAATACCTCAATACTACTTTGTTAAGGTATCAGTCAGACAAAAGATCAGAACAAAATGAAGAAATCTTAAGATTCACATGGGATATCATCAACAGGAATAACCTATATGTAATTGGAATTCCAGAACAGGAAGAGACAGATCAAACCGCAAAGAAAATTGTTGAAGAATTGTTGGAAGAGAATTTTCCTAATATGAGGAAAGATGAGAATATATCCATTCAAGAAGTCCAAGGAACACTAAACACCACAGACCCCAGAAGAAAATCAAGACATATTATCATCAAACTCACCAAAACCAAAGACAAGGAAACAATCCTGAAAGTAGCACAAGAAAAACAAAAACCTACAAACAAAGGGTAACGAATAAGATTAAGCTCTGATTTCTTGGCAGAAGCCATACAGGTGAGAAGACAATGGGATGGTATATATATAAAATGCTGAAAGAAAGCAATTTTCAATCAAGATTTACATACCAGCAAAATTGTCTCTCAAATATAATGGCAAAATTAGGACATTTCCAGACAAGCAGAAATTGAGAGAATTTGTTAAAACCAGACCAATCTTACAAAGATATGCTAAAAGGAATCCTTTGGACAAAAACAAAAACAACAAAGAACTGATGGTTAACACACAGGATGACATAACCCAGACATCAACCCAGTATTGTTGTTGTTGTTGTTATGTGCCGTCGAGTTGGACCCAACTCATAGTGACCCCTCCTTGGGTTGCCGAGGCAGTATCACTATGGAAGTAGATTGCCCAACCTTCCTTCCGAGGATTGGCTGGTGGGTTTGAACTGCCAGCCTTCTGGTTAGCTGTCAAGTGCCTTAGGCACTATGCTACCAGAGCTCCTTATAGAAGTATCCAAAGTAAAATAAGCTTACAAGACTGAACAGGGAAGCAGAAACATCAGTAAATGAGGTCATCCACAAACCAATAAGAGGGCATAAATAGTGTAGTTACAGAACTTCTAAATGGTGAGGAAGTCAAGACAATTGCGAGACAGACAGACTATTTTAAACTTGGGAAGAAAATAATAAATCACAAGGTACCCCCAAAGCAAATTAATAAATCTTTCCATCAAAAGAAAAAGAGGACAAGCACAAATATTTAGCAAATACTGAAACAATATCAATGAAGGAGATGATAACGCGTTTCATAAACAAAATGAGCTGAGCAGAGAAAACTATATGGAGTAAAGAAATCAGCAACACCACAAAAAAAATATGACAAAATGACATCAATAAATTCATACTTGTTGATAATTACACTGAATGTCAGTGGATTAAATGCACCACTCAAGAGAGAGAGAGTTGCAGACTGGACATGAAAACATGACACATCAATATGCTACCTACAGGAGACTCACTTTAAGACACAAAGACAAAAATCGACTAAAAATCAAAGGTTGGAAAAAGATATATAAGCAAATGCCAACCACAAATGGCAAGAATGGCAATAGTAATTTCTTGTAAAATAGATTTTAAGGCATAAATGACCATAAGAGACAAGGAAGTACATAATATAGCGAATAAAGTATCAATTGAACAAGAGGACACAACCATAATACATTTCTACACCCCCAGTGAAAGAGGCCCAAAATACATTAATCAAACTTTAACAGAATTGAAAAGACAAATAGATGAATCCACAGTAACAGTAAGAGAGATTTTATTGTTTTTTTTTTTATTTAATTGTGATTTTATTGTGATTTGGGTGAAGGTTTACAGAGCAAATTCACTTTCCATACAGCAGTTCATAAACACTTTGTCTCATGACATTGACCACAGTTTACCACAATGCAAAAGCTCCCCTCCCACTTCCTCCCCACAGTTACCTCTTTCCAGTATCCATCTCTCCATGGGCTTCTGTCCCCTGAGCTGTTTCCCTGTGCATAAGCAGCCGTTCTTTCTCCCAAGATTGTTCTCTCCAAGGAGTGTATGTACTTGAGGTAAATGTTCAACTCAGATGCCTGTCTTTTGTTTGGCTGGAAACCACAGGTGTGGGTTCAATTCCAGATCCGAAGGGCAGCTAGGGGCCATAGTCTCAGTGGTTCCATCTGGCTCTATCGGACCAGCAAACCTGGTCTCCCCCTTTTTTTTTTCCTCCAATGATTTTGAGTTTTGTTCCACATTGTTCTCCCTTTCTATCAAGGATCTCCTACATAGATCCCCTTTCAAGTGGAAGACAGTGGTAGCTGGGCACCATCTAGTTCTTCTGGTCTCATAGTCATATAGGCTGAAGATCAGATGGTGTATCAGTCGCTAGGAC
>NW_006922134.1:1360794-1365042 GCF_000298275.1 Orycteropus afer afer
ATATGTCACTAACAGAAAAAAGGTAGAGAAGGAGAATAATGAAGAAAGAAAACAAACAAGCAAACAGAAAAGGGGGGGGGGAAGCAAAAACAAAACCAAACCAAAAAACTCTACAAGTAATGGGGTTAGTCACTAGAGAAGAAAAGAGGAAAAAAAAAGAAGGTGTAAACTAAGACCTTTTCAATCGTGTAGTGTTGTTCAGAGAGTTCTTGGGGCTACTGGAAAGCAGAGCCTCTTCTTAAGCCCTTGGAATCTGGTAGAGCATTGTCTATTTATGTTGTCTCTAGGTGCTGTTTACATGTTGATTTGTTTTGTCTTGGCTTTACCATTTAATATTTTGAAAAGCTGAAGCTGGTGTGTTTTATTTTAATATTGATTCAGGTGTGTTGGGTCACTTTGCTGTTTTCTTTATGATGGTGGAATAACTGTGTGTAGTGTGGATATGTATTTCTGTTTTTCGTACAGGGGATTTAGAGTTTGAAGCATGAGGTTTTATGGTAATTGGCTGAATATGGTTTCTTCTATTGAATGAGTGAAGTTATTGGTGGAGAAGGTGGGAGCAGAAGAAGGAAAGCTTAGTGTTGCTAGGGTCGGTTATTAGGGCTTTGAGCTAGATATTATTGGTGAGGTATTTATTTGCAAGACCATGGCTCAACCTCAGGAAAAAATTCCTCTTGTTAGAGGGTCACAAATTTCCACTAATTTCAGGCACACTCAAAGGCCCAACTCCACGGCCCCACAGTGCCAAAGAGTGGCTCCAAGGCAAAATTCGGGGACCAGGCTCAGCTGCAGTTTCTTTGTTCTCTGTGCCCCTTCTGCCCACGGTGCTGACTCAACCCAGCCAGATCACCAATGGCCGGCTCTGGATTTTGTGATACCTCCCACCTGCAGTGCCAAAGGTGCGAGCTATTTCAGGTATGTTGGACTTGGGGAAGTACCTGAGCAGGTTCTTACTTATGACATATTTATTTGTAAGACCGTGACTCTATCTCAGGAAAGATTCTTATTATTAGAGGGCCACAAATTTCTGCCAATTTCATGCACACTCAAAGCCCCCGCCTCCGCAGCCCCACAGCTCCAAAGCACAGCTCCAGGGCAAAATTGGAGTGAGTGTGCTCAGCTGCATTTTCTCTGCTCTCCATGCCCCATCTGCCTGTGGTAGTGATGCAATCCAGCCCGACTGGCAATGGTCGGCTCTGGAGTTTATCTGGGATACCACCTACCTGTAGCGCCAAAGATGCATGCAATTTCAGGTGCGTAGGACTCGGGGGAGTGTCTGAGCAGGCTATTACTTATGATGTATTTATTTGCAAGACCGTGGCTCAATCTCAGGAAAGACTTGTATTATTAGAGGGTCACAAATTTCTGCCAATTTCATGCACACTCAAAGCCCCCGCCTCCACAGCCCCACAGCTCCAAAGCATGGCTCCAGGGCAAAATTGGAGTCAGCGCACTTAGCTGTGGTTTTTCTGGTCTCCGTGGTCCATCTGTCTGCGGTGGTGATGCAATCCAGTCTGAGCGGCTATGTTCGGCTCTGGAGTTTATCTGGGATACCACCCACCTGTAGCACCAAAGATGCATGCAATTTCAGGTGGGTAGGACTTGGGGGAGTGTCTGAGCAGGCTCTTACTTATGATGTATTTATTTGCAAGACCGTGGCTCAATCTCGGGAAAGATTCATATTATTAGAGGGTCACACATTTCTGCCAATTTCATGCACATTCAAAGACCCTCCCTGTCTCTGTGGCCCCACAGCGCCAAAGCCCAGCTCCAGGGCAAAATTCGGGGACCAGGCTCAGCTGCAGTTTCTTTTTCTCTGAGCCCCTTCTGCCCACAGTGCTGACTCAATCCAGCCGGACCACCAATGGCCGGCTCTGGAGTTTGTCTGTGATACCGCCCACCTGCATCCCCAAAGATGCATGCAATTTTAGCTGTGGTAGATTCAAGGGCGTAACTGCCAGTGATCTGTGGTCCCAATAACTGTGGGAAAGAAAAGCACTGTGTCTCCCAGTCTGACCCACACCCACTCTGTAATCTGTGGGAGGGGAGGGAATTAAACTCTCTGGTGCACCAGAGAGATCTCCACCTGTGTGAGAGGAATGGTGTCTGTGACCCACTGCCCCCTCACTTCCCAAATTACTGACAAAATCAGCCACTGGAGACAGGTCTTTGCTGCTGCCTGCTGTAATATTGTATTGGTTGCTGGTAAGCTGCTATAATTGATCTTGTTCTTGGCTTGGGGATCTTGGGCTGCCACCTCCACCTGGCATACAGCGACTTCCCCAGAAAGGTTTTCAATTGTCTCTCTTAGGTGCCTGTTCATCTTCTGGCATTTTTCCTTAAAAAAAAATCTCCCTGTACCTTTCCTCCAATTCTGCTCTTCTGTGTTTGGTGCAATCTGGATCAGTGAGCTGTTCAGAGTGCCAAAAAATCTCAATTCAAACTGTTGTACCTAGTTCTTGAAGTTCTTAGAGGCCAGAGGGAAAAAAACACGGTGCTCACTGGTGAGACTCCATTTTGAATCCCCCCAGTAGGAGAGTTTTAATGCCACTTCCAATAAAAGATAAAACAACTGGAAAGAAACTCAACAAAGATGCAGAAGAACTAAACAATAAGATCAATCAACTTGACGTTATAGACCTCTACAGGGCCCTTCACTCAACAACAGCACAATATATTTTATTTTCCAACACATGAGAAACATTCTCGAAGATAGACCATATGTTAGGCCACAAAGCAAGCCTCAATAAATTTAAAAACATTGAAATACTGCAAAGCATCTTCTCAGATCACAGTGCTATAAAATTAGACATCAACACCAGGAACACCAACAGAAAAAGAGTGAATGCATGGAAACTGAATAACCCTCCTCAAAAATGACTAGGTAATAGCAGAAATAAAAAATTGAATTAAAAAAGTCCTGAATCAAATGAGAATGAAAACACAACATCTTTGTGATACAGCAAAAGTAGTGGACAGAGGGCAAATTATAGCAGTGGATGCACACATCAAAAAAGAAGAAAGATCCAAAATCAATACCTAAACACAATCTCTCCAACAAGTAGAAAAAGAGCTCCCCCTCACACACACACACAAATGCCTACATTCACCAGAAGAAAAGAAATAATAGAGACTTGGGGCAGTAATTAATGAAACAAAAACTAAAAAGACAATAGCAAAAATCAACAAGATTAGAAGTTGGTTCATTGAAGATAATAAAATCAACAAACCACTTGCAAACTTACCAAAGGAAAAAAAGGAGAAGATGCAAATAACATGAATAACAAATGAAATGAGTGACATCACAATAGAACCAACAGAAATAAAAAGAATTATATCATGATGCTATGAAGAACTGTACTCCAAAAAATTTGAAAACCTACAAGAAATGGACAGATTTCCAGAAAAATGCTACTTACTTAAAGTAACACAGACTGAGATAGAAAATTTGAACAGACATAACAAAAGAAGAAAATGAACAGATCATAAAACCTGTTATCAACAACAAAAAAATCCTGACCCAGATGGTTTCACTGGAAAATTCTACCAATCATTCAGAGAAAAGCTGACATGAATCCTACTCAAACCATTTCAGAACATAGAAAAGGATGGAATTCTCCCTAATTCATTTTATGAAGCAAGGATAACCCTGATATCAAAACAAAGCAAAGACACTACTAGAAAGGAAAACTAGAGACCAACATCCCTCATGAACATAGATGCAAAAATCTTCAACAAAATACTAGCCAATAGACATCAACAACATATGAAAAACAATTCATACATCATGACTGAGTGGGATTCATACCAGGTATGCAAGGATGGTTCAACATTAGAAAAACAAGCAGTAATCCATCACATACATAAAATAAAGGAAAAGAATCACATGATCATATCAAATGATGCAGAAAAAGCATTTGATAAAATCCAACACCCATTTCTGATAAAATCTCTCAGAAAAATAGGAGTAGAAGGGAAATTCCTCAACATAATAAAGGGCATATATGCAAAACCAACAACCAATATTATTGTCAATGGTTGTTGTTGTTATGTACTGTCAAGTTGGACCCGACTCATAGTGACCCCTCCTTGGGTTTCCGAGGCAGTATCACTATGGAAGTAGATTGCCCATCTTCCTTCTGAGGAGTGGCTGTGGCTGGTGGGTTTGAACCGCCAGCCTTCTGGTTAGCAGTCAAGTGCCTTAGGCACTATGCTACCAGACTGAAACCATTCCCCTTGCGAACAGGA
>NW_006922134.1:1365387-1369458 GCF_000298275.1 Orycteropus afer afer
AAGCAAACCCAAGCCACCAACATTTCAGTTAGCAGCTTCCTCCATGTGTCAAGCCCTGATGAGACAGCCTGATAAGACAACTGAAGTGACAGAACCCGCCCAGACTGGAAAGTCCCATGCAGTGGCAAACTTCCTCTTTTGAAGCCCCCTCATGCTAATTAAGTACAGACCCATGCTAACAGCTAATTGAACCCCACCATTTCCTTAGTGTCCCCACTTAGGTCCTCCACAAGACTATAAACACTACCCTCCCCAGCCAGGCAGTGTGACTTTTCGGGCCCCTCTTAGGGACCCATGAATCTCACCCAGGCCCCTCTCAGGGACCCGTAAACCTCACCCGGAAACTCAGAATAAAAACTTCTCTTTAACCTCACTTTTGTGCGTCCTCTTCTCCTTACTGTGGCCTTACAATTTCCAATAGCTACCAAAAAGAAAATACTTGGGAATAAATCTTATCAGGAACACAAAAGACCTGTACAAAGAAAACTACAAAAAAAGAAACCAGAGGAGATATACATAAATAGAAGAACATACCAGGCTCACGGAGAGGAAGATGGAACATTGTGAAAATGTCGATACTACCTAAAGCAATCTATACATTCATATGCAATCCTGATCCAGATTCCATCAGGGTTTTTTAAAGACAGAAAAAACAATCACTCATTTTATATGGAAAGGAAAGAAACCTTGAATAAGCAAAACACTATTGAAGGCAGGAGAACAAAGTAGGAAGTATCACACTCCCAGATCTCAAATCCTACTATACAGCCACCAAACCAAACCAAACCAAACTCACTGCCATCGAGTCAATTTTGACTCATAGTGATCCCCTCTGGGTTTCTGAGGCAGTAAATCTTTATGGAAGTAGATTGCCCAGGCTTGGCTTCCTTCCTCATAGTGGCTGGTAGGTTTGAACCCCCAACCTTCTGGTTAGCAGTCAAATGCACTAGACACTATGCCACCAGAGCTCCTTACTAAACAACCACAGTTGTCAAAAAAGCCTGGTATTGGTACAATGACAGACACTTAGACCAGTGGAACAGAATTGAAAACCCAGAAATAGATCCATCAACCTACAGTCAACTGATCTTTGATAACTGACCAAAATACATTAAGTGAGGAAGAGGGTCTCTTTCACAAATGTTGCTTGCAAAACTGGATATCCATTTTCAGAAAAATGAAACAAGATTCACACCTCACACCATACACAAAAACTTACTACAGATGGATCAAAGACTTAAATGTGAAACTTAAAACTATAAAGTTCATTAAAGAAAAAATAGGGGTAAAATTAACTAAAAACAAAAAAAAACAAAAAAAAAAACACAGTGCCATTGAGTTGATTCAACTCATAGCAACCCCTCCTTGGGTTTCCAAGGCAGTATCTCTATGGAAATAGATTGCCCAGTCATCCTTCTGAGGAGTGGCTGGTGGGTTTGAACCAGCAGCCTTCTGGTTAGCAGTCAAATCCCTTAGGCTCTAGGCCACCACAGCTTCCAGGCATAAATTTAGGCGCCCTAATTTATGTCATAAATAGATTATCAAGCATAACCCAAGATGCACAAATAGCAGAAGAGAAACTAGATGATTAGGACCTTCTAACAATTAAATTCACAGGTGCATCAAAAGACTTCTCTGACACAACCAGCTACCTGGAGGGAGTAAGCAGTTGGACCTGTGGGCTCAGGACCATGGTTGCAGGAGACATCAAGCTCAACTGGCATAACATACACAAAAATATTGTTCTACATCCTACTTTGGTGAGTAGCAACTGGGGTCTTGGAAGCTTGCAAGCAGCCATCTAGATGCAATAATGGGTCTCTCCTCATCGAGAGAAAAGAAGAATGAAGAAAACCAAAGATACATGGAAACAATTAGTCCAAGGGATAAGTAGACCATATGGTCCTCAGCCTATATGACCATGAGTTCAGAAGAACTAGATGGTGTCTGGCTACCACTGTCAACCTCTTGGAGGGAGATTGGTGCAGGAGATCCTGGATAGAGTGGAAGAACAACGTGGAACAAAGTCATATAAAAAGACCAGGTTTGCTGGTCTGATAGATCCTGGTGAGACTCCTGAGACGATAGCCCCTAGTTACCCTTCAGGTCTGTCTGGAACTGAACTCACTCCTGTGGCTTCCAGCCAAACAATAGACAGGCATATGGGGTGAACATTTACATCAGGTAGACATACTCCTTGGAGCAATCAATCATGAGAGAACAGAAGGGCAGTGCTTGCACAGGGAGATAGCTAGGAGGTGGGCAGGAGTGAATGGAAGGGAAGGATGCAGTGAAGAGGTAACTACGGGGAGGAAGTGGGAAGAGCTGTTACATTGTGGAAAATGGCAGTCAATGTCATGAAACAAAATGTGTATAAACTGCTGTATGGAAACTGAATTTGCTCTGTAAAATTTTCCCAAAATCACAATTAAAAAAAAAAAAGACTTCTCCAAAAGAGTAAAACCAGAACCTATAGAATGGGAAAAAATATTCAGCAATGACATGTGGGACAAAGAAATTATCTCTAAAATTTATAGAAAACTCCAACACCTCAACATGAAAAACACAAACAGTCCAATTGAAAAATGGGCAGAAGACAAGGATAGACACTTCACCAAAGAAGATATGCAGGCAAACACATGAAGAAATGTGCATCGTCATTAGCCATTTAAAAACAAAAGTTCTCTGCCATCAAATCAATTCCAACTCATAGCAACCCCCATTGGGTTTCCGAGATGATAAATATTTATGGAAGTAGATTGCCCCATCTTTTTTTCATAGAGTGGCTGGTGGGTTTGAACCACCAACCTTCTGGTTAGCAGGCAAATGCCTTAGGCACTGTGCCACCAGAGCTCCTTGATTAGCCATTAGAGATATGCAAATCAAGAAAATGAGATACCATTGGTTTTGGTTATCTTGTGGTGCTCTAACAGAAATACCACAAATGACATGGCTTGAACAAACAGGAGTTTATTCTCTTACAATTTTGGAGGCTTTAAATCCAAGTTCGAAGTGCCATGCTCTAGGAACTTGGTGAAGCCTCTCAACTTTGGGCTTCAGCTCTGCCTCTGGCTCCCAGCCCACTGAAGCTGGGGGCTTTTCTTCACTCATCTGCTGCCTGCTGAGGCTGACAAGCACAAGGTTGATAAGTAAAAAACCACAGTCCCAGTGTTACCAAACAAGATGACAGGCCACTAATTCAAGTCTAGATAAAGTCCCAAGATCGGCAGGGGTTGGCAGTCTGTTGAACAACGACTTGGCTACAGCCAGGGTTCAAGCGTACCAAGAGTCTAGAGACCATTCCCAAATCTATTGTTTATATACAGGAAGCACACCACATCCCTAATGCAGCTACTCAGCTGCTTCTGGTAGATCCCACTGTGGAGTAATTGCCAGTGTCATCATGGGGAATAACTACCACCAGCTGCCCAGCTACTCAACCAGCCCAGCCAAATTGACACACAACCTTAACCACCAGACCACCTCACCCCAGCATTAGTAGCAAAATTCAACAAGACAGAAAACAAATGCTGGTGAGGATGTGGAGAAATTGGGACTCTCATACATTGCTGTGCAACTGTAAAATGATACAACCACTGTGGAAATCAGTATAATGATTCCTTAAAAAGTTGGAAATAGAAATACAATTTGACTCAGCAGTCCTATTACTAGGTGTATATCCTAAAGAAGTGAGAGGCAGGACACAAATAGATATACCCACACCCTTGTGCATCACAGCATTATTCACAATAGCAAAGAGATAGAAACAACTTTAGTACTCATCATCCAAGGAATGGATAAACAAACTGTGGTACATAGACACAATGGAATACTATGCAACCCTAAAGAATAATGTAGAATCTGCAGAACACTGCATAGCATGAATGAACTTGCAGGACACTATGTTGAGTGAAATAAGTCAATCACAGAAGGACAGATATGGTATTAGTCCACAATTTTAAAAGTCAAGGAAAGGTTTATATAAGGAGTGAAACTTTCTTTGTTGGTTACTAGGAATGGGAGGGAGGGGAGAGGAAATTCCTAGATAGGTTGGAGGTGGAAAAAAAAAAA
>NW_006922134.1:1369743-1374262 GCF_000298275.1 Orycteropus afer afer
AAATCTGTGCTAGCCAGGGGTTGAAGGAAGCTCTTACTGCTTCCCATGGAGAGGGAGAACTGTACCTTAAAAATGATTTGCAGTCAGTTTCTGTTGCCTCGTCTTCTCTCCACAGGTATACCCACCTCTGGAACCCACCTGATCCGTAGGTACTGCTGCATCTCTTTCAGCCTGGAAATCAGGTACTTCTTCATTCATGGAAGTGAGACACTCTTCAGGAAAAGTAGATGGGCCACTTAAGATATTTATGAGCTACACCAATTATAGTAAGGCTCAGCAGTCTCAAAGCAAGGATTTACCACACCCATGTGAAAAATACCTCTCCACCAGATCCCAAGATTCACACTCAGCAAAATTGTAAGAACTGGGCTTATCACAAACTTAAAGCCAACATGAAGTGTCCTTCTCCATGAGCCCAACCCCACAGAGATTCCGAACTATGTTAATAACTTATTTTTAAAAATATATTTTATTGTAATATAATTTATGTACAGTGAAATACACAAACTAAAATGACTGGTAGTGTAGTGCCTAAGGCACTTGACTGCTAACCAGAAGACCGTTCAAACCCACCAATCACTCCTCAGAAGGAAGGTTGGGCAATCTACTTCCGTAATGATAACCCCTTGGAAATGGAAACCCAAGGAGAGGTCGCTATGAGTTGGGGCTGACTCAATGGCACATAACAACAACAACAACAATAAAATGACATGGGTCAATGCATTTTTTTTTCTTTTGCAGTGTTCCCTCCTCTCTCCTCCCCTCCCATCCAGTAACCAACAAAGAAAATTACTTTTCATATATAAACCTTTTCTTGACTTTTTACAATAATGAACTAATATTGTATTTGTCCTTCCGTGATTGACTTATTTCACTCAGCATAATGTCCTCCAAGTTAATCCATGTTATGTTCTTAGATAGCATTCCATTTTGTGTATGTACCATAATTTGCTTGTCCATTCTTCTGTTGATGGGCACCTAAGTTGTTCCCACCTTTTTGCTATTGTAAATAGTGCTGCAATGAACATGAATGTGCATATATCTGTTCTTTTCCTGGCTCTCATTTCTTTACAGTATATACCTAGTAATGGGATTGCTGGGTCAAATGGTATTTCTAATTCCAGCTTCTTAAGGAATCACCATACTGCTTTCCACAGTGGTTGTATCATTTTACAGTCCCACCAGCAGTATATGGGTGGTGTAGTAAATTACCTGGTATGGCTTTTCTAGTCGTAAGTCCTTGTAAACTCCATGGTGGAATTTGCCATGAGCAACTGAGTAGCTCCTGATTGTTAAAGTTATCCACCTGGGGTATTTCTGTTGTGAGTGGCACAAACCAATCTTCTGGGAAGTTTGCACTGTCTCAGTTGTATAGAATTCTGATGTTGGGATTGGTTAGTTTGGCCACTCTGCCAGGCTCAAAAGGAGCCCTCTTAGAGGCATAAAGAGTCTCTCTGACTGCTGGCTGAGAAAGGCATCCTGTTGAGAGAAACACGCTCCTGAGAGACACGCACTTGCTGTGAAAGAGATGTGAGAGACACACACTGCTGAGAGAGAGACACAAAAGACATGTGCTGCTGAGAGAGATGTGAGAGACACGTGGTGCTGAAAGACTGCTGGCTGCTAAGTGAGATGGCTGGCTGCGAAAGGCTGTGTGCATTCCTGAACTTTAATTGTTGCCTATTGTTTCCCTAATAAACCCCATAATCTATGAGTTCTGTGTGGCCAGTGCAGTGAATTATAGAACCCAGCAGAGATATGGTGGGTGCTGCGAGATGAATGATTGGTGTCATGGTGATGAAAGGGCTGGAGGGTGGTAGCATGTCTGGCCTTGCAGGAATAGGCCTTGGGCTGCTGATGGTGATTCTGTCTTCCTCTTGTAGGGTTAGAGGAGGTCAGAAGATGTGGCCTCCTTGCCCCTTTGGCAGTATGACAGTCCCAATCTCTCCTCTCCAGCATTTGTTATTTTCTGTCTTGGTGAATTTTGCCATTAGTGCTGAGGTGAGATGGTATCTCATTGTTGTGGTATCTCTGATGGCTAATGATCGTGAGCATTTCTTCATGTATTTGCATGGTAGCTACTGTAAATGGCCACCTGAATATCCCCTTTGGTAAAATGTCTGTTCATGTCTTCTGCCAATTTTTAAACTGGATTGTTAACGTTTTTGTTGTTGAATTGGAGTTTCTACACATTTTAGAGAGAATTCCCTTGTCAGATATGTTGTTGCAGAATATTTTTTCCCAACTTGTAGGTTCTCTTATGGAGAAGTCTTTGGAAGCACATAAAAATTTAATTTTTAGAAGGCCCCATTCATCTAATTTATCTTCAGCTGTTTGTGCATTTTGGGTTATGCTTGACAGTCTATTTATGCCATAAATTAGGGCCCCTAAATTTGTCCCTATTTTATTCTTGAGGAACTTAATAGTTTTAGGTTTCACATTTAAGTCTTTGATCTATCTGGAGTTAGTTTTTGTGTATGGTGTGAGGTATGGATCTTGTTTCATTTTTCTGCAAATGGATATCAAGTTTTGCCAGCACCATTTGTTAAAGAGGCCATCTCTTCCTCATTTAATGGATTTCAGCCCTTTGTCAAAAATCAGCTGACCATAGATTGATAGCTCTATTTCTGGGTCCCCAATTCTGTTCCACTGCTCTATGTGTCTGTTGTTGTACCAATACCAGAGTATTTGGACTACTGTGGCTATATAGTAGGTTTTGAGATCTAGGATTGTGACACCGCCTACTTTGTTCTTCTTCAAATCAAGGTCTTTTTCCTTTCCATATAAAATTAGTGATTGGTTTCCCCATATCCTTAAAGAATTCTGATGGGATTTGGATTGGGATTACATTGGATGTAGAGATTGCTTTGAGTAGTATTGACATTTTCACAATGTTCAATCTTCCTGTCCACAAGCACGGTATGGTCTTCCATTTATGTAGCTCTCTTATGGTTTCTTGGACTAGTGATTTGTAGTTTTCTTTGCACAAGTCCTTTGTGTGTCCCTAGTGAGATTTATTCCCAAGTATTTTATTTTTTTGGTAGCTACTGTAAATGGTATTGATTTCCTTATTTTTTTTTTCAGCAATCTCTTTGCTGATGTAGAGGAATACAAATGATATTTGGAAGTTGATCTTGTATTCCACCACTACGTTAAATCTCTCAATTAGTTCCAATAGTTTTTTTTTTCGCTGAGTCCCTTGGGTTTCCTATGTATAGGATCATATCATCAGCAAATAAGGATAGTTTGATTTCTTCCTTACCAATTTGGATGCCTTTGTTGTCTTATTGCCCTGGCTATAACTTTCAATACAATGTTGAATAGAAGTGGTGATAGAGGGCATCCTTGTCTGGTTCCTGTTTGCAAGGGGAATGGTTTCAGTCTCTCTCCTTTGAGAATAATATTGGCTGTTGGTTTTTGCATCCATGCCCTTTATTATGTTGAGGAATTTCCCTTGTATTCCTATTTTGTGAGTTGTTTTTTTTTTAAAAATCAGGAATGGGTGTTGGATTTTATCAGATGCCTTTTTTGCATCGATTGATATGATCATGTGGTTCTTTACCTTTGTTTTGTTTATATGATGGATGACAATTGATTGTTTTTCTAATGTTGAACCATCCTTGCATACCTGCTATGACCCCCACTTGGTCATAAGGAATTATTTTTTGGATGTGTTGTTGGAGTCTATTGGCTAGGATTTTGTTGAAGATTTTTGCATCTATATTCATAAGTTACTGATCTGTAGTTTTCCTTTTGAGTGATGTCTTTGCATGGTTTTGGTATCAAGGTTATACTTGCTTCATAAATGAATTTGGAAGGATTCCATCCTTTTCTATGTTCTGGAATAGTTTGAGCAGGATTGATATCAGTTCTTCTCTGAATGTTTGGTAGAATTTACCGTGAAATCATCTGGGTCAGGGCTTTTGTTGTTGGTAATTTTTTTATGACTTGTTCAATTTCTTCTTTTGTTATGGATCTGTTTAAATTTTCGCACCTCAGCCTTTGTTAGTTTTAGTAAGTAGCATGTTTTCAGAAATCTGTCCATTTCTTCTAGATTTTCAAATTTGTTGGAGTATAGTTCTTTATACATCCTAATAGCATACTTTTCATTTCTGTTGCTTCTGTTGTGGTGTCACCTAATTAATTTCTTATTTGTGTTACTTGCATTCTCTCCCTCTTTTCCTTTATTAAATTTGTCAGTGGTTTGTCGTTTTTTAAAAATATTTTCTTGTTGATTTTTTTCTATTGCCTTGCTATTTTCTATTTAATTTAGTTCTGATTTAATTTTTATTATTTCCTTTCTTCTGGTGACTATAGGTTTTTTTCTTTTTTTTTTTTCTGCCCTTTTAATAATTGTTGGAGATGTTGGGTTAAGGTGTTGATTTTGGCTCTTTTTTCCTTTTCGATGTGTGCATTTATTGCTATAAATTGGCCTCTGGTCACTACTTTTGCTGTGTCCCAAAGATTTTGGTATATTGTGTTTCCATTGTCATTTAATTCAAGGAATTTTTAAATTTCA
>NW_006922134.1:1374478-1390063 GCF_000298275.1 Orycteropus afer afer
GTTCCATGTGCACTGGAAAAGAATGTATATTGTGCTGCTGTTGGGTAAAATGCTCTGTAGATATCTATAAGGTCAAGTTGGTGGATTGTATTGTTTAGTTCTTCTGTCTTTTTTGACTTTCCAGTTCTTTGATTGAAAGTGCTGTATAAAAGTCTCCTACTATCACTGTTGAGTCATGTATTTGTCTTTTCATTTCTGTTAGAGTCTGGTTTATGTATTTTGGGGCTCTTTCATTGGGTGCATATATATTTATTATTGTTATGACCTCTTGTCCAATTTATTCTTTAATCATTATATAATATCATTCCTTGTCTTTTATGGTGGTTTTTATCTTAAAGTCAATTTGATCAGAAATTAATATTGCCACTCTTGTTCTTTTTTGCTTGCCATTTGCTTGATATATCTTTTTCCAACCTTTGACCTTTAGCCTATTTTTGCCTTTCTCTCTAAGGTGTGTCTCTTGTAGACAGCATATTGATGAGTTATGTTTTCTTATCCACTCTGGGACTCTCTGTCTCATGAGTGGTGCATTTCATCTGCTGACACTCAGTATAATTATCAATATGTATGAAGTTGTTGCTGTCATTTTGTTATGTGCTTTTTCGTGGTGTTGCTGATTTCTTTGTTCCATATAATTTTCTGTGCTGAGCTCATTATGTTTATGCATCGTGTTATCACTTTGTTGCTGTTGTTTTAGTATTTGATAAATATTTGTGCTGGTCCTCTTTTTATTTTGACATGAAGGTTTATAAGTTTTCTTTGAGTTTACCCTGTGATTTATAGTTTTCTTCCCAAGTTTAGAACAGTCCATTCTTTCTTGCAGTTGTCTTGACTTCCCTACCATTTAGAAGTTCTGCAACTATACAATTTTTTCCCTCTTTTTGATTTGTAGTTGCCCTCACTTGTCAATTAATATCTCTGGTTCCCTGTTTAAAATCTTGTAGGCTTATTTACTTTGGATAATTCCATAACTGGGTTGGTTTCTGGGTTATGTCATCATGTATGTCAGTAGTTGGTTGTTGTTTCCTATTGTTGGTTCTCTTTCCAAAGGATTGTCTTTAGCATCTCTTGTAAGGTTGATCTGGTGTTAACAAATTCCCCTAATTTCTGCTTATCTGGAAATGTCCTAATTTCACCACCTTATTTGGGGGACAATTTTGCTGGGTATATATTTCTTGGTTGGAGAAATTTTCTTTCAGGCTTTTATATATACCATCCCATTGTGTTCTCACTTGCATGGTTTCTGCCAAGAAATCAGAGCTTAGTTTTTTTTTTTTTTTTTTTAAGATTTTTTAAATGCATTTTACTGAAATATAATTTATGTACAGTGAAATGCATAAAACTAAAGTGACGTGGGTCAAAGAACTTTTTTTAAATTTTTTTTTTTTTTTTGCAGTGTTCCTTTCCCACCCCTCCCATCCCTGGCAACCAACAAAGAAAGTTTCCCTCTCTATATAAATCTTTCTTTGACCCTCCACAACAATGAACTTATTTGTCCTTCTGTGATTGACTTATTTCACTCAGCATAATGTTCTCCAAGTTCATCCATGTTTTGCAGTGTTTCGCATATTCTTTAGTATTGGATAACATTCCACTGTGTGTACGTACCATAGTTTGATCATCCACTCTTCCATTAGTGGGCACATAGGTTGTGTCCATCTTTAAATAGTGCTGCAATGAACATGGGTGTGCATGTATCTGTTCCTGCCCTGGCTCTTACCTTTCTAGGATATGTACCTAGTGAAAGGATTGCTGGGTCAAATGGTATCTCCAATTCCAGCTTTCTAAGGAATCACCATACTGCTTTCCACAGTGGATGTATCACTTCACAGTCCCCCCAGCAGTGTATGAGAGTCCCAATCTCTTCACATCCCTGCCAGCATTTGTTGTTTTCTGTCTCGTTGAACCTTAACATCAGTGCTGGGGTGAGATGGTATCTCATTGTTGTTTTGATTTGCATCTCTCTGATGGCAAATGATTGTGAGTATCTCTTCATGTATTTACTGGCCACCTGAATAGTCTCCTTGGTGAAGTGTCTATTCATGTCTTCTGCCCATTTTTCAATTGGATTGTTAATTCCTTTGCTATTGTGGCATTGGAGTTTTCTATAAAGTTTAGAGATAAGTTCCTTGCCAGATATGTAATTATAGACAAGTATGAGTTTGTTGCTGTCATTTTTGTTTTGTCCTTTTTCATGGTGTTGATTTCTTTGTTCCATGTAATTTTCTGTGCTGAGGTCGTTTTGTTTATGAATCATGTTATCACTTCCTTCATTTCTATTGTTTTAGTATTTGCTAAATATTTGTGCTGGTCCTCTTTTTTATTTTACGTGAAGGTTTATCATAGTTCTTTGCAGTTACCCTGTGATTTATAATTTTCTTTCCTACTTTAGAACAGTCCGTTCTATCTTGTAGTTGTCTTGATTTCCCTACCATTTAGAAGTTCTGTAACTACACAATTTTTTCCTTCTTTTTGGTTTGTAGTTTTCTTATTTGTCAATTGATGTCTCTGGTTCCCTGTTTACAACCTTGTAGGCTTATTTACTTTGGATACTTCTGTAACTGTGTTGGTTTCTGGGTTACTTCACCATATGGGTTAATGTTGTTTGCTGTTGTTGCTTCTCTCTCCAAAGGACTCCCTTTAGCATCTTTTGTAAGGTTGGTCTGGTTTTAACCATTGTTTCTACCAGAAATCTGAGCTTAGTCTTATTGGTTACCCCTTGTTGGTAACTTTTCGTTTTTCCCATGCTGCTTCCAGGATTCTTTCTTTGTCTTTGGTTTTGGTGAGTTTGATTATGATATGTGTTGGTGATTTTCTTCTGGGAATCTGTGTTGCTTGGGGTTCATTGGACTTCTTGAATGGATATATTCTCATTTTTCATCATACCAGGAAAATTTTCTTCCAACAAACTTTCGACAATTTTCTCTGTGGTTTTATTTGTCTCTTCCTATTCTGGAACTCCGATTACATCTAGGTTATTCTTTTTGATGAAACTTAGGCTTTCTTCATTTTGTTTGGATCTTTTTCCTGATTGATCGCTTTCTATAGAAGTATTAAGATACTTGCCTTCAATCTCCCTAATTCTGTCTTCCATTGATTCAGTTCTGCTCTTTTGCCCATTCAATGTCTTATTTATTTCTGAAAATTTAGTATTAATCTTCTGGATTTCTATGTGTAGATTTTGTATAATTTCTACTTTTTCATTTATTTTGTCATTTTGTTCTTGTATTGTCTTTCAAAATTTTTCTAGGGTTTCACTATCTTTTCCTCAATTTTGTCAGTGTTTTCCTTGATCTGTCTCTCAATTCATTGAAGGTACCTCAATATAGTTCTTTTGAATTCCTTCTCAGGGAGTTCCATTGCAGTGTCTTCCTCAGGATGTGTTTTAGGTCTGTATCCTGTCCCTTGTTTCTCCTGCTTTATCTTGGTTCTTTGGGTGCACTGTGATGCTCTGTTGTCTCTGAGGCATTATGATGTTTTTGTGTTTATATTTAATTGGTGATTGTATGTTGTATTTGAAGTGACTTGCCCATGATTTTTGCTTTCTTTGGATTTTATCTAAGCAAGCAGGGTACTGTGCTCCTTTATTTGCTAGTTGGCAGCACTTATACACTCACCACCTGTCTCCTTTCCCATTGTCAGCCTCCCGAATGTTCCTGCTGTCTTTGTCAAATGGAGCTCATTCTTAGGTCCGTGGAATCCAAATGAGAATCCTGTCACTTTAAAATCCAAAATGGCCACTGCTTGTAAAGATTCAAAATGGCTGTGCCCTTGGTCACTTTAAATATCCAAAATGGGTGCCACTTGTAAAGATTCAAAATGGCTGTACCCTCCGGACCGTGGAAAGTCCACAGTGCAGGTTGTCTTCCTCTTTCCTGTTTTCCTTCGTAGTCAAAGGCAACCAGCACAGTCGTCCCTGCAGTCCTTGGTGACCAGGGCTGATCTTTAGGTCAGTTCTCAAGTCCCAATACCACTTCGAAATATTCTGGCTGTTGGTCCCGTCAGAGTAGCTGACAGTCCACTGCTCTGGCTGTCTCTGTACTCACTATTTTCATTCAAGTTTTTCCACTAATTGGTGCCTAATCCACTTCTGTATACTTCCTTTCAAAGCTCAGGGCTCCAGGATTATCTTCTGTATCTCTGTCAATTGGTTTCTCTTTTCTTTGTTGAAGAGGGTCTGTGGAGCTTGTTTGCCTATTCCTCTATCTTCCAGAGCTTAGTCTTATTGGTTGCCCTTTGTAGGTAACTTTTTGTTTTCTCCATGCTGCTGTCAGGATTCTTTGTCTTTGGTTTTGGTGAGTTTGATGATGATATGTCTTGGTGATTTTCTTTTGGGGTCTATTCTGTTTGGGGTTTGTTGAACTTCTGGAATGGATATAGTCTTATCTTTCATCATACCAGGGAAATGCTCTTCCAACAAATCTTTGACAATTTTCTCAGTGGTTTTATTTGTCTCTTCCTGTTCTGGAATTCTGATCACATACAGATGATTCCTTTTGATGGCATCCCACGTGAACCTTAGGCTTTCTTTGTACTGTTTTGATCTTTTTTTCTGATTGACCCCTTTCCAAAGAAGTATTGAGATATTTGTCTTCAATCTCACTAATTCTGTCTTCCATAGATTCAATTCTAGTCTTTTGTCCATTGAATGTGTTAGCTATTTCTGAAAATTTTGTATTAATCTTCTGGATTTCTGTCTGTAGATTTGGTATCATTTCTAATTTTTCATGTATTTTGTAATTTTGTTTTTGTATTGTCTTTTGAAATTGTTCTAGAATTTTCTCTCCATGTTTCTGTTTTGTCAGTGTTTTCCTTGATCTGTCTCTCAATCTGTTGAAGGTGCCTAAATATAATTCTTTCAAATTCCATATCAGGGAGTTCCAATGCTGCTTTTTCCTCAGTGACATGTTCTGGTTCTGTATCCTTTTCCCTTGTTTCTTCTGCTTTATCTTTATCTTTGTGTGGACTGTGATGCTTTGTTTTCTCTGAGACATTGTGACATTTTTGTGGTTATATTTAATTGGTGATTGTATGTTGGAATGATTTGCCCACTATTTTTGTTTTCTTTGGATGTTATCTGAGTAAGCAGGGTACTGTGCTCCTCTATTCACTAGTTGGCACCACTTACACACTAACCACCTGTCTCCTTTCCTATTGTCAGCCTCCCATATGTCCCTGCTGTCCTTGGCAAGCAGAGCCTGTTCTTAAGTCTCTGGACTGAATGAGAATGCTTTCACTTTAAATATCAAAAATGACTGCCTCTTGCAAACATTTGAAATGACTGCCTCTTGCAAACATTCAAAAAGGCTGCACCGTTGGTCACTTTAAATATCAAAATGGCCACTGCTTGTAAACAATCAAAATGGCTGCACCCTCCAGACAGTCAAAAACACACATTTCAGGTTTTCTCCATCCTTGCTGTTTCTCTTCCTAGTCATCAGCCACCAGCACAATCGTCCCTGCAGCCCTTAGTGAAAATTTATCTTTAGGACAATTTTCAGGTCCCAACACCACTTGGAAATATTCAGGCTGTTGGTACTGTCAGAGTAGCTGACAGTCCACAGCTCCATCCATCTCTGTACTCACTGTTTTCATCCAGGTTTTTCCAGTAGTTGGTGCCTAATCTACTTCTTTATATTTCCTTTCAAAGCTCAGGGATCCAGGATTATCTTCTATATATCTGTCAATTTGTTTCTCTTCCTTTGTTAAAGAGGGTCTGTGTAGCTTATCTGCCTATTTTGCCATCTTACCAGAAGTTTCATTAACAACTCTTAAAATATTTTTTTTGCTTTGCTATGTTTGTTGTTTTGGAAATTATATTTTGTTGGTGCTTTTGGAGCTTGCCCTTGGTATTATCTATTATTCCCTAACCCAAAAGCAGAACATCCATCCAAGTAGCCACAGCTAACTTGCCTGAGCTGTATCCACAGTTGATAGAGATGGATGAAGGTCCCTACCAGGGACACCAGGCCAAGTGGGCCGAAGCTCAATGGTTCAAAATGTGTATTGATCCCAAGAAAAGGATGGAATAAGACAGAGTATACTGGGCCTATAAGATAAGCAGTACAGCTAAGTGAGCCAATCCCCTCCCCCCTTATCTTATTTGCTCCAACCTCCCTGGGCTAGTCAAAACCAGCCTGAGTCTTTTTGGCAGGCTTTTAGTATCCTAGGTGACTTTAGGTCATTAAGTTCCTCGTTAATATTAACCTCTCTACCTCTGGGTGGAACTTAGCCACCATTCTTTATACATGTGACACATGGAGGAGTATGTAACCCTAACTGCACTTGTGTAGTATGCAGAAGTATGTATACCCATGATTTGTGTGACATCCTGCTTTGTAAGTTGTATATAAGGGAAGCTTGAAGGAGCATTCCTTGGAGCAGTCTTGGAGGTACTAGCCCCAGGAATTCCCTTCTTTGGACAAAGAAATAAATTGTCTTTATGTTCTCCTACCTTGGCCTCTGATACATTGGCTAAAATGAGTCACACAGAGCAGAGTCTGGATTCCACCAGCAGTAATTAAGAGGTAGAAATTGTATTTTCATAATCCTATCTTTTGTATGCTTTGTAAGATTTTCATAAAGAAAGCATTTAGAATAATTTGTTTCTTTTTAAGGCTTTGCTAAACCAATCAAAAGAAATATTTTTTTCAGTGCACTTTTGAAATGAATCAATTTGTATTAAAGTTTCTTAGAGTAGCAACTGAAAGTTTAATTTATAAAATAGATGCAACTCGCAGTTTTATTTGGAGGTGAGGCTTACAGCAAACCCATAGTGGTGCACAGATGGTAAAAAGGAAACACAGATCTAGTGCTTCTCTCTAAATTAGAACTAGAACTAAAGTCCTCAAGACAGAATCTCATTCAGTTTTCTAAGTGACCCACCACAGATTTCTGTCCAGGTGGACAACATCTTCATTGAGAATTACAGAGTCAGTGGGTTTCTGAAGTAGATTTAAACAACAGATTTATCTCTGCCTGTGCTTTTCCTTATGGTCTTCTATTTTTCATTTGTTAAATTGTATGATGATTAATAACAGTATTATAGTCTCAAAACAGCACAACACAAACAAGGCAACACACATACACAAGTAGCTTGAAATCATAATTTCAAGCTGTTTCAGTTAAATCCACTGATATTAAAATTACCAGAGATCTTTCAGATCCAGTCTGAAAAGCCCTGTCACAAAGGTGGCCACTGATTTTCTAAAGAATTTCTTGATCATTGCACACCAAAGTTGTATAAAACAACAATGGGGCCCATAACACTTATATATGTAGGCCACTGAACTACTGGAGAGGTCTGGCCTTATTCTACATGTGGCATTCTTCATCTTATCAAGCAACAACACATGTTTCAACGTTTCTACAAAACAGGCTAGACATTGTCCATTCCCCTCCTGCAAATTTCTTGTAAGATTTGCTGATTCCACCCAGTATGTGCAGACACAAAAAAATCAGATAGCAACACTTGGCAAAAGTGAAGCTTTGCATTTAGTTTAGCAACGGTCAACAAAGTACACAAGCCCTAGGTTAACGAAACCAGAGTCTCTGACCAAATGTCTGCCGCAGCAGACTAAAGCATTTGCAAATAGAACAACAAGTAACTTTTAGGCAGAATCTTGTACTGTGAGCCCCCAGCAGAGACAAATAACATCTTGCAAGAGACAGAACCAGAATCCCACACTACTGCCTCCAGTTGGGGGAAGGGGGTAAAATAACACTTTTGCAAGAGACAAGTAGAGAGACAGAAAAGATCAAAGGAACAGCAAAGAAAAATTCATTAGGCCAGAGTTCTGCATGTATACTTTCTCTTGAAATTTATAAATCTGTTGATGCAACCAATTACTTGTAGAGGTGCTAAAACACAATCTTCAAATATATGCAAAAGCTGTATTCTAGACTCAAATTACTGTGCTAGGGGAAAAGAGGGAGCTCTGGTAGGTTAGTGCTTAAGGCACTTGACTGCTAACCAGAAGGTTGGTGGTTCAAACCCACCAGCCACTCCTCAGAAGGAAGATGGGGCAATCTAGGAGCTCTGGTAGGTTAGTGCTTAAGGCACTTGACTGCTAACCAGAAGGTTGGTGGTTCAAACCCACCAGCCACTCCTCAGAAGGAAGATGGGGCAATCTACTTCTGTAGTGATACTGCCTTGGAAACCCAAGGAAGGGTCTCTATGAGTCATGTCTGACTTGATGCCACATAACAACAACAACAACAATAGGGGAAAAGAGAGCCCAGATTCCTAAACCTGTGCTACAAAGGCTGCAGGACACAAAAGGTTAAATGAAAGCCCAAATTAGGAAGCTAAAATCAAGCCTAGCTGGAACCTCACATCCTGGAACATCTGAAGAACAAACAGCCTTCCCCTGATTGTATGCTTTAATGTTTACAGGATTCCCCCCTCCCCCACGAATGTTTCTTTTTTCAGGATGCTGTTGCAGAATGTATTTTTTGCAGACAAGCCTAAAGCATCTACCTGGAATTGAACCAGTGCCCCCAAAAGCTTCATAACACTGGCCCAATCCCCTCACCCCCCATTTCACAAATAAAATTAAACCCGTTCTTTCTGCCCAAGATTCTTTATACAAACAAACTCACTGCTGGCCAATGGATTCGACTCATAGTATTTTCGACTTATAGCGACCCCTCCTTGGGTTTCGAAGGCAGTATCATTACAGAAGTAGATTGCCCAATCTTCCTTCCAAGGAGTAGCTGGTGGGTTTGAATGACCAGCCTTCTGGTTAGCAGTCAAATGCCTTAGGCACTATGCCACTAGAGTTTTGTTTAGGAAGAGACATTGGAGGCTAGCGTAGCCTGGAGCCCCACCCCTCCCTCCCTTTTCTCTTTAATAAACTTTGGTTTGTGTGGGCATTCTGCCTCTCCAGCTCAATTATTTGTCAGCAGAAGGCAAGGACCCTTGCTCAGGGTCCTGGGACCCCCTGGAACATAGAGATATTTTATTAAGCCTTAGAAAAAAGACAATCATCCAGAATGAGAGAAAACATTAGTATGTACACAGTACAGAAAACTGAATGGAGTCCACTGAGTCACTCAGTGGACTCACATAATTGGGCTAATTATATATGGTTGAAAACAAAGGAAATCACCACAAAATCATGATTGGTGGCAGATCGATTCATCACTGTCATAGGTGGGACTATAGAAGTAGGGAAAAGACCATGATAGGGATAAGTACATAACTGAAGATTAAACAGTGTTACAGGATTGGTTCTGAGGCACACACCCTTCTCGAAGTACTAGCTCTGCCATGTATAAATTACCTGCCAGGGTGTCTGCTTCACCTGGGCTCCACAAAGGCAGAGCTGCCTCTGACCTACCTCTCAGTCCCCAGCTACTCACTCAGGAGTGGTGCCAGCATACGTGGGTAGGATGAATGAAGGCATTGATGAGTTGATGGATGAATGAAAAACAAGCTGAGAAATTTTTAATTTTTTTTGGTAACAGTTTAATTGAGATATAATTCATATACCATTACTATTCACTCATTTAAAGCATTTAAATCAATGGCCTTTAGTATATTCAAAGAGTTATGCAACCATTGCAATTAACTTTAGAATATTTTCATTACCCCAAAAAGAAACCCACACATTTAGTTGTCATCCTCCGATCTCCCAATGCACCAGCACTAGGCAACCACGAATCTATTTTCTATCTCTACAGATTTGCGTATTCTAGACATATCATACAAAATATAAGGAGCTCTGTTGTCACTGAGGCTAAAGCAATGGGCTGCTAACCAAAAGGCCAGTTGCTTGAACTCACCAGCTTCTGTGCAGGAGTCTGTATCCATAAAGATTTACAGCCTTAGAAACCCATTGGGGTAGTTCTACTCTGTCCTGTAAGGTCAGTATGAGTCTGAATCGACTCGACAGCAATATATCACACATCATATGACCTTTTGTGTTTGATTTTGTTTCACTCAGCATATTGTTTTCAAGGTTGATCCACATCATACCATGCATCAGTACTTCATTCCTTTTTATGGTTGAATATTTCACTGTATGGATATATCACATTTTATTTACCTATTCATGAGTTGATGGACATTTGAGTTGTTTCTATTTCTTTACTATTGTGAATAATGCTACTATGAACATATGTGTTCAAGTTTTTGTGTGGACATATGTTTCATTTCTCTCAAGTATATACCTAGAAATGAAATTACAAAATCGTATGATAACTCTATATTTAACATTTTGAGGCACTGTCTTATTTCCCAAAGTGGTGCTGCACCATTTTACATTCCCACTAGCTGTGTACAGGGGTTCCTTTTCTGCCCATACTTGCTAACATTTAATATTGCCCCCCTTATTATTATTATTATTATTATTATATCCATGTTACTGGATATGAAGTAGTTGTCTCATTACCCTTTTAATTTGCTTATTGATGGTGTGGTAGTTATGTTTGTGTGTCAACTTGGCTGGGCCTGGTTGAGTGGATGGGCAACTGGTGGTAGTTATTCCTCATGATGAGACTGGCAATCAACTCCATGGTAGGACCTACCACAAGCAGCTGAGTAGCTGTCTTTGGGATGTGGTCTGCTTCCTGTACAGAAGGAGAAGACTTGGGGATAGTTTTGAGCTTATTATGGCATGCTTGGACCCTGCATGTAGCTGTGTTGTTGTTCAGCAGCCTGCCATGCTCTGCTGACCTTGGGACTTACAATGGACTTAAGTTAATGGCCTGCCATGTGGTTTGGTAACATCAGGACTGTGTCTTTTTACTTGTCAACCTTGGATTTGCCAGCCTCAGCAGCCAGCAGCTGTCTGAGTGAAGAAACGCCTCTAGCTCCAGTGGGCCAGGAGCAGGAAACAGAGCTGGACCCCAAGGTTGAGGGGCTTTCACCCAGCCCTAGAGCCTGGCACTTTGAACTTGGACTTAAAGCCTCCAAACTGTAAGAGAATAAACTCCTGTTTGTTAAGGCCATCCCGTTTGTGGTATATTTCTTTTCAGAGTGGCACTATGCAACAAGAACAGATGGCTATGCTGACCCTATTCATGCCAACAAAATTAGATTCAACATGATCCACAAGGGAGTGATGATGAGGTGTAGAAGACAAGAAGCCTAGATTCTAGTCCAGATTCTGCCACCTCTGGCTATACTACCTGGTGCCACTCACATGATCTCTCTGAGCTTCTCGTTTGCCGTCAGTCATAAAGTATGGGTAATGTCTCCTCTGCCTTTCTTGATTCAGTGTATTAAGTTAATGAGACAGGGAGTCACATAGACACAGAGCTCAATTGAGATGATACACTCTCACTACCTTCGACTAGATTCTGACTCATAGTGACCCCCTTTGGTTTTCCGGTAACTCTTTATGGGAGTAGATTGTCCTATTTTCCTTCCCTGGAGTGGCTGGTGCATTTAAAACCACCTAACTAGTGGTTAGCAGTAGAAGACCCTAGGCAGTTGCCATTTTATAAACTTGTTGTTGTTGTGGTTATGTGCCGTCGAGTCAGCCCCGACTCATAGCGACCCCTCCTTGGGTTTCCGAGGCAGTATCACTACAGAAGTAGGATTGCCCAACCTCCCTTCTGAGGAGTGGCTGGTGGGTTTGAAGCGCCTACCTTCTGGTTAGCAGTCAAGTGCCTTAGGCACTATGGTACCAGAGCTCCTTAGGAGGGCCAATTTGAGACTGGTAACCATCTGAGTTTGGTTTGGCCTGTGTCTTGTGTTGGTTTCTCTAGAGAAGCAAAACCCATTAAGCTGAGAGAGAGAAAAAAAATTTATCTCAAGGAAATGGCTCATGCTGTTGTCAAAGGTTTCATTTTACTTGTATCCACAATCAACATGCATGAAAGCAGCAGTCAGGAAATCAGACATCAAATTGCAGTGGGAAAATCTGCTGCAAAAGATCTCTTTAAAGTGCTAAAAAGTAAAGCTATCACTTTGAAGACTAAGGTGCACCTGACCCAAAGTATGTTTTTTTTTCAGTTACCTCACATGCATTTAAAAGCTTGACAATGTATAAGGAAGACTGAAGGAGAATTGATGTCTTTGAATGGTGGTGTCAGCAAAGAATACTGAAAGTACCCTGGACTGCTGGAAGAACAAACAAATCTGTCCTGGAAAAAGAGCAGCTGGAATGCTCCTTAGAAGTAAGAATAGCCAGACTTCATCTCACATACTTTGGTCATATTGTCAGAAGGGGCAATTCCCTAGAGAAGGATATCATGCTTGGTAAAGTAGAGGGTCAGTGAAAAAGGGGAAGACACTGAAGAAGATGGATTGACTCAGTGGGTGCAACAATGGGCTTAAGCATAGCAAGGATTGTGAGAATGGGGCATGATCAGGTAGTGTATCGTGCTGTTATACATAGGGTCACTATGAGCTGGAGCTGACTCGATGGCACCTAACAACAACAACTGAATGAGCCATTTCCTTGAAAAATGTGGTGGCATGTAGTTGTAGAGACTGGCAAATCCCAAGCCCATGCATCAAATGTCAAGGTGGAGGTTTCTCCTGACTCACACAGGTACAAGGGCTGAGGAATTCAAGATTCACAGGCAGTATAGCAGGCTTCTGGCTTGGGAGAATGACAAATCCAAGATCAGCAGGTAATATGGCAGATTGTTGGCTCACAGGTTGTGAAGGTAAAAATTCCAAGATTGTCGGGCAATAAATCAAGCCACTGTTTGAGGTCCTGGTATCAAAGATGATGATGAGCTGGATGTAGGATCAAGACCTAGCAGAAAAGCCTGAGTGTTTTCCCAGGATGTCTATCTATCTATCTATCTATCTATCTATCTATCTGTGTGTGTGTGTGTGTGTGTGTGTGTGGTGTGTATCAGGCCACACCCCTGAGGAAAATCCCTGTCTACCCATTGGCTGTTCACAGCACACCTCATCATGGAAGTGATTATATTACATCAGATCTCATTATAAGGGATGACTATATCATAACTGTTTAAAACACTTAGAATCATGGTCCAGCCAAGTTGACACACAATTTTAACTGTCACAGTCAGTGAAATGGTATTTACCTTTTAATTAAGAATATTCATTACCATTAAGTTTATTCTGAATTAATAGTGACCCTATAGGACAGAGCAGAACAGCCTCATACAGTCTCCAAACCTGTAATCTTTATGGAAGGAATCCTAGTGGCACTGGTTAAGCACTCAGTTGCTAACTGAAAGGTTGGCCATTTGAACCCACTAGCCACTCCACAGGGGAAAGATGGGGCAATCTTCTTCCATAAAGATTACAGGACAGCCCCAAGTTTCTTGCATGACAACAATCAGCTACAGCTAAGTGGTGATGTTGCCTTTAGACAAGGCCCATGCTTTCTGGTCACGAAGGTCCCACTGAGCCTGCTTCTCTCCTTTTGTTTTCTCATTGTGCACCATAAGACAAGTTTAATTTGCAACCCTCCTGAGATCTAGACCAGTCCTGGCAATAACCAGTTGCTATCGAGTTAACTCCAACTCATGGTGGTCCTATGTGTTCCACAGTAGAACTGTGCTCCATAAGGCTTTCAAAGACTGATTTTCAGAAGTAGATCAACAGGCCTTTTGCTCGAGGCACCTCTGAGTAGACTCAAAACTCCAATCTTTCGGTTAGCAGCAGAGGACATTAATCATTTGTACCACACCGGAACTCCCTTTGTGATAGTTAGGACCATGATATGTCCAACTACTGCCTCATTCAGGCTCCTGTTAAGCCCTCCAAATTGTGAAGTTGGGGTTCACTATACTCCAGAGGTGGCTCTAACTTGCCACTCTTTAAGGAATTTCCACTCCTTCCCCAATTTCTGGAGCCATTGTTATTTACCTGACAGATGGCCTGTACAATCTGAATTGCATTTGGTGAGTAGAAAACATGGACAAGTTCTTTGAGGGGAAGGAGCACAGGAAGCAAAATTTCTAACAGTCAACACAATCTAATTTTAAAATATTTCCATCACCCCAAAAGGATATCTTTTACCTGTGTGCAGTTAGTCCATTATGCAGGCCCACTGCAGCCATTACCTCGCCTTGGTACCTTGGACCCAGGTGACTACTTTCCCAGCAAGGAAAGGGAACTAAGGCTTATGCCAACTATTTAATATACATTTTCTCATTTGGTCTTCATTATGTGGCAAGGGAGATATTATCTCCATTTTAAAGATAAGAAAACTGAGCCTCAAAGAAGTTAATTGATTCACCAAGGTCACACGATGGGAAGGTGGCAAATCTGGATTCAACCCCGGCTCTGCCTCTTTCCATCATACCTGGAAGGCTCTGTTTCCTCATCTGTAAACTGAGGGGAAGGGTGAAGGAATGTCAGAAGCTCCTTCCAGGTCTGATGATCTGGGAACATAGCATATTGGCTCTCTGTCTCCACATTCTACCAAGAAAGCTGGGCTAGGGCCCTCCAGCACATCCTCTGGCTGTTTTTTCTTCTAGAGGCTGCCTTCAAACATGCTGTGCTAGGATTGTTTGACTGCCTTGGACTGAAGTGGAAGAAGAGGTCAGGCACTGTCAGCCCAACTTTCACCCAGTTATATCCATGACAGGGAATGGGAAGACTCCATTTGGAAATGTGAGAATCCAGAGGGATGAGCTGCAGAGACTAGGAAGAGGGAGGAATGACAGAAAGATTTTTGGGACAGTCTAGTCTTGTTGGGTACAAGGAGGTGTTCTCGGAGCATGAGCCTAGGAGTAATGGGAACTTGGCAACTGGCTAAGGAGGAAAGAGCCCAAACTTTTAGTTCTAAAGCATCAGGTAGTGAGAACTCTTATCTGCAAGTCAGTGGACCAAAGCCTGGTTGAGCTCAGATACTCAACAGCTCTGTGACTTTGGTCATTACCTGTCTCTGAGCTTAAGTTTCCTTGGTTAATAACCAGGAGTTTAAGAATCTTCCTGTTCTCTTTCCCTAGGAGACAGCCTAGTGTAGAGGTTAATAGTATAGTACCAGACTGGCCTCAAAGCTTGCCTTTGTCATGTGTCAGATGTCTGAATGTGGGGAAGTCCTTGAATTTCTCTGTTTCCCCTTTAGAAAACAAGCATTAATGATAACACCTGTCCCATAGAGTTGTTGGGGGTGTATCTTAGTGATGTAAACAGCTAATGCATAGTGCTAACCAAAAGGTTGGTGGTTTGAGTCTACCTAGCAAAAACTCAGAAGAAAGCCAGGGTGATCTACTTCGAAAACATAAGCCATTGGGAGAGTTCAGGTAAGACTGCAGAATAGGCACACAGACTGCACAGACCCTTTTCAAGAAAGAAAAGGAGAACCAATTAACACAGATACAGAGGTTAATCCTGGAGCGCTGAGCTTTGAAGGGAAGAATATAGAAGTGGACTAAACTCCAACTAGTAGAAGAACTTGCATGAAAACACCAGAAAAGGAGACATATACAGCTACGGTCTGGCAGCAATCCTGATGGCACAGACAGCTTGGATATTGCTGAGTGGTGTTAGGATCTAAGAATTAATTTAAAAATCAGCCCTGCTAGCTGAAGGCTGCATGGAGAACTGCACTGGCTGCTGGTGAATAAAAGGAGGTCTGGTAGCATAGTGGCTAAAGCACTTGACTGCTAACCAGAAGGCTGGCGGTTCAAACCCACCAGCCA
>NW_006922134.1:1390488-1405283 GCF_000298275.1 Orycteropus afer afer
ATATTTTTTTTTCCTTTTTTTTTTTAAGTTTGTTTGTTTTTGTCTGTTTTAAAATTATTATTATTATTATTGTCCTTTTTATTATTATTCTTTATTCATTCCTTCCCACATTCTAATTTTCAGCTTTTTCTCTCTTCCCTGTTCCAGGTTCCCATTTTCTTTTCTTTCTTGTGGTTAATCCCATTACTTGTTTTATTTTTGCATTTCTCATATATTTTTTCTTCATTATTTTCCTGCTTTACCTTTTTCTCTTATCAACCTGTCCCCAGATATTACAGGTTTTTTTTTTTTTAATTATTATTCCTCTGTGTTTATATGGTGTGTTTTTGTACACTTGCTTTTACTTTTTTGATGGTTATTTGTTGTTGTTTTTATCTAAATGAATGAGAGACAGCAACAGTGCCCATATGACACAACTACACCCATACCTCCTGCAGCTTCACTTACTGAGTGAGAGTCACTACTTCCTTCTCCACCAACTGGCCAAAGATAAACAACCACCAAGAAAAGGCTGACACACCCTTAAATACTATTCACAGTTAACAGAGATCTAAATACAACATCACAACGTTTCATAGACAATAGACCATCATAGTCTACACAAAGAAGCACGATAAAAGTGGTAGAAACAAGGGACCAGGATACAGACCCAGAACACACCCCTGAGGAAGAAGCAGCATTGTAACTCCCTGATAAGGAATTCAGAAGAATTATATTTAGGTAACTTCAAAGGATTGAGAGACAGATCAAGGAAAACACTGACAAAATTCACGAAAACACAGACAAAACCCTACAACAATTTTGGAGAAAAATACAAGAACAAAATGACAAAATAAATGAAAAATTAGAAATGATACAAAGTCTACACACAGAAATCCAGAAGATTAATATTAAATTTTCAGAAATAGATAACACATTGAAGGGGCAAAGGAGTAGAATTGGATCAATGGAAGAGAGAATTAATGAGATTGAAAACAAATATCTGAATACTTCTTTGGAAAGGGATCACTCAGAAAAAAAGATCAAAACAAAATGAAGAGAGTCATTTCACTGCTAACCAGAAGGCTGGTGGTGCAAATCCACCAGCCACTCCTCAGAAGGGAAGTTGGGGAATCTACTTCCATAGTGATAACACCTCAGAAACCCAAGGAGGAGCTGCTGTGAGTCAGATCTGCCTCAACCACAGTGAGTTAGAATTTTAAGGTTCATGTGGGATACCATCAAAAGGAATAACCTACATGTAATTGAAATTCCAGAACAGGAAGGGAAAAATAAAACCACTGATAAAATTGTCTAAAAAGCAAAGCTTGGAAAAAGATGTATCAAGCAAATGGCAGCCAAAAAAGAGCAGGATTGGCAATATTAATTTCTGATCAAATTGGCTTTAAGACAAAAATCACCATATGAGACAAGGAAGGACATTTTACAATGATTAAAGGATCAATGGAACAAGAAGATATAACCATAATAAATATTTATGGACCCAATGAAAGAGGCCCAAAACACATAAATCAGACTTTAAAAAAGTTGAATAGGCAAATAGATGACTCCACAGTCATAGTGGGAGACTTTAATACACCACTCTCAATGAAAGACAGAACAACCGGAAAGATAATCAACAGAGACATAGAAGAGCAAAACAATACAAGCCACCAACTTCACCTTATAGACATCTACGAGCACTTCACCCAACAATAGCACAATATACATTCTTCTTGAGTGCATATGGAACTTTCTCCATGATAGACCATATGTTAGGCCATAAAGCAAACCTTAATAAATTTTAAAACATTGAAATACTACAAAGCATCTTCTCAGATCACAATGCCATAAAATCAGAAATCAACAATATGAAGATCAACAGAAAAAAAGCAAACACATGAAAACTGAACAACACCTTCCTTAAGAAAGACTGGGAAAGAGAAGAAATAAAAAATGAAATTAAAAAACTCCTTGAATCAAACGAGAATGAAAACACAACATACCAAAATCTTTGGGACACAGCAAAAGCAGTCGTCAGAGGCCAATTTTATAGCAATAAATGCACACATCAAAAAAGAAGAAAGAGCCAAAATCAACACTTTAAACCAACATCTCCAACAATTAGAAAAGAATAGCCAGAAAAGCCTACAGTCACCAGAAGAAAGGAAATAATAAAGATTCAAGCAGAAATCAATGAAACAGAAAATAGGAAGTCAGTAGGAAAAAAATCAAGACTAGAAGTTGGTTTTTAGTAAAGATTAATGAAATTGACAAATCACTGGCAAATTTAACAAAGGAAAAGAGGGAGAGAATACAAATAACAAGGATAAGAAATGAAATAGGCAATATCACAACAGAATCTAATGAAATAAAAAGGATATCAGGATACTATGAAGAATTGTACTCCAACAAATTTGAAAATCTGGAAGAAATGGACAGATCTCTACACACACATCACTTACCTACACTAACACAGACTGATGTGGAAAAGTTGAACAGATCCATAACAAAAGAAGAAATTTAACAGGTCATAAAAAAATTTCCAATGAAAAAAAGTCCTGGCCCAGACAGTTTCACCAGAGAATTCTACCAAACATTCAGAGAAGAACTGACACCAATCCCACTCTAACTATTCCAGAACATAGAAAAGGATGTGTTGTTGTTGTTGTTATGTGCATTGAGTCAGACTCAACTCATAGCGACCCCTTCTTGGGTTTCCAAGGCTGTATCATTACAGAAGTAGATTGCCCACCATTCCTTCTGAGAGTGGCTGGTGGGTTTGAACTGCCAGCCTTCTGGTTAGCAGTCAAGTGCCTTAGGCACTATGCTACCAGAGCTCCTAGAAAAGTATATGTTGTTGTTGTTGTTTGCCGTCGAGTTGGCCCCGACTCACAGCGACCCCTCCTTGGGTTTCTGAGGCAGTATCACTATGGAAGTAGGATTGCCCAACCTTCCTTCCCAGGAGTGGCTGGTGGGTTTGAACCACCAGCCTTCTGGTGAGCAGTCAAGTGCCTTAGGCACTATGCTACCAGAGAAGAGTATATAATCCTCCCAAATTCATTTTTTGAAACACACATTACCTCGATAGCAAAGCCAGGCAAAGACATCACTCAAAAGGGAAACTACAGACCAATATCCTTCATGAATATAGATGCAAAAATCTTCAACAAAATCCTAGCCAATAGACTCCAACAACATCAAGAAAATAATTCATTATGACCATGTGGGGTTCATATCAGCTATGCAAGGATGGTTCAACATCAGGATAACGATCAATGTCATCCACCACATAAATAAAACAAACAAACAAAAAATGAACCACATGATCATATCAGTTGGCATTTGATAAAATCCAACTCCCATTCCTGATCAAAACTTTCAGCGAAAGGGGAATAGAAGGGAAATTCCTCAACATAATAAAGGGCATATATGCAAAACCAACAGCCAACATTATTCTCAAAGGAGAGAGAGACTGAAACCATTCCCTTTGCAAACAAAACATCAGCCATTGAAAACCTTATGAAACAGTTTTACTCACACAAGTGAGGTCACCATGAGGTTACTGCTATAAAGGTTTGGAAAAGCAACCAGAAAAAAGTAAATGTTCTGCAAATGTACCTTATCATTATTATAGATACTCTAAATGTAAGACACTCTAAGCCTTGACCAAGGCTCTAGGTCTAGATTGATGAATCAAGGTCACCCAAGAACGTGAACAGATCAAGTGTTTCCACGAGACTCTTGACAAGCATTACTTCAAACACTACAAACAACAGCACCTTCATTCGTTTGGCACCTTGTTTTCTAAGCTCTTTCACAAATCTTCTACTGCTCATAACCACCCTGCAAAGTTAATTGGGCAAGAAAATGTGCCTATTTTATAGATGAAGAAACTGAAGACCAGAGGGAGAAAGTGTCTCTCCAGAGTCTCACTATCAATGAATGGTAGCTAACCTCACACTAGGCACTGTATTTTGGCTATTACACACATATCCCCTCTCCTTGGGCCAACTTGTTCCCTGCTGAGGTCATAGTAGTCCCTCATCCCCTCTTGGGGGCCTTTTTCAGGAAGCTGACCTACGGGATGTACCCCATGAAAATGGTCGAGGAGATGATGTACAGAATAAGGCAGAAGAAGCAAAAAATCCTCGTGGCCAATCATATCCCCAAGGCTACTATGTATATCCACACTTTCTTCCCCAAGTTTTTCTTTGCTATTGTGGCCTATGGAGTGAAGGTGAATCTCAAACTTCCAGAGAACAGTTCATTAAAGGGGCCAGGTGGGTCCCCTGAGGCTAAACACTTTTTTGCAGGTGTTGGGTTTTTTGTTCTCTTACCACAGAAGCTATCTATACCCCTAACCTGGACCCTCTCAGGTAGGAGATGTTCACCATCCAGATAAACATCCTGGAGGCCAGCTCAGAAGTTAAGGAAATCTCTGGTTGTCTCCTACTCATCAATCCCTGTCTTAGTTTCCTAGTGCTGTTATAACAGAGGAGCTCTGGTGGCCTAGTGCCTAAGGCATTAGACGGCTAACCAGAAGGCTGGCAGTTCAAACCCACCAGCTGCTCCTTGGATGGAAGGTTGGGCAATCTACTTCCATAGTGATACTGCCTCAGAAACCCAAGGATGGGTTGCTATGGGTCGGATCTGACTTGATGGCAGTGTGTGCGCTTGGTGCTTGGTTATAAGAGAAATGCCACAGGTGTATGGCTGTAAAAGACATTTTTTTCCTCACAGTTCTGGAGGCTAAAAGTCCCGATCAGAGTCTCAGTCATGTCAATTCCTTTCTTGTTGGTAGTCCCAGGTGTTCTTGGTTTCTTGGCATTCCTCACATGGCTTCTGTCTTCCCTCTGTGTCTGCTTTTGTGCCTAATCTGCTTTTTTTGATGACATGGAAGTGATTAGATTCAGGAAACATTTGAATGACCTTATTAACATAACAAAAAAATCCTCTTTCCAGAGAGAATTACATCCACAGGTGCAGTGATTATGATTTTCACACATATTTTTTTTTTAAAAAAACAAACCCAAAACCAAACTCACTGTTGTTGAGTATGATCTGGCTCATAACAACCCCTCCTTGGGCTTTGGAAGTAGTATTGAAGTAGGACCAAACGTGGGTCCCTGCTGTGGGTGTGCAATCGGGCCAAAACAGTTTACACACTAAGTGATTAAAAGAGAGAGAAAATTATTTATTGCAAAGCAGCAATGCAAGGAGACAGGAACCAGTACCCAAATCTGACTCCCTGAATGGAAATCGGGATACAGTTTTGTAAGTTTCAGGAGAGAATACATATTCATAGAAACTTCAGGAATTTTGGCGTAAATTAACTGGGGATTGGCTGAGGCTTCCTTCACCTTGGTTTAAAGGAGCAGCCAATTTTTAATGCAGTGCGCTTGCGCGCTGAATGGGTCACATTGGTTTTCTGTCATCAGCTGATCAGGGCTTGGGCAGAGGAAAGAATGTCAGTTCCCAGCAACTTTGTCCCGTTTGTCTCTCACTGCTCATGTCCATGGACCAAAGTTAATTTTCAAGTTGTTTCCTGAAACGCATTAACATACTTATCGCTTATTTCTAGGGGGAAAACATGAAGAGGATGTGTGAATTGACCTTTCATTCTATTCAGTTCTTAAGGAACTGAGTTATCATTTTTACTTATTTGCCTCCAACTGAAGATGCAGGCTTGATTTTGATTCTACTTGGCTTCAGTATCACTACGGAAGTAGACTGCCCAACCTGCCTTCCAAGGAGTGGCTAGTGGGTTTGAACCACCAGTCTTTTGGTTAGTAGTCAAATACCTTAGACACTATGCCACCACGTTCCTGGGATTATAGATGCATCTGCCACTTGTGTCTGTCTTTGTATGGCATCTTGTGTGTATCTGTCTCTCTCTGTCTCTCTCTCTGTGTGTGCATACATCTGTATCTGTTCAGCTTTTTATAAGTCAGAAGTGATTAGGATTAGAACTCACTCTATTTGGGTATGATCTCACTAACCTAACAAAACCCCTATTTCCAAACAGGATCACATCCATAGGTACAAGAGCCAGGTTCTCAACAAGTATTCTTGTGGGGTGTTGTTGTTGTTAGGTGCCATCGAGTCATGTCCGACTCATAGCGACCCCATGCACAGCAGAACGAGACACTGCCCTATCCTGCACCAGCTCCATGATCTTTGCTATAGCAAATAATTACTTGAGCTCATTGTCGCAGCCACCGTGTCAATCCATATCATTGAAGGCCTTCCCTTCTTTCGTCGACCCTCCACCTACCAAGCATGACATCCTTCTCCAGGGAATGGTCCCTTCTGACAACATGACCAAAGTAGGTGAGATGAAGTCTGGCCATTCTTGCTTTCAAGGAGGATTTTGGGTGCACTTCCTCCAGGACAGATCTGTTAGTTCTTTTAGAAGTCCATGGTACCTTCAGCATTCTTTGCCAGCACCACAACTCAAAAGCATCAACTCTTCTTCGGTCTTCCTTATTCATTGTCCAGCTCTCACATGCATATGAAGCGATTGGAAATATCATGGCCTGTGTCAGGTGCACCTTAGTCCTCAAGGAGACATCTTTGCTCCTCAGCACTTGAAAGAGTGCCTTTGCAGCCAACCTGCCCAGTGCTACACATTGTCTAATGTCCTGACTGCTGCTTCCATTGGTACCAATTGTAGAACCAAGCAACATGAATTCTTTGACAACCTCAATCTTTTCTCCATTTATTGTGATGCTGCTCATTAGTCCAGTTGTGAGGATTTTTGTTTTCTTTATATTGAGATATAATCCATACTGCACACTGTATTCTTCAACCTTCATCAGTAAGTGCCTCAAGTCATCCTCATTTTCAGCAAGTAAAGTTGTCTCGTCTGTGTATCTTAGGTTGTTAATGATTCTTCCTCGAATCCTGATGCCACATTTTTCTTCATATAGTCCAGCTTCTCTGATTATTTGCTCAGCATATAGATTGAATAAGTATGGGGAAAAGAAACAACACTGATGCACTCCCTTCCTGATTTTAAACCATGCAGTGTCCCCTTGTTCCATTCGAACGACAGCCTCCTGGTCAAGGTACAGGTTCCTCATGAGTACAATCAAGTGTTTGGGAATTCTCATTCTTCTCAAAGTTATCTATAATTTGTCATGATCCACACAATCAAATGCCTTTGCAGAGTCAATAAAGCACAAGTAAACATCTTTCTGGTATTCAGAAATTTTTCTGGTATTAAGAAAATTTGAGGGGTGGGACACAATTTAAGCCATAACACACAACTCCTTTCAAAAGCTCCTTGTGTATTCTAATGTGCAGCAAAGGTTAAGAATCTCCTTTAGCATTTTATTATATCCTGAAAGCAAAGCTCATGAAAACCACCATCCTTCACATTGGTGGGTGTTTAGTTTAGCTTAATTTCTATTATATCAAAGAGTTCATTAATACCAGGCTTTTGTAAAGTGTAGGGTATGTTTTTGCAATAATCTTGTCTTCTGATATTTATATATGAAAGAGGACTCAAATTTCATCTTTGAATGTAAGTCATTCACAAAATGAACATAGTTGACACACTTGGTTGCTAACTTAAAAGTTGGAGGTTATGCCCACCCTGAGGCTGTTTGGAAGAAAGGCCTGATGATCTCCTGCCCCCAAAATCAGCCATTGAAAAGACCTGTGGAGTTCTAATTGGGAAGCAATAAAGTTGATGCCAGCTCATCCCTCACAGACACTGATTTGGTTGGTCTGAACAGGGGCCTAGGCAACCTGTCTGGTGCTTTCATAGCACAAAATACAGGCAGTCCCTGGGTTATGAACGAGATCCACTCTTAAGAGAATCTTAAGTTCTACTCTCTCACACACAGGGCCATCATGAGTTAGAAGAAACTTGACAGCAACAGTTTTATGCTATGCACATGGACATACTTGTTGTTGATGTTAGGTGCCATCAAGTCAATTTGCAACACACAGCAATCCCATGTGAGAGAGTAGAATGATTCCACACAGTTTTCTTGGCTTAATCTTTATAGAAGCAGATTGTCGGGTCTTTTCTGTCACAGACAGGCTTGATTGGTAGGAACTTACAACCTTTCATTTAATGGTTGAATGTTTAACCGTTGGTCCACCAAGGCTTCCGATGGGTATGTTGTTGTTATTGTTGTTGTTATGTGCTGCTGAGTCGTACCTGACTCATAGCGACCCCTCCTTGGATTTCCAAGGCAGTATCATTGTGGAAGTAAGTTGCCCAATCTTCCTTCGGAGGAGTGGCTGGTGGGTTTGAACCGCCAGCCTTTTGGTTAGCAGTCAAGTGCCTTAGGCACTATGCTACCAGAGCTCCTCTTATGGGTATGTATAAACCTTAATTTACATGGTAGATCACCCTGGACAAGGTTAATGGTTAGGTTCTATAGAAGTGGGTTGCAGTGTGTGGGTCAGCCAAGCAGCAGGCAGAGCAGGCCCAGACTCAGCAAAAGAACTATATCTTTCTAGAGGTTTTGCTATTGGGGAAGGGCATGTGGGGCACTATAGGAGTGCTCAGTCCAGAACCAAGGGAGGGCCCTGAAGGCACAGTGAAAGCAGCTAAGTGACTAAACCATAATTGGTGGACAGAGTGTAGTGATGACTCCCTGGGAGTGGCACCTTTGGGATAGGAAGGGCTGGGTCAGGGACATAGGCAGTCAGCCCTGGGGAGACCTTAAGGCTGGGCTCCAAGCCTAGCTTTGCCATGATCTGACTTTAGGGCTCTGCCTGGTCTCAGGTGAACTCCACAGTGGGACCCAAAGGAGGGTCTGCCCTGGAAAGCTTCTGTACTCTCACTAAGGGTCACATTCTGGGAGAGTGAGGACTCTGGGTGTGTGGGGGGAGCCCTCATACACTTGGGTTTCTCCAGAGGAAAACATGTGGAGGCACAGAGCTGGAAGAAGGACCTTGAACATAAGGGGTAGGGGGTGTGGTCAGCTCCAACTCATAGTGACCCTGTGCACAACAGAAGGAGATATTACCTGGGGTGCTGTGCCAGCCTCACAATCCTTGCTACTATACCTGAGCCCATCATTGCAGCCACCATATTAATCCATTTTGAGAGGGTCTTCCCCTTTTTTGCTGACACTCCACTTTACCAAGCATGATACCCTTCTACAGGGAATGGTCCCTTCTGACAACACAACCAAAGGAGGTGAGAGGAAGTCTGGCCATTCTCACTTCCAAGACGCATTCCTGCTGCACTTCTTCTAGGACAGATTTGATTGTTCTTCTGGTAGTCCAGGGTACTTTCATTATTCTTTGCCAACACCACACTCAAAAATATAAATTCTTCTTCAGTCTTCCTTATTCATTGTCCAGCTTTCACATGCATATGAGGCAATTGAAAACACCATGGCTTGGGTTAGTCACACCTTAGTCTTCAAAGAGACATCTTTTGTCTTCAATACTTTATTATTTATTTTTTTATATATTTCTAAATTGTATTGTGCTTTGGGTGCAAATTTTCAGAGCAAAATTTGTTTTACATTCAACAGTTCCATGTGCATTTGATTTCATGCCCCGATTACCATCCCTGACCATGTCAAACTCTCCTCCCCTCCTATCCCTGTGTCCCTGTGCCCTTCTTAACTATGCACTCCTGTCTGTCCAGCTTTCTTTCTGTGTGAATACTGTTCCTCTAGTGCCCTGTGGCCAACTGCTGTAAGGGGTGTATCTCTCTAGAGTAGGTGGATGCATTGCCTTGGGATAGGTGTTCTGCATGTAGGTCTTTCTACTGTTGGTCTTAGAGCCAATCCATAGGAGTAAGTTCAATTCTAGGCTGGAAAGTTAACCCAGGACCATAGTCTTGGAGGTTCCACCAGACTCTATCTGACCAGTAATTATGGTCATTTTTGTGTTTTTGTATTTTGTTCCACATTTTTCCTCCCACTCTATCCAGGATCTCCAGGTTTTATCCCTTTCTGAGCATTGATAGCCAGGCAACATCTAGTTCTTCTGGTCTTAGGGTCCATCACATCCTTGGACTAACTGCTTCCAGATGCCTTGATTTTCTTCACTCTTCCTTGTTTCAGGTAAGAGGAGATTAATAGTTGCATCTCAGATGGCTGCTCGAAAGCTTTTAAGACCCCAGTCACTACTCAATAAAGTAGGCTGTGCAATAAGATTTTTGTGTACTATCTTGTGCCAATTGAACTTGGTGTCCCCTGAGATTATGGTCCCAATTCAGCAGGCCCAATGATTATCTCTCTCAAGGTGTATGGTTGCCTCTGAGAGGTTACTCCAACTCTATTTTCTGTTGCTTCTGTAATGTGTGTGGCTAGTTTTGTAGCAGAAATGCATATGTAAGATTATCTTCAGCTAAATCGATCCTAGGAGCTCTGGTAGCATAGTGCCTAAAGCACTTGACTGCTAACCAGAAGGCTGGTGGTTCAAACCCACCAGCCACTCCTTGGAAAGAAGGTTGGGCAGTCTACTTCCGTAGTGATACTGCCTCGGAAACCCAAGGAGGGGTCGCTATGAGTCGGGCCGACTCGACGGCACATAACAACAAATCGACCCTTGGTCTAGGGTATATTCTTGCTCGCCCAACCCCACTTGATCTTCTCGCTTGTCTATGCATTTATCTGTAGCCTTGTGTTTGTTGTTAGTGGTAATGCACTGTTCTTTGTGCATACACTATTCTTTGCCTCTGTTGTTTAGATCTTATATGCAGGTTCCAGTGTTTTTCCTTTCCCCAATGTCATCATGCTTGTCACAGATTCTTTCTATACCATCCCTCCCCTTGCAGCAGATTTGCCCAGTGCAATATGTTGTCTGATTTGACTGCTGCTTCCACTGATGTTGATTGTGGAACCAAGTAATATGAAATATTTGAGACTTCAATCTTTTCTCCATTTATCATGATGCTGCTTATTGTTCCAGTTGTGAGATTTTATTTTTCTTTATGTTGAGATATGATCCATACTGCAGATTGTATTTTTTAATCTTCATCAATAACTGCTTGAAGTCATCTTCACTTTCAGCAAGCAAGGTTGTGTCATCTGTATATCGCAAATTATTAATGAGTCTTCCTCCAATCCTGATGCTACGTTCTTCTTCATATAGTCCAGGTTCTCAGATTGTTTGCTCAGCATAGATTGCGTAAATATGATGAAAAGATACAATTCTGATGCACTCCATTCCTGATTTTAAATCATGCAGTATTCCCTTGTTCTGTTTGAATGACAGCCTCCTGGTCTATGGTCTATGTACAGGTTCCTCATGAACACAATTAAGTGTTCCAGAATTCCCATTCTTCTCAATGTTATCCATAATTTGACATGATCCACACAATTGAATTCTTTTGTATAGTCAATAAAACACAAGTAAGCATCTTTCTGGTATTCTTTGCTTTCAGCCAAGATCCACCTGACATCAGCAATAATATCCCTTGTTTTATGTCCTCTTCTGAATCCAGCTTGCATTTCTGGAAGTTCTCTGTCAATATAGTGATGCAACCGTTTTTGAATTATCTTCACTAAGATTTTATTTGCTCATGATATTAATGATATTGTTTGATAATTTCCACATTCTGTGGGATCACCTTTCTTTGCAGTGGGTACAAATATGGATCTCTTCCGGTCAGTTGGCCAGGTAGCTGTCTTCCAAATTTCTTGGCATAGATGACTAAGTGCTTCCAGAGCAGCATCCATTTGTTGAAACATTTCCATGGGTATTCCATATTCTATCAGTTCTTGTTTTTCACCAGTAACTTCAGTGCAGCTTCAACTTCTTCCTTCAATACCATTGGTTCTTTTTTTTTTTTTTTTTTTTTTTGTGATTTGGGTGAAGATTTACAAAGCAAATTCACTTTCCATACAGCAGTACAACCTTTGATTTCCAACCTTTGTCTCATGTCATTGACTACACTTTACCACAATATAATAGCTCCCCTCCCACTTCCTCCCCATAGTTACCTCTTCCCAGTGTCCATCCCTCCATACACCCCTGCCCCCTGAGCTGTCTCCCTGTGCATGAGCAGCCCGTCTTTCTCCCATGATGGTTAATACCATTGGTTCTTGATAACATGCCACCTCCTGAAATGGATGAACATCAACAAATTCTTTTTGGTACAGTGACTCTGTCAATTTCTTCCATCTTCTTTTGCTATTTCTTTCATCATCCAATATTTTGCCCATAGAATTTTTCAATATTGCAATTTGAGGCTTGCATTTTGTCTTCAATTCTTTCAGCTTGAGCTCTCTTTAGGATTTAAGAAAAAAAAAATCTTTGCCCTTGAGGTTGAATTTGGTTCTTAGAAATAGTCAAAAGTCATTCAGAGCTAAGTCTTGTAATTTCAAGAGAGAGATCAAATAGGACAACACAGCCTTCTTCAAAGTGTGTTTCTTGGGATGCTCTTATGTTGTTGTTATTGTTGTTATGTGCCATCGAGTCGGACCTGACTCATAGCGACCTCTCCTTGGGTTGCTGAGGCGGTATCACTATGGAAGTAGATTGCCCGACCTTCCTTCTGGGGAGTGGCTGGTGGGTTTGAACCTCTAGCCTGTTGGTTAGCAGTCAAGTGCCTTAGGCATTATGCTACCAGAGCTCCTTAGTTTTGTCTATGTATGTTTAATTAATTAATTTAGTTACACTTTAAACTATATGTTCTAGTTGGACCAGTGGGCTCAGCACCATGGTCGCAAGGGACTTCAAACTCAATTGGCATATCTTATTAAACAGAAAGATTGTTCTATATCATACTTTGGTGAGTAGTGACTGGGGTCTTAAAAGCTTACAAGTGGTCATCTATATTCAACAATGGGTCTCTCCACATCCAGAGCAAAGAAGAATGAAGAAAACCAAAGATGCATGGAAACAATAAGTCCAAGATACTAGTGGACCATGCAAACCTCAGCCTATATGACCATGAGACCAGAAGAACTAGATGGTGCTCAGCTACCCCTGTCAACCACTCAGAGGAGGATCGATGCATGAGATCCTGGATAGAGTGGGAGAATGATGTGGAAGAAAACACAAAATCATAAGAAAAAGACCAGGTTTAGTGGTTTGATAGAGCCTGGTAAGACCCTTGTGACTATGGTCCTTAGTTACCCTTCAGGTCTGGAATTGAATTGGCTTTCAGCCAATCAATAGACAGGCATATAGGGTGAACATTTACAACAAGTAGCTATACTCCTTAGAGTGGTCAATCATGGGAGAACAGATGGCACTATTTGCACAGGAAGATAGCTCAGGAGGCAGGAATACATGGGATGGAAGGACACAGGGAAGAGGTAACTACATGGAGGAAGTGGGAAGGGAGCTGTTACATTGTGGGGAATTGCAGTCAATATCATGAAACAAAATGTGTGTGGACTACTGTATGGAAAATGAATTTGCTCTGTAAACTTTCACCCAAATCACAATAAAAAAGAAAATTAAAATATACGTTTCATAAAATAATATTTCAATTTAGAAATGTTTATTTTTGTCATCACACACTGTAGGAAACAATTTTATCCCTAAAACATCTATACTAGAGCCTAAATTCTAAAGCATGTAGTTTATGAAAGGCTGCAGTCTACAGTAGGAGCCCTAACTCTATTTTGAGTCATGAGATAAGTTTAAATGCCATTTGAGTTCTTTATAATCATGTGTTTGCCCACACAAAGAACTAGGGAACTTCCCTATGTGTGTCCTTAATGATTTATTGAAAATAGCTACATGTTATCTAATTTAAAAGTTGGGGTCCAGGAGACTATGACTCAGAATCACATGGGCATGAGCACAGTCAGGTGGTCAAGCCCCAGAACCAATCCTGTAACCCTTGTTAATCTGCAGTTGTGCACATGTCTCAATCATGGTCCTTTTCCTGCTTCTGTTGTCACACATGTAACAGGGACGAATTGACCTGCCATCAATCATGATTATGTGATTTCCTTTGTTTTCCATTATATACAATGAGCCCCATGGCCAAACTCCATTTGGTCCCTGTACTGTGTGCCTGCTGATGGTTCCCCTCATCCTGGTTGATTGTCCTTCATTTATCTTTGTCCTGCTGAAGGCTTAATAAAAGGGTCTTCAGAGAACAGATTTGAATCTGAGATCTTCTTCCCCTAGCCCACCTCTGTGTGGATCATGGGCCCTAGTGTGTTTATCACCCAAGGGACTCCCGTTGATTCATCCAACAGGTTTCTTGAAAACCTCATTTCTTGAGAACAACTGAAATAAAAAGACTTGACAATTCACATTCCCTGTGACCATCAAAAAGGTCTCAAGGAAATCAGTTGTTAGATGGTGCATTTCTCTTAGGAAGAAAGGGGGACCTGCTTGACCACTCTGTGGAGGTGCGAGTCTTCTGTATCACCCATGGGATACTCAAACATGGTCAACATAGGTGTGGGAGAAGTAAATGGCCCTGGGATTTGTGACATGGTCATAGAAGATGAGGTTATGGACAAAGAATCAAGAGGGTTACTTTAGGTGAAAAAAAAAAAAGGGTGTGTGTGTGGGGAGAGGACTACTCCAAAGATTGAAAGAAATTTAAGAGTCACCACAATAGCATGCTAATCAATTCCAAAATAATACACAGTGACAAACAAGGAAATGTGAACCTTATAGACATTAGATGCGTAAAGGAACCATTGTTTTTACTTTTTCAAAAGAAATAATGGTATGATGGTTATCTTAAAAGAGTATGTCATCTGTGTAGTTTTGAGATCAACTTCCTTTGGCCTTGTATTAAGTTAATTTCCTCCTTGATTCTAGGAGTAAGTGAACATTAGTCCCACAGTAAGTTTCTTTTCTATGCATCTTCTTACATGTTTTGGCAGTGAGTTAGGAGAGGCAGCATCAGGCCTTTT
>NW_006922134.1:1405484-1413636 GCF_000298275.1 Orycteropus afer afer
ATAATATTGCTATTTTCTTTTACACAGTCACATATATTTTTGTGTTCATGGATGCAAAGGAGAATTTATCCTGCTGGGGGGTGGATGGGGAGGGTATAGGCCCTTGGAGTCTCAAAGGCATTGGATGTGGCTGTGTGATCTCATTGTGACCCAAAATGGGGAAAGTGAATCCTGGTCTGGGGTGTTCTGAGCAGGATAAAAGTTTTGGCATGTGGTTCCTCAAGCTCCAATTATGGAGGATTGTTCTGACTACGTTTACACCGAATGTAAATTTACAAGTCAGCAGAGGGCAGGATCTGTATGACCAAATGTATCAATCACTTGCTTCTTGACAGACATCCTTCCTTTTGCTCCAAGGACCCTGTCCTGAAGCCTTACTGAGGTGAAGAGCCAGTCAAGAGGAGTATTGATGAACACTGGGTCAGCCATAGACCCACAGTAGAGTGCTGTCTTCATTAACCTCACAAGCTGTTTCCAGGCTTAGTTCTATTCATGGAAGTAAGGGACTCCCCACATATAAAGACTGGGTTGTCAGAGGTGGGAAGAACAATAAGGCAAGCCATGGGTATAGGTTGTCACTTGGTCAGTCACATCCAGTCTCCAAAATCCCTCTCATACTGGGTTTGGCTCTGAGCAACTCAGGAGGTAACAGCACTGGCCCAGGTGTGTCCCTTTCAGACATGGAGTCTTGTCCTTCCCAACCTCAGAGACTCTTCTGTGGGGCTTTCCACTGCAATCATAAGGTGGTGCTGAGATCACATGGGACACACACAGACCTGACTGCCAGGATCTTAGTTTAGAAGTGGCCAGATGTTGTCAGAAGTATACACACTTTATATGGATGACCTGCCCTCCAGAGCCATTTAAAAACCCTTGTTGATGAAGGACTGATTTCACTGGGAACTCCAAGGCAACAATTCACCCATGGGGTGAGACTAACCCCACCATCTTCACAGAAGGAGTTCAGTTAACAATTCATGATTAGAAAAACTCATTACTCACTTTGGAAAGCCTTCTTTCCCTGCTCAGATCTCTTTTACCATGACTCCAGCACCCTCCACGATGATTTATTTGAACAAAAGTTTCTGTGGGACTGGGGCATCTTAGGAGTGAAGGAAACTGGTTCAGGGATTTGCAGAGATAAAGAGAGTGCTCTCTGCTAGCAGAGGCTTTCCTCAGTAAAATTCCACTTGATTGAAGATGGAGTTCTTCTCAATGCTGTACATGATGCAAAATGTCCTTTACGTAGCTTCAGCCTGGATTCCATGATGATTCTGGAAGGGAGTTGAACATGGCATGAACCTCCTGTTTCTGGCTCAGAGGAAAAATTGTGGTAGATTAAATGTAGGGTAAGTGTAATTTATCACCCAAAACAAGACAGGTTGAGAGTCAAAGGGGCACTTAGTGAGCACTCTCCATGGCAGTTGGGGTCTCTGGTTCCAAGAAAATCAGAACACAGAGACAACCAGGTTATAATGGCAAAAATGGGAAAAGTAGGGCCTCTTGCTCATGGCTTGGAATGAGGGAACATTTCAGTGCCTGAGTCTGGGTGGGGGCAAGGTGAGGTCATGATAGACAGTCTCCACTTAATGTGTCTCCAAATTTCTAATAGAAGTGCCATCAGGAAAAAGATTTTGCTTACAATGTTACTGTCACCAAATGTGCTGTTAACTCCTTTCCCATTTCTCACTGATTATGAAGAGCTCTGTCTCTGATGCTCCCAGGGAGTGTGGTGAAAAGAAATCCCTTACCACAGCATAGATATCATCCTTCTAAACTTCAGAAAATGGTGAAGTCAAAAACCCTCCTCCAAAACCAAGCAGAGCCTGTCGGCAGTTGTCCTCTGTAGAAGAGAGTGCTTTTAAAAGGAATCAGCTCCTGGCTTGATTGTGTAAAGAGTGGACATAGAAGCACATACATCCACATCCTTGCACACACACTCAGACACTCACTTGCAACAACACACTCTGGCACTCACAAATGCTCACATGTACTCACATGAACACATACACACACACACAATGCACACACACACTTACATAATAAAAATCACATTATACACATGGATGTATAAATACACTCCCATATGCACACAATCACAAGCACTCATGCATACTTCCCCACACTCATAGTATCACTTATACTCATACATATCTACCCAAACTGACATAGACACACACACTACCTCATGCACACACATACAGACACATGCATGCAACTACTCACACAATGTCATTGACATATGTACCTGTGGGAGAGGGGAGCAAGCTTGTGCACTTAACCCCAATAACAGCACATTAATAAGTGTTCCCAGATGGCTGTGAAGGAATAGCCTGCCTCATGCTGGGCCCCAAGGCCCACCTCAGGGAAGTCTGAGAGAACCATTCATTCATAAACTTTCTGGGAACAATGCCTAATGAGGATTGAGGAAAAGCTCAGAGAAGGGCTTCATTGACTGCATGGAGAAGTTCAAATGAGCTCTCTAAGTGTAGACAGAGTAAGAACTCAACTTCAAAATAAAAAATGTAAAACTCTTAGTAGAAAGTATATATATATATATATATATATATATATACACACACACACACATCTTTTACATCCTGGCATAGAAAATGTAATCCAGACCAAAATCAAAAACAAGTCTTCTATAAAATATACATGTGATATTGAAAGCCACGTCTCCTATTCATTAAAGAAAACATGGAGCCAACTTGCACACTGACTGAGTCTCCCTGCAATTCACCCAAGTGACATAGATTTTGCATGAAGAACATATGAAGAGCACATACAAGTCCATAAGGAAATCACAAAGAACCCAACAGAGAAGGGGGCAAAACTATGAACAAATGCCTCAGAGAAAAGAAGACTCACGTGTCTCATGTATGTCCAGAGTCCTTCATGCTGATGTAAATGAAGACACAGATGACAATCGGCTACGAGACTCCATCATTCAATTTGCAATTTCAATTGTTGGAAACATCATAGGATCACAGAACTCATACAGTACTGTGAGAGTATAAATGGTAGAACAGCACTGGATAAGTGTTTGGCTTTATCTTCTACAGCAGAGTATTTATTTATGCATCAGCAATTCCCCTTCCAGAAAGACACCCAGGAGAAACCCTTGTGTACACATGTTGCATGGATGTCCTTATTAGAAATATGTATAAAATGTTTCAAGGGTGGGAGGATCAGACTATGTCCATGGGCCTATATAGATTTGACAGATGATAGTTCTACATACATATATGTACATGCTGCAAAGATGTCCATGTATATAGTAAAGCTAACAGGGGGCAGTTATGGAAACTTCTTCCCATAACCAAATACATTGAGGGAGTGAGTTTCTGGGTCTGTGGGCTCAGAACCATAGTCATGGGCACATCAAGGTCAACTGACATAACACAGACCACAAAGGCATTATTCTACATCATACATCATACATCAGTGAGTAGCCACTGGGGTTTTAAAGGCTTGTGAGCAGCCATCAAAACTTCAACTATTGGTCTCTCCTTGTCCAGAGCAAAAAGAATGAAAAAAATTAAAGCCCGATGAAAACAATTAGTCCAAGGTACAAGCAGATCACTTGAACGTCAGCCTCCATAACTCTGAGACCAGAAGAACTAGATGGTGTCCCCCTATCACTGCTGACCACTCTGAAAGGGATCACAATAACAGATCTTTGACACCAAAAACCAAACCAAACTCATGGCCATGGAGTCGGATCTGACTTATAGTGACCTCTCCTCAGGTTTCCAAGGCAGTATCACTATGGAAGTAGATTGCCCAACCTTCCTTCCCAGGAGTGGCTGGTGAGTTTCAACTGCCAGCCTTCTGGTTAACAGTCAAATGCCTTAGGCACTATGCCACCAGAGCTCAGATCTTAGAGTAGGGAAAAAATGTGGAACAAAACTCAAGATGATGATGATGATGATCATAATAATAGTAATAATAATAATAAAAGACTAGGCTCATTGTCCTCATAGAGACTGATAGAACCCACAGGGTATGGCCCTTAGTCACCCTTCAAGCCTGAAACTAAATTCACCTCTGTAGATCAACTTTCAGCAAAACAAAACACTGGGCTATGAAAGTGAACAATAATACCAGAGAGGTAAAAACTCCTCAGAATAATCAACTATAAGAGATCAAAGGGCAACATTTGCCCAGAGATAAAGCTCAGGACAGGAAAGAAGGACAAAGAGAAATGACAACCACAGGGAGGAAGTGGGAAAAGTGCTGTTACATTGTGGGAATTGCAATCAATGTCACATACACACACACAAAATGTGTGTAAACTGTTAAATGGAAAACCAATTTGCTTTGTAAACTTTCAATCAAATCTCAATAAAAAAGTTTAAAAAAAAATAAAAAAGAAGTTTCTGTCCCTTGCTTTTTCTTTCCCTCTGCTTTCCACACACTTCTGTTGTGGTGTGTGTAGCCCTTTGGTTTCCTATAAATGCATTTAGACTACAAATTAGAATGTTGTTCTACCTCCAGCTTGGACGGAGCCTTGCACCTTCCTATGCAGGGTGGGGAGTGAGGTAACTACTTTCTGTCTCCATGTGCAAGGCCTCTTAGCTCTGAGCTTATCTTTGGCCTTGATGACTTCTCTCAGTGGATGGTGTAGCTGGAGCACAGACTAGGACCACTGATAGGAAACAGGGACTAGTTGGACTTCTTTTGACTGGACATAACAGGAGGAAGGAAAAGTATATGCATCAGCAAAGAAGGACCCTCACCTGGGGGAGAGTGGTTAATGGACCAGCCTCATTTACATGGTCTCCCCTTTACCTGCAGTACCTTGGGAAAGAGTAGCTCTTGGGAGGTTGCATGAAACAGAGGAACAGCAGGAATTTAGGTCCTGGTGTAGGGAAGACACAGAGGTCAGAGGTACTCAGTTGATTTTGCACTGGAAGATGTTCTACAGCCTCGGCAGGAGAACAGCTGCTTGTGGGGTGTTGGAGGAAGAGAGGACAATACTTCCTATGCAGGGTGGGGAGTGAGGTGTCACTCCCAGAAGAGGTAGGGCAGCCTCATCTGAGGCAACTTAGAGGTCATCCTGATCTCACAGTGAGCTGATATTTCAATAGAGGAACCACTGCTGCTTTCTATCAATTCCAACTGTTTGTTTTTAAAGGGGGCAGGCTGATAAATTGCTAGCAAAGTCTCAGGGTGCCCACCACCCTCTGCTGGGACCTGGACATCCACCTAGCACCACAGAAGCGTCTGTGCAGGGAGGAGAGGCTGGGCCAGCCAAATCACCTGAGAGCTCCTTGTGCTTGCTCCTGCCTTCACACACATGGCAGATGCCCTTCATGTGAACGCTCAGAAGCATCATCAATGGGGGTGACCTGGAGGCACACCATCATGCCTGCCCCTGTCTCAAGTGCCTCTACTGAGGGGGGCAGCTGGGCTACAGTCTGAGGGCAGGGCAGAGGTTGATGGTTGTCTGCCCCTGAGACCCATGGGAGCCTAGAGCCAGTGGGATGGACTGGGGGGCCCCACAAGAAGTCTCTTTCTCAACATCTTCTGACAGCTTGCATGTCAGAGGGTCCACCTTGCAGATGACCTGCTCCTCTTCCACCTGAATGACATTGGTGGAGTTGGACATGGAGGTGCAAGTCTTCTGGTCCCTGTGTGGGAGACTCTGGGCACTCATTGACAACTTGTTCTCTGTGCCTGAGTTGTGAGTACAAGGTCATCAGGCTTTCATCAGCCAGGTCTCTGGGTGAGATCTGGATGGAGCAGGCTTTCATATTGAAGGATCCTGACAACATGGATGACCCTACTTCTGACGAGCAAAGGAAAAGTCACCATAAGAGGCTGCAAGGGAAATGGCAGACATGGGATGCCCATCCTAATAGGCCACTGTACCCTCACCCCATGGAGGTAGGGTTCACTTGATGTGTGATGAAGACTATTATATGGGTCTTAGTGCCATTTTATCATTTTAGAATGAGGGTAGCTCTCCTTCTTGTACCTGGACAGGTGAGGGCTATTCTTGTTAAATAATTCCCAGGTTAGATCCAGACACCCACTCTCAGCTGGGTCTCAGCAAGTAGTCCTTGGTGCAAACAAGCTTTCCTGACTAAACATGGGCCCCTTAGCACAGACTGCCCTCCCAACCACCGTCACCTGGAGGTCACATTCTTTCCTCTAACCCCAGCCATATCCTCTTCCCCTCATGGTCCCTCAGGGGTAATTCACCCCTCCCACCCACTCCCATGTGGGTAGCCACAGATGAAGTTTATACACATGGGATGTTTTCGTGTGACTTGCTTCCTTTGCTCCATGTAATGATCCGGTACTGACACTCATTCACATGCATGTGCTGAGCTGTAGTTCCCTCTTATCACTCTGAGGTATTATTGTATGAATGTACTACAGTTTTCTTATTCAGTGTCCTGTAACAGGTGTTTTAATTGTTCCCAGTATGGGGCCATTATGCACAATAACATGACAGATATTCTCACTCACAGCTCCTGGTGTAAGCATATTTCTCCTATTCTAACATTTTTTACTGTGGTGCAGTGAATTAGTTGGTGTGGCTCTTAAAGCTGTGATCTTTGTGACTCTCACTAGATGAATAGAATTATCCACATATAAGGTGCTTGTTGCCCACCAAGGGGATTGGACAGCTTGTGAGTAATGTAAATAAGGTACATAGCATCCTTGTGAGGGTTATTGTTGTTATGTGCCGTGGAGTTGGATCTGACTCATAGCGACCCCTCCTTGGGTTTCCCAGGTGGCATCACTACGGAAATAGGTTGCCCAACCATGTAAATAAAGTATATGGAAATCTAACGTGGGGATTGGTTAGTTTTGTCATTCTGCTAAGGGAGCTCTGGTAGTGCAGTGCCTAAGGCACTTGACTGCTAACCAGAAGGCTGGCAGTTTGAACCCAGCAGCCACTCCTCGGAAAGATGGGTCACTGTGAGTCGGGTCCAACTTGAGGGCACATAACAACAAAACAACAGAGGCAGAAAAAAGGAATGTCAATGCCGTCAAGAGAGAAAAGCTGAAGGTGGAGGGGAGCGCATCCTTGGAATTAAGATCCCTGCTCTGGACCATCTTGGCAGAGATGTCCAACAGAGATGCCTGGCAAAGAGATGGGGCAGCAGAACTAAGAGAATGACACAAGACAGGACAGCAGGTTTGCTGGCCCAGGGAGCAACAAAGCTGAGTGCCTTTGGGCAGGAAGCTTGCTGGCAGAGTGGAGTGCACCTAGGTGCACCTATTGGCAGAACTACAGGAGCTCTGTAGCACTTGCCCAAGCAGGGTGGAGGCCAAGGCAAGAGACCAAAGGCCAAAGAGAGATGTGCCTCTGGGCTTAGCAGAGGGGAGACTGACCTGATTGAAGAATTGTATCTTGAGTGCATTCCTGAACCTGAATTGTAACTGGTTACTTCCCTAATAAACCTCATAATTGTTAGTATTGTCTATGAGTTCTGTGTGGCGATTACAATGAATTATAGAACCCAGCAAATTAGTAGTGAGTGTCATGGAAAAGATGGTTTGTGTTAGAATTGGTAAAAAGGTTGGAGGGTGGTGGCATGTCTGGCTTCATAGGAATAAGCCTTAAACTGCTGATGGAAATTCTTTCTCCCCTTTGTGAAGCCAGAGGAGGTCAGAGTATGCCACCCCTACATTCTTTTTGCACTTACTAATATGTAGAAATTTAATCCTCATCCTTGTTCTTAAAGACTACATTAGCTAGGCATAAAATTCTGTATTGACTTTCACTCCAGCATATTCAAGATAGGATGACACTGTTCTGGTTTCTAACGGTATGATGTTAACTAATCAATAACTTCTTGGAAAGAAATCTATCATGTATCACAAATTTTTAAAAAATGTTCTCTCAGATGGTAAGGTGGTGAATTATAATGTTTCTAGAATCTTATTTAATCTTCTTAGATTTACTGGAATTTTGAATTTGTGAGTGCTGCCTTCCAATTTGCCTGGAAAACTCTCAGCCAATGTTGTTGTTATTGTTAAGTGCTGTCGAGTCGTTTCCGACTCATAGCGACCCCATGCACAGCAGAACGAAACACCGCCCGATCCCGCGCCAGCCCCACAATCCCTGCTATACTTGATCCCATCATCGCAGCTACCGTATCAATCCATCTTGTTGAAGGCCTCCCCCTCT
>NW_006922134.1:1416002-1426077 GCF_000298275.1 Orycteropus afer afer
AGAGCAGGAGAAAGGGGATAAAACCCAGGAAGCCAAAGAGAAGAGCAATCAGCTGAAGGGATTAGGTGAGGAGGGGAAACTCAGGGACGCCCAAAGAAGCAGGCCAGAAGAGCAGGAGAAAGGGGATTAAAAGACAGGAAGCCAATAGGAATTCAAATATTGTCTGTTGCCAGTTCTGTCCTTTCTATCTGGGGTCTGATTAGGTGGACCACAAACTTGAAACTGTATTCTCAATCATCTGGCTTTCACATTTTCCATTTTTTCCCTCTCTGTATGTATTTAAGTAATTTCTCCTCATCTAGTTTCTGGTTCTCTTTTCAACTCTGTCTAATCTGTTGTGAAATCCATCAATCTAGGGTATTTTTATTAATTGGTTTTTGATTATTGTTTTAATTTCTTTGTAGACATTACTGCTTTCCACATCTCATTTTTGCACACAGAAAATATGGTGGAGTGAGTGTGGGACTCCATGCTGTCTGCAAATGTTCCTGGAAGCTCAAGCTGCAACTTCTCAAGTTTGTCCTCCCAAAACTGAGACATTACTGTGCAGCATCGTTCTATTCCTATTGTCCTCCCAAGATTTTCATTCTGCTGACTCATGTGCAGTGTCTTACAATCCTTCCCCAACTTTCAAAATTCCATGTAGTCTTGCTTGATTCATCTCATCTAGACCTGTTTTTCACTATTTTGGTCCCCATTCGTGGAGACCCTGTGTTGTACATCTCCTGTATGATTTCCCTGCATGTCATATTGAGAGGTTTGCTCTTCTACTGAGCTTCCAGATTGTTCCTTCCTGTTCAATTCGGCAGCATTGCAAGATATACATCAAGCTCCTGCCCTGCATATTCATCCTCCAGGTGCTGATCAGTTCTTCTTCAGTATTCATGCTTGAAACTCTGATGGGTCCCAGGCTCAGAGACATGTGACATGCTGATGTAGCTCCTGAGGGCACAGGAAACCTGAGCTTACCACTGTCTTGAGTTTTTACCTCTCCCATAAGCCTTTTCCTATGGAGATGGCATCTCTCAGTATAAAGTGCACCCTATTTTGTTCTTGTACTGCTGTTTTTTTGCAAGGTGCCCTCTTTGAAAGACATCAGAGGTACTGAGAGAGGGTAGGGTGGGTGTAAGGGAGATCACAGTGCCTCAGAATGCAAACAGATTAGGGAGAGGCCTGAGGTCCCTTTTCCAGGTACAATTCTGTCTCAAGTTCCTCTTCTGGGAGCACATCACAGTGGAGGGTGAAGAACATGTTCTCCTTTCTTCAGCTAGAAAGGCCCACTGAAGCTCAATGGCAACTTGTGGCTGGATGATTTGCCAACTTTGTATGTGTGTGCTTGTACACACACATACACACACTTGTGCTTGTGAAATCTCCTTCCTTTTGGCTTTGTTGTTGTAATTGTTCTTAGCTGCTGTTGCGTCTGTTCTGACTCATAGTGATGTACACCAGAACAAAACATAGGGATGTACAACAGAACAAAACACCACCCCCTCCTGTGCCATTCTCACAATCCTTGCTATGCTTGAGCCCACCCTTGTTGTCTCTGTGTCAATCCAACTTATTGAGGGTCTTCCCCTTTTTTACTAACCCTCTAATTTGCTGAGTACTCTATCCTTCTCCAGGAACTCATCCTTCCTGATAACATGACCAAAGTTGACAGACAAAGTCAGGCCATGTTCATTTCTAAGGAGCATGCCAGCTGCACTTATTCCAAGAAAGATCTGCTTGTTTTTCTGGCAGTCCATGGTGTTTTCAATATTCTGCCCCAATACAATTTAAATGCATTAATTCTTCTTAAGTCTTTCATATTCATTGTCTAGATTTTGAATGTATATGAGGGTATTGTAAATACCAATACTAGTCAGCTGCACCTTAGCTCAATAAGTGAAATGTTTGCTCTTAAACACTTTAGAGGTCTCTTGCTGCAGATTTGCCCAGTGCAATATGTCATTTGATTTCTTGACTGCTGCTTCCATGAGCACTGATTGTGGATCCAAGTGAAATGAAATCCTTGACAACTTCAATCTTTTCTCCATTTATCATGATATTGTTTATTGGTGTAGTTGTCAAGATTTTTGCATTCTTTATGGTGAGGTGCAATCCATGCTGAAGGCTGTAGTCTTTGTTTTTCATCAATAAGTGCTTCAAGTCTTTACTTCCAGCAAGCAAAGTTGTGCCATCTGCAAGTTGTTAATGAGTCTTTCATGAATCATGATGCCATGTTCTTCTTCATGTAGTTCACCTTCTCAGATCATTTTCTCAGAATACAGATTGAATAAGGAAAGGATGAAAGGATTCAACCTTGACACACACCTTTCCTTATTTTAAACCATGCAGTATCCACTTGTTCTGTTTGAATGACTGCTTCTTGATCTGTGTGCAGGTTCCTCATGAGCACAATGAAATGATCTGAAAGTCTCATTCTTCCCAATGTTACTCATAATTGGTTATGATCCAGACAGTTGGATGCATTTGCATAGTCAATAAAACACAAGTGAACATCTCTCTTGTATTCTCTGCTTTCAGCCACAATACATCTGACATTAGCAATGATATCCTTCATTCTACATCCTTTTCTGAATCTACTTTGGATTTCTGGTAGTTCTCAGCCCAGGTACTGCTACAAGCATTTCTGAATCATTTTCAGCAACAATTTTCCTTGTTTGAGTACTAATGAGATTGTTCAGTAATTTCTCATTCTGTTAGATCACCTTTGTGTGGAATGGGCACAAATGTGGATCTCTTCCAGTCGGTTGGCCAGGTAGCTCTCTTCTAAATTTCTTGATGGAAACAAGTGAGGGCTTCCAGTGTTGCATGTGTTTGTTGAAACATCTCAATGTGTACTCTCTATCAATTGCTAGAGCCCAGTTTTTTTTTGCCAATGACTTCAGTGCAACTTGGGTTTCTTCTTTCAATACCATTGGTTCTTGGTTACCTCCTAATATGACTGAATATTGGCAAAATTTTGGGTACAGTGATTCCTTGAATTCCTTCCATCTTCATTACATGATTCCCACATTCATTGTTCAGTATTTTGCCCATAGAATGTTTCCATACTGCAAGTTAAGGCTTAAAGTTTTCCTTCATTACTTTCTGCTTGAGAAATGATGAACATGCTCTTCCCTTGTAGTTTTCAAACTCCAGGTCTTTGCACTTTTCATTCTAATACTTTACTTTGTCTTCTCAAGTCACCCTTTGAAATCTTCTGTTTTGATCTTTTACTTCATCATTTCTTCCATTCTCTTTAGCTACTCTACATTCAAGAGGAAGTTTCAGAGTCTCTGCTGAGAAACATTTGGTCTTTTCTTTTTTTTGGAGGGGGATTTTAATGACCTCTTGCTTTCTTCATGTAGGATGTCCTCTCACAGTTTCTCTGGCCTTCATTCATTGACATTTAATCCAACAAATCTGTTTTTCAGATGGACTCTAAATTCAGGTGGGCTACATTCAAGGTCATATTTTGGTGCTCATAGAGTTGTTTTACTTTCCTTCAGCCTCAACTTAAACTGGCATAGGTGCAATTGATAATCTGTTCCACAGTTGGTCCCTGGCCATTTTCTGACAGATGATACTGGACTTCTCTATCATCTCTTGCCTCAGATGTAGTCACTTTGATTCCTGTATATTCCTGTATATTCTGTCTGATGAGGTTCATGTTCACAGCTGCTGTTTTTCTTGTTGAAAATATATATTTACAATAAATAAGTCATTGGTCTCTGACATGATTTCCATCACCAGTGTCATATTTTCCAAATACTGATGCTGCTTCTTTGATTCCAACTCTCACATTCCAATCACCAGTGAGTATAAATACATCTTGATTGCATGTTTTGTCAATTTCAAACTACACAGGTTGGTAAATAATAATTTCTTCCTCTTTGGCTTTAGTCATTGGTGCATAGATGTGAATGACAGTGGTATTAACTAGTCTTCTTTGTAAGCATATGGATATTATCCCATCAACTACAGCATTGTACTTCACTATAGACCTTGAAATAGTCTTTTTGTCAATCAGAATTCACTAAATGGCAGTGAGTTTGGTTTTGGTTTATTCCTCTTCAATTTTTTATTCCTGACATAGTAGAGAATATGATCATCTGATTCAAAGGGCCAAAACCAGTCCATATCAGTTCACTAATGCCCAGGACATAGGACTATATGCGTTCCATTTCATTTTGCCTAATGGAGAGTTAATTTCCTCCTGTTTCTGGGAATAAGAGATCATTGTCTGACAGTAAGTTTTCCTGCATCCTAGGGAGCTCTGGTGGCATAGTGCTTAAGGCATTTGACTGCTAACCAGAAGACTGGCAGTTCAAACCCACTAGCCACTCCTTGGAAGGAAGATTGCATAATCTACTTCCAGAGAGGTCCCGCCTTCAAAACCCAAGGAGAGATCACTGTAAGTCTGGACTGAATCGATGGCAGTGAGTGAAGGATCTTCTTACCTGATTTAGCAGAGGTTTATGAGAGGCTGAGTCAGGGATTTGTAACCAAAAATAATTTTTAACTTAGAGTCTTTGTCATGTATTAGAGTTCTTAGATTAGCGTGATCACAGAAAACTGATTCCTAAGAGAGACTTAAAGAGGAATATGCAAATGGTCTACAATTAAAAAATGTCCACTGTATAGAAGACAGTCAACATCAACCAGTATTTTCTGCACCATAAGTCTTTTGGTAATGGATACAGAGCCACTGTTATTTTAAGGTTGCTCCTGGCATCAAGAGACAAGGAGATGACCAACATCCTTGCCTCTTATTTCACATTGATGATTGTTCTCTTTTGGAAGAAATATTTTACTATTGGGGAATCTGTCCAGGGAGATCTCAACGCGATCTGAACTGTATAATTTCTCACCTGTGGCCAAGCTTCCGTTGTCCTGCCCTTTTCCTTCCACAGGTTTTGTTGTGTATTCATGCTGATCTGCGACCTTCTACAAAAAGTAACAGGGAGTACATGATAAGCACATGTTGTGTGGCCAAAGGACCAACACGCAGTGACAAGAGTGCATTTTAGGGACACATAGACCTGCTTTCCCACTGGAAAGCTCTGGGGTGAGTCTTACTGACCTTCTCTGGGTTCCACATCATGTGTATGAAATGTGGGTTAGGATTGTGACAGGATTGTTCATAGAATGTTGAGGTTTTTTTCTGACTCTGCCTCAGGATAGAGATATGCTATGCTTTGCCTAATGAGTAGAACATGTCCTGGTACAAAAGGGTACCAGTTTGCATTTATGGCTTCAGAGAGGAAGCACGTCAGGCACACACAGGTCATCATGTTCTTGGTAACTTCTCCACACAATTCTGCTTGCTGGTGGTGAATTCTGGCTACCCAGGAACCTTACTGTTTCTGTTCCCACAAAGTATCCTTTCCATAGTTTCATTGTGGATGCCATAATGATTCTGGAAGGGAGCTCAGTATGGCATGACCCTCACTTTTCAGGCAGACAGGAAATTGAGGTAGGTTAAATGTGCCTAAGCCATTTGACTGCTAACCAGAAGGCTAGTAGTTCAAACCCACCAGCCATTCCTCTGAAGGAAGATAGGGCAATCTACTTCCGTAGTGATACTGCCTCAGAAACCTAGGAAGGGGTCACTATGAGTCGGGATTGACTTGACAGCAGTGAATTAAATGTAGTGTAACTATGTAATTTATCATCCAAACCAAGACATATTGAGAGTCAAAGGGGCACTTAGTGATAACAGGTGTTAACTGGAAAAGTCCCAGGTAAATCAGAACACCAGGTCACCTTGTTATATGGAAGCAAGGAAAAATTATGGTCTCTTACTCATGCCTTGGAGTGAGGGGAAGTTTTAGGCCCTGAGTCTGGGTAGGGACATGGTGAGTTCATGATAGAGAATCTCCACCCGATCTGTCTCCAAATTTAAAACAAAAGTGTCATCAGGGAAAAGACTGTACTTACAATGTCACTATCACCAAAGGTGGTGTCAACACTCAACTCATTTCTCAGTGATGTCAATGAACTCTCCCTCTGAGAGTACAGGTGGAGCAGAAGCAGGTTTCCAAACATCAAGATATCGAAGATGACCAGCACCAGCAGGAGTGCACCAATAGCCAGGAACACTGGAGCCTTTTCCTCACAGGGAAGAAGGGGAGGAAGAGCAGCAAGGTGTTCTCATCCGAGACCTCTGTCAGAGACAAAAGAGACACCTTGTGTGCTCAGTGCTGATAGGGCAAGTTTACAAGGTTGATGGAGGTGGAGGAGGAGGATACACAGGGAATGCATAGAGGGGACAGGTTGTAAGGAGGTGGATGAGGTTTGGGCAGGGGTGGATGGTGAGTGGGTTGGGGAATAAACTGGCTGTACAAGCATGACAAGATGTGATGGTTAAGTTCGTTTGTCAACTTGGCTGGGCCTGGTTGAGTGGCTGGGCAGCTGAATGTAGTTACTTGGTGAGATTGGTAATTAATTCCATGGGGGAATCTATTGAAGTAGCTGAGTAGCAGATTTGGGTATGTGGTCTGCTCCCCATATATAAGAAACAGCTTTGGAAATGGTCATTAGCTTACGATGTACTTGAACCCTGCATATAGATGGGTAGTTGTTCAGCAGCCTGTCATGCTCTGCCGACCTTGGGACTTTCAATGGACTTGAATTAATGGCCTGCTGTGTGGTTTGGTAACATCAGAACTGTGCCTTTTTATTTGTCAACCTTGGGCTTGTCAGTATCAGCACCCAGCACCGGTCTGAGTGAAGAAAAGCCTCTAGTTTCAGTGGGCTGGGAACAGGAGGCAGAGCTGAAGCCCAAGGTTGAACAGCTTTCACCCAGCCCCTAGAGTCTGGCACTTTGAAGTCGGACTTAAAGCTTCCAAACTGTAAGAGAATAAACTCTTTTTTGTTCAAGCATCCCACTTGTGGTATATTCCTGTCAGAGTGGCACTAGGTAACCAATACAGAATAGGACAGAGAAATGCCATAGTGAGACAGGGTGTGGATGGGAGTAAATGAGAAGTGGATGAGGAGTAGACAAGGTAGACAGGAAATGTACAAGGAAAAGGGGAGCGGATGAGGAGTAGGCAGGGTGAATGGGGGTGAACATGATAGACAAATTGTAGATAGAAAGGGGATGAGGGTGGATGATGAATGGATACAGAGTGGATGATGTAGATGGGGACTTGACAGGGAGTGGGCAAGGAGTGTATGGGGCAAGGACAGTATGTGTATGGGGTGTGGACAAGGATGGGCGAGGGAGAATTGAGGTTGATCAACAGTGGCTAGAGGTGCACAAGGAGTGGACAGGGAGTGACAGGGCTAGATAGAAGTGGACAACAGTGCACAAGATAATGTAGGTACATAGAGTGGGTTGGTAGTGGAGGGCAGTCGACAGGGAAAGTGGCCCCACTTCCTAATATGACACACTCTGAGCAGCATGGCCTTAGTCTAGCTCATGGACATATGGTGAGCTTTGGGATGAAGTCTTCATAGCAATCACTGCCTCAGCTTGGGTTGGAGTGCACCAGGGAGCATGGATGAGGAGCCCCAGAGCATCTTTCTGCTCAGACCATACCCAGCTAATTTGCCTGCCTGAGGCCAGCCAGGCTGTCCAGCTCCCACACCAAAAATATTTTGCCTGCAAAGGAAGTTGCAGGGTACAACTAAGAGGCTAGCTCTAAACTACAAGTCATCCTAAGCAGAAACAATGCAAGAAGGGGACCATGACATACTTGTAAAGTGGGGGTCCATGTGGAGCATCTCCTGGTCCAGTCAGTACAGTAGGAAGAAGTACAGGAAGACTACCATCAGGCACATGAGGCCTATCTCAGCTGAGGCAACCAAGATGAAGAACCACTTGACCAACAGGACCACAGACAATGGATCTAAGATAAGCCAAAATCATTTCACTGACAACTGCCAGCATGAGGATTCAGAACATGTCTCCTGCCTCACAACTCCCAGCCTCACTGTTCCTCCTGCCACTCACATTGTACAAACCTGAACTCCCCCTGGTTGTGAGGAGCATGTTCTACCTCATGCCTATGAAGCCCATAGACTGTGATCTGTGCCCTCACTTCTGGCCTGGCTTAGCTGGCCCTGCCTGTGATGCAGTGCCCAGCCACTCTCCTGGTGAAAGGGACACACACCCCTACCTTATTCTAGATGTGCTTCCATAAGAGATGTCTGAAGGATGAGAACCTGAGCCGTGTGATGACAAGCAGTGCCAGGCAGAAGTTTTTCATAGTGCATGCCAGAGGGGCCCGAATAGCAGCAAAGAGAGCTACCCAGCATCCTGATGATATGCCTGGGGGCTCCCCCTAGACCTAAGGGTTTGAGGAGGCATTGGGAAGTCAGTTTCCCACACAGTTCTTTTTTTTCTACTTTTTATTTTTATTGTGATTTGGGTGAAAATTTACAGAGCAAATTCACTTTTCATACAGCAGTTCACATACACTTTGTCTCATGACATTGATTACAATTTACCACAATGCAACAGCTCTCCTTCCACTTCCTCCCAATAGTTACCTCTTCCCTGTGTCCATCCCTGCATGCACTCCTACCCCCTGAGCTGTCTCCCTGTGCATAAACAGCCCTTCTTTCTTCCATGATTGTCCTCTCTAAGGAGTGTATCTACCTTAGGTAAATGTTGAACTCATATGTGTGTCTTTTGTTTGGCTGGAATCCACAGGTGTGGGTTCAATTCCAGACCTGAAGGGCAGCTAGGAGCCATAATCTCAGTGGTTCCACCAGGCTCTATCAGATGAGCAAACCTGGACACCCCCCCTTATTTTTCAAAATGATTTTGAGTTTCGTTCCACATTGTTCTCCCTCTGTATCCAGGATCTCCTCCATAGATCCCCCTCTGAGTGGTTGACAGTGGTAGCTGGGTACCATCTAGTTCTTCTGGTCTTATAGTTGTATAGCTGGTGGATGGCATGGTGTACCAGTCACTAGGACTAACTGTTTCCATGAATCTTTGTTTTTTGTCATTCTTCTTTGTTCTGAATAAGGAGAGACTCATTGTGGCATCCAGATGGCTGCTTGCCAAGTTTTTAAGATCCCAGTCACTACTTGCCAAAGTAGGAGGTAGAACAATGTTTTGTGTAGTATGTTATGCCAATTGAGCTTGAAGTCCTCTGTGACTATGATCCTGAGCCCACAGGTTCAACTACTCAGTCCCTCTGGGTAGCTGGCTGTTCCCAAGAAGTGACTACAACCTTGTCCCTTGTCATCTCTACTTGTCATCACTGGGGAATTCTTACAGATCATACAAATACACTTATAGGACCAATGTCTGCCAACCCTATACATGGTCTTGGGTACAGTAGTCAGCATTTCTTCCTATGATTCTTGGCCGCCTGAATATCCTCCTTGGTGAAGTGTCTATTCATGTCTTCTGCCCATTTTTTAATTGGATTATTTGTTTTTTTGTTAATGAGGTGTTGGAATTTTCTATAAATTTTAGAGATAAGTCCCTTGCCAGATATGTCATTGCCAAATATTTTTTCCAAATCTGTAGGTTCTCTTTCGGTGAAGTCTTTGGAAGCACATAAAAATTTAATTTTTAGAAGGTTGCATTCATCTAGCTCCTCTTCTGCTGTTTGTTCACTTTGGGTTATGCTTGATAGTCTATTTACGCCATATATTAGGGACCCAAAATTTGTCCCTAGTTTTTCCTTGAGGAACTCTATAGTTTTAGCTTTCACATTTAAGTCATCTGGAATTAGTTTTTGTGTATGGTGTGAGGTACAAATCTTGTTTCATTTTTCTGCAAATGAATATCCAGTTTTTCCAGCACCATTTATTAAACAAACATTCTCTTCCCCATTTAATGGATTTTGGCCCTTTGTCAAAGATCAGCTAACCATAGGTTGATGGATCTATTTCTGGGTTCTCAATTCTATCCCATTGGTCTACGTGTCTGTCATTATACCAATACCAGGCAGTTTTGACTGCTGTGACTGTTTAATAGGTTTTGAGATCCAGCAGTGTGAGACCTCTTACTTTGTTCCTCTTCTTCCATAGTGCTTTGCTTATTTGAGGTCTCTTTCCTTTCCATATAAAGTTAGTGATTGGTTTTTCCATAGCCTTAAAAAATGTTGATGGGATCTGG
>NW_006922134.1:1428565-1436100 GCF_000298275.1 Orycteropus afer afer
TGTTTTTTCATGGTGTCCCTGGTTTCTTTGTTCCATATTATTTTCTGTGCTGAGCTCATTATGTTTATGAATTGTGTTATCATTTCCTTTGTTGCTTTTGTTTTAGTATATGGTGAATATTTGTGCTTGTCGTCTTTTTTGTTGTGATGTGAAGGTTTATCATTTTTCTTTGAGGTTACCCTGTAATTTATAATTTTCTCCCTGAGTTTGGAATAGTCCATTCTATCTTGCAACTTTCTTGATTTCCTCACCATTTAGAAGTTCTGAAACTACACATTATTTTCCCTCTTTTTGGTTTGTAGTTTCCTCAATCACCAATTGATGCTGCTGGTTCCCTGTTTACAAACTTGTAAGCTTATTTTACTTTGGATATGTCCATAGCTATGGTTTCTGGGTTATGCCATCTTGTATATTAATGGTTGGTTGTTGTTTGTTATTTTTGGTTCTCTGTTCAAAGGACAACCTTTAGTATCTCTTGAAGATTGGTCTGGTTTTAACAAATTCCCTTAGTTTCTGCTGATCTGGAAATCTGCTAATTTCACCATCATATTTGAGGGACAATTTTGCTGGGTATACAATTCTTTGTTGAAAATTTTTCTCTTTCAGGTTCTTATATATAGCATCCCATTGCCTTCTTGCTTGCATGGTTTCTGTTGAGAAATCAGAGCTTATTCTTACTGGTTTTCCTTTGTAAGTAACTTTTTGATTTTCCCATGCTGCTTTCAGGATTCTTTCTTTGTTTTTGATTTTGATGAGTTTGTTGATGATATGTCTTGGTGATTTTCTTTTGGGGGTCTATACTGTTTGGGGTTCAATGGATTTCCTGAATGGATATATTGTCATCTTTCATCATATAAGGGAAGTTCACCTCCAATAAATCTTGGACACTTTTGTCAGTGGTTTTATTATTCTCTTCCTGTTCTGGAATTCCAATGACACATAGGTTATTCCTTTTCATGCTATGCCACATAAACCTTAGGCTTTCTTCATTTTGTTTTGATCTGTTTTCTGATTGATCCCTTTCCAAAAGTATTTAGGTTTTTGTCTTCAATCTCGCTAATTCTGCCTTCCATTGCATCAATTCTACTCTTTTGCCCTTTCAATGTATTATCTAATTATGACAATTTAGTATTAATCTTCTGGATTTCTATCTGTAGATTTAGAATCATTTCTAATTTTTCATTTATTTTGTCATTTTGTTCTTGTATTTCCTTCCACAATTCTTCTAGGTTTTTGTCTGTTTTCCATGTTCTCTCTCTCAATCCCTTGAAGATACTTAAAAATAATTCTTTTGACTTCCTTATCAGAGAGTTCCAATACTGCTTCTTCCTCAGGGATATGTTCAGGGTCTGTATCCCACTCCCTTGTTTCTACCCCTTTATCTTCCTTCTTTGTGTAGACTGTGATGGTCTGTTTTCTCCAAGACATCATGATATTGTTGTATTTAGATCTCTGTTAACTGTTTGTGAAGAGCAGCCAAGGGTGAGTCAGGCTCTTCTTGATGGTTGTTTTTCATTGGTCTGTGGAGAAGGAAGTGGTGGTTCCCACTCAGTAAGTGAAGCTGCAGGAGGTGTGGGTGTAGTTGTGTCATATGGGGACTCTTGCTGTCTCTCACTCAGTTAGACAAAAATAACAATTGAATAACCATGAAAAAAGTAAAAGCAAATGGACAAAAAAAGTACATAGGAACAGTACCAAAAAAAGAAAACAGGGAAAAAGAAAAAAAAACAACAACAACAACAACAACAACTCTGCACTACCTGGGTAGAGGGCAATAAGAGAAAAAAGGTAGATAAGGAAAATAATGAAGAAAAAAATGGGGAAAATGCAAAAAGGAAAACAAGGAATGGGGTTAACCATGAAAAAGAAAAAAAAAAAAATTATCAACCAGGAGCAGGGAAAAGAAAAAAAGCCGAAAGCAAAACCCTGGTAGAGAAAAAATAAAGAATAATATTAAAAAGGACAAAAGTAATAATAATAATAGTAGTTTTAAAACAGACAAAAACAAACTGAAAAACAGGAAAAAGAAAAAAAAAATCGGGACAGGGTGGGGCAGGGCACCCTGGCTCTGTCCGAGCACACAGTTCGGGATGGAATTCCTGCTGGCCCAGAAAGTGGGTGGGAATGAGAGATGGTTGCACCTCCATTCACTAACAGTGTGTATAAGAGTAACAAACAGAATGTTTCACCTTTCTATTTATCTGGGTCCAGAATATTCTGGGGGTTCCTGGCACATGGAGTCTGTTCTTAAGTCTCTGGAATCTGGGAGAATACTGTCACTTTAAATATCCTAAATGGTCAAGCCGCTTGTAAACATTTAAAATGGCTGCTTCCTCTGGACAGACAAAAGTCCACAGCTCAACCTACCTTCCTCTTCACTGCTTCCCCTATTATTCCCCAGCCACCATAGCAGTTCTCCATGCAGTCCCTGGCTAGCAGGGCTGATTTTTGGGTTAATTCTCAGGTCCTACAACCACTCAGCAATCTCCAAGCTGTTTGTGCCGTCAGGATCACTGCAAGACGAGCTCCGTATGTCTCCTTTTTTGCTGTTTTCATGCAAATTCTTTTGCTAGTTGGAGTTTAGTCCACTTCTATATCCTTCCCTTCAAGGCTCAGGGGTCCAGGATTATCTTATGTGTCTGTGTTAATTGGTTCCCCTTTTCTTTGTTTAAGAGGTTCTGTGCAGTCTTCCTGCCTATTCTGCCATCTTCCCCACACATTTCTGATGGTGTTAATCCAATTGTCAGACACTTGGCTTTCCTACTGCTCCAAATGGCACCCACACTTGTCATGGGAAGCAAGATCTGTGTTCTCACGTGACCTCAGTGTCCTGTCTGCTCACAGGACTCTAAGTGCACATCTGTTGTAGAATGGCAGGGATGCAAATTGTATCGAGTCTCTGCAGATCATGTCATGATACCTTCCTCAAGATGCCCCCTCTACTCTCATAGCTCCCTGTAAGCCTAGGGATGAGCCCTAGTTATAGTCTTGTCTGAGTAGTTAAGGGATAGGTGAGCAGACAGAGTGGGACTCAGTTTGTCAAAGCTCTCAACAGCTTTTTGATGCACAGTCTGAGCGCAGAGCATCAGGGTGCTTTAGATCAATAGACCTCTCCCTACACAGAAGGGAACTGCCTCCCACCCATGGGCTGAATTTCTCATCCCACTCAGGCTTGGACAACAGCTGATGCCTGACAGGTGCCTCTGTCCCACAGCAGGCCACTCCATGGTCTGTGTTCTCTAACTGCCTTCTATATCCTGTTAACTGTTACACATTTAACTGTTGCTCTAGGGGCTCACAGCCTCTTCAGGCAGAAGCAGATACAGTAAGACAGTGAGCTCAGCAGCCCTCATCACATGTCCTGTCTGTGCCCCAGACACAGACTCTAACAGACTTTTTTGGGCAACACTCAGGTGTTTTCTGTTCTCTGTGGTCTGAACACAAAGGGCACTGGCACTAAGGAGCTAACTGAGCACATTCAAGAATGAGTCCACCCAGGATAGATTTCAGATCCCTACTGAAGAGGCTGCAGGTGTGGTGTTGAGCTCATGTCATGCTGGGGGATGGAGCCCTGGAGTCCCTGCCCACTAGCTTCTGACCAGGCTCACCAATAATTGTTGCAGTAAGACTTTAAATGTGACAGCTTTGAAAGTGTGGATGGGTCAGCACCAGGTTAAGTGCCCCCCTAGATGTTAGCTATGACCAAACTGAGGTCACTGCATTGAGAATCATCAGGGCTCAAGATGACCGAAATTGACTCTGGACTTTGAAGGTGGCCTCAATATCCATGAGGACAGAGAGGGGACAGCAGGGAGACTCACACGGTGACCCTGCATAGGTGACAGTAGTGGTTCTCAATCACATGCAAGAGCTTGGACTGGTCAAACACTGGTATGGGCCTTGGTAGTTCTTCAATTGGTCAAACGGTTCTGCTGGATCAGTGGCACTCACAGCAAGAAGAACTACAAAATGAACAATGAAGAGCCCACCAGTCACCTGTGGATGAGTCAAAGAAACATGCTCTGTGGCTGTAGTGAGTCCTGCTGACAGGGCCCAGGTCTGAGCTGGCAGGCAGTGTTGAGGCCTTATCTGTCTGTCCAGGCAGCAAATCATAGTTCCCAGCATCCTGAGCTCCATGCAAGCACTGCAGCTGTGGTAGGGACTAGGAACAGCAGTCTTATATCCCTTGGGTAGTCACAAAGAAACATCCCTCTGCCAGGTGAGTGACAAACTGTCTATCCAGATACCAGCTCCTTCCTTAAGGCTCCAGCAGAAGCAAAGGGCTCTACCTCAATATCCATCTTACCAGCAGGTGATTCCTTCTAGAATGCAGGGCAGAGCAGTCAACTGAGCTATAGTGCTTTAAACTGAAATGACTGACCAGGGATAGTGACAGGCTATTCAAGGAAATGGTTAGAATCCATCAACTTTAACAGGATAGGAGACAGTACTACCATGACAGGGAACCTACTGTAGGGATGGGTTAGAGAAGGAAGCATTTCAACAGTAAGAAATGAATGTATGCATGAATGAATAGATGAAACACCCAACACAACAACCCTTTTTAGGACAAAAAACTTTAGGTCCCGGGGACAGCTGTGTGAGTTGGCCCAGTGTGACCTGCACTTTCCATGTGTTTCTCTTAGTCTGGACTGGGAGCCATTTCCCGGGGGAGCTTCTTCCCCAGGAAACTCCTTCTTCAAATGTTGTTGGGTCATTTTCCTGGAGAGCATGTACTGTCCAGAGGCTCCTCCTTCCCTCAATCTGATCACACCCCAATGCCCAGCAGCCATAGTCTGTGCACATGGCCTCTTTCTCTGCTGTCCCTGGGGGTAAGGCTGGCCCCACTGTACCCCCATGGTCAGTCTAGGGCTGAGTGGCTGGCTGTGCTGTGGGTACTCCTCACAGAGCCTGATGCCACTCACAGTAACACCTCTGCTCATGGAGAAAGGGAAGGAATTTTTGACAGGAAGCTTGATGTCTCCAGTGACTTTACTCCTGGGTGCCACAGTTGTGGTCATTCCTGGTTGGGGGTCAGTACAGAGCCTCACACATCATTGTTCAAGAAGGTCATGTCATTAAGATGAAACTTGACACTGGTCCCTGGCTCTCCTCAGATTCCCTGTGTGTGTCGTCAGAGGGCAGTGGGCAAGTGGAGTGGCAAGACAGATTGACTAAGTGGACTGGGGAAGCAGGTAGGCCATTGTGGGCACCTGTGTGGCTCCTTTTTTAGTGGAGATAACATGGAATGCCAACAGTGGAGGTGAGGGGACTGGTCTGCCTGTAATGTGGGCCCATGGGAGGCTGGGCAAGGGACAGGCAATGGATGAATGAGATGGCAGAAAGAAAGGTTGCAGAGTGGAATATGAGGAGAATTGGAGTTCCATTACAGGAGGTGGTAGCCAGGCAGGGTAGATGGATGGAGCTCAGTGGAGTACCTAGGGGGCAGGGGTACTCTGCTCAGGGTTAGTGGAAGCTAGTACCAGAAAGTTGACCTAATTCTTTTGGTTCTAGGACCTGAAACAACACTATCTTCTAGATTTCAAGGCTTCCACACTCTCCTCCCTCAAGACCACTAGGAGAGTGGCCAGCTTGCCCATTGTTTCAGAGAGCTGTAAGGCTGGCCTTGGCAACCACAGAATTTCAGTATTAGTCTTGAGGGAAGTCCCTCAACAAAGTCTGAGTCCTTGCTAGACTGGACCTGATGAGCAAAGTCTGCAGAACTGCCCATGGCCAAGTTCCCTAAGGATCACCAAACCTGAAAGAGCCACGAGGAGACACTGAAAAGTCCTACTGGGGGTCAGAGAGATGCCATGTATATTTCTGCCAAGTGTCACTGTGGAATGGGAGTTGTAACTTCATATAGTTTCCTTCCAGTTTCTACCAGCGCTGGGGATTGGAGCCTGGATCTCCATGAATCTTTCCAGGAGAGGCATGTACCTGAGCCTGACCTGACCTGACTTTTCAGGGAAGGACTGAGTGGTGGGTCTGGGTGGTCATCTTTCTTGCCCACCCTTTCCCTTCTCCAAGAGGGATGCTCCACTGTGAGGATGTTCCTCACAGTGGTCAGAACCATGGGAATATGGAGCATACCCTAAGCTGGCACCACCCAGGTTGTCCTCTCATTCCAATCCCATTGCAACTTGGAGCTGAGACCCAAGGACTTCTAGGGGCATTGGAGCCCCATCCCTGATTCCACTGGGAGACCCATATAGCTCAAAACTTTCCTCCTCTGTCACCCAAGATCAGGGATCTGGTGAGAGCAAATGAGGGGCAGTCCCTTTACATGAAAATGTTTCATTTCTACTAGCCCAGGAGTTGTACAGAGAAGGGAATGCTGATGGGGCTTCCAAGATCACAGAAAATTGTTGGAGGCTTGGTACAATAACCCTTGTAGGCTGAATCCACACACAGAGAATGACACAGGGCCATGCAGCAGCTTGGGAGGCTGTCTGGCCTAGGAAGAGTAACTAGGGACCAACAGTGTGGGACATGCAGGGCAGGTGGGGCATGCAGGGCATGCAGGCCATGGTTCTGGAACAAATCAATTAGAGGTGTCCTCAGCACTCCAACATTTCACTTAGAAAGTAGGCTATCAGGGTGAACGTCACCAATCAAAAGGATACACTGTATGCAACAAGCTCCAAGCCATGGACAGCAGCAGGATAAAGATGCCAAAGCTGGTGAAGGACAAGACCAGGAGGGTCACCCAGGTTACACCTGGTAGCAGTTTTGTGGCCAAGACCAGCCATTCACTCTTGGCAGTCGTGGTGGAGACTTGGACTTTGCCCTGCTGGAGCCAGCTTCTGGGGCAACCCATTGCCGGTTCCAGCCACAGAAGCCCATTTGTCAGTGGAGGCAGGTAAAGCAGTGAGAGTCCACCCACAGACTTCGGCCCCAATCCCCACATCTCAGTCTCAGTCCCCAGGCACCTCCAATGGATCAGACCTCCAACCTCTGCCACCTACATTACCTTCACTTGTAGCTCTTCCATGTACAGAGTGTCAGCCTGCTGCCCATTTCCCCATAAGTCTCTGTCTTTACCCTTCAAATCCCCTCCCCCTAATTAATTTATGACCCCTCCCATCCAAGTTGGTGTATCCTAGCTGTCGGACTGGGGTGGGCTGGATCAAAATCCTCCCCTAGCAACAGGAAGATTAACAAAAGGGATATGAATGGGCTATTCACCTAAGGATAATCCAAGCAGTCAAAAGCACGTAAAAGGTACCCTCACCAAGAAATGGGAGCTCTGGTAGCATAGTGGCTAAGGCACTTGACTGCTAACCAGAAAGCTGGCGGTTCAAACCCACCAGCCACTTCTCGGAAGGAAGGTTGGGCAATCCTACTTCCGTAGTGATACTGCCTCGGAAACCCAAAGAGGGGTCGCTATGAGTCAGGGCTGACTCGACGGCACATAACAACAACAACAACACCACCAAGAAATACATGCAAACTCAAGCAACAATGAGATAGAACAAGTTATCAAACCAAAAAATGAAGTCAGCCCTCTGTATGGGCAGTTTTTTTTTTTTTTT
>NW_006922134.1:1436200-1436682 GCF_000298275.1 Orycteropus afer afer
AATGTTGATGGGATCTGGATTGGGATTGCATTGAATGTACAGATTGCTTTGGATAGAATTGACATTTTCACAATGTTCAGTCTTCCTATGCATGAGCATGGGATGTTTTTCCATTTATGTAGATATCTTATACTTTCTTGAAGTAGTGTTTTATAGTTTCCTTTGTATAAATCTTTTGTGTCCTTGGTAAGATTTATCCCCAAGTATTTTATTTTTTTTGGTAGCTGTTATAAATGGTATTGATTTCCTTATTTCTTTTTCAGCAATCTCTTTGATGGTGTTGAGGAGTCCAACTGATTTTTGGATGTTGATCTTATATCCTCCCTCAATGCTAAAACTCTCAATTAGTTCCAATAGATTTTTCACTGAGTCTTTTGAGTTGTCTAGGTGTAGGATCATATCATCAGCAAATAGGGATAGTTTGACTTCTTCCTTACCAATTTGGATGCCTTTGATTTCCCTTCATTGCCTTATGGCCCTGG
>NW_006922134.1:1437307-1438979 GCF_000298275.1 Orycteropus afer afer
TCTGTAGTTTTCCTTTTGAGTGATGTCTTTACCTGGTTTTGGTATCAAGATTATGCTTGCTTCATAAAATGAGTTAGGGAGGATTCCATCTTTTTCTATGTTTTAGAATAGTTTGAGTAGGATTGTTGTCAGTTCTTCTCTGAATGTTTGGTAGAATTCTCTGGTGAAACCATCTGAGCCAAGAGTTTTTTTTTTTTTTGTTGGTGATTTTTGATGACCTGTTCTATTTCTTCTTTTATTATGGATCTGTTCAACTTTTCCACATCAGTCTGTGTTAGTTTAGGTAAGTGGTGTGTTTCTAGTAATCTGTCCATTTCTTCCAGATTTTCAAATTTCTTGGAGTACAGTTCTTTATAGTGTCCTTATATTATCCTTTTTACTTCAGTTGGTTGTGTTGTGATGTCACCCATTTCGTTTCTTATTCCTGTTATTTGTATTCTTTCCCACTTTTCCTTTTTTAAATTTGCCAGTGCTTTGTCAATTTTATTGATCTTTTCAAAAAGCCAAGTTCTGGTCTTGTTGATTTTTTTTCTCTTGTCTTTCTATTTTCTGTTTATTGATTTCTGCTTGAATCTTTATTAATTCCTTTTTTCTGGCGACTATAGGCTTTTCTTGCTGTTGTTTTTCTAATTGTTGTAGATATTGGTTTAAAGTGTTGATTTAGGCTCTTTCTTCTTTTTTGATGTGTACATTTATTGCCATGAATTGCCCTTTGATCACTGCTTTTTCTGTGCCCCAAAGATTTTGGTATGTTGTGTTTTCATTCTCATTTGATTCAAGGCATTTTTGATTTTCAATTTTTATTTCTTCTGTTACCCAGTCTTTCTTAAGAAGGGTGTTGTTCAGTTCCAGGTGTTTACTCTTTTTCCATTGATCTTCTTATTGCTGATTTCTAATTTGATAGCATTATGATCGGAGAAGAGGCTTTGCAGTATTTCAATGTTTTTAAATTTATGAAGGCTTGCTTTATGGCCTAACATCTGGTCTATCATGGAAAATCTTCCATGTGCACTGGAAAAGAATGTATATTGTGCTGCAGTTTGGTGAAGTGCTCTGTAGATGTCTATAAGGTCAAGTAGATGGATTGTATTGTTTAGCTCTTCTGCCTCTTTGTTGAGTTTCTTTCCAGTTGTTCTATATTCCATTGAAAGTGGTATATTAAAGTCTCCCATGACTGTGGAGTCACCTATTTGCATTTCAACTCTTTTAAAGTCTGATTTATGTATTTTGGGTCTCTTTAATGGGGTCCATAGATATTTATTATGGTTATATATTCTTGTTCCATTGATCCTTTAATCATTATATAATGTCCTTCCTTGTCTCATATGGTGGTTTTTTGCCTTAAAGTCAATTTGATCAGAAATTAATATTGCCACTCTTGTTCTTTTTTGGTTGCCATTTGCTTGATATATCTTTTTCCAACCTTTGATTTTTAGTCTATTTCTGTCTTTGTTCTAAGGTGTGTCTCTTGTAGACAAAATGTTGATGGGTTTTGTTTTCTTATCCAATTTGAAACTCTCTGTCCTTGAGTGGTGCATTTAATTCATTAACATTCAGGGTAATTATTGACAAGTATGAATTTGTTGCTGTCATTTTGTTATGTGTTTTTTCATGGTGTCCCTGGTTTCTTTGTTCCATATTATTTTCTGTGCTGAGCTCATTATGTTTATGA
>NW_006922134.1:1444214-1447943 GCF_000298275.1 Orycteropus afer afer
TTTTTTTTTTTAATTGTGTTTTGGGTGAAAGTGTGCAGAGCCAATTCATTTTCCATACAGCAGTTCACATACACTTTGTTTCATGACATTGACTGCAATTTCCCACAACACAACAGCTCTCTTGCCACTTCCTCCCCATAGTTACCTCTTCTCTGTGTCCTTCCCTCCCATGCAATCCTGCCCCCCAAGCTGTCTCCCTGTGAATACACAGTCCTTCTATTTTCCCATGATTGATCTCTCCAAGGAGGTATCTGCCTAATGTAAATGTCCTGCTAATATGCTTGTCTTCTGTTTGGCTGGAAGCCACAGGATTGGGTTCAATTCCAGACCAGAAGGGCAGCTAGAGACCATACTCTTAGGTGTCTCTATCAGACCAGCAAATCTGGTCCTATTTATTTTATGATTTTGTGTTTTGTTTCTCATTTTTCTCCCACTTTATCCAGGATCCCCTACATAGATTCCCCTCAAAGTGGTTGAGAGTGGTAGCTGGGCACCATCTAGTTCTTGGTGTCATAGTCATATAGGCTGAGGATCCCACGGTGTATGAATTGTTTGGACTAATTGTTTCCATGCATCTTTGGTTTTCTTCATTCTTCTTTGCTCTGGAAAAGGGGAGAGACCCATCATTACATCTAGATGCCCCCTTGCAAGCTTTTAAGATCTGTATGGGCAGTTTTTTTTTTTTTTTTAAGGTAACATTAAATCATTTATGTGAATTAAAAATTCATGAATATAAGCACATACATATTTTGTAACAATACTTCCATAAAGATACACATTAAGAATATTAGAATGGTTGTCTAATGTGGAAGGGAGTGGGCTATGAAGGCATAAGAAATAATAGGTAAGGAACACAAAAAATAAAGTGATGATAATAATGTGCCATGAACTAATGCTATTGCTGTTACATGCCTTTGAGTGTTCTCATAGGTACCTATGTACAAAAGAACAAAACACTGCCTGATCCTGTGCCATCTTCAAAATCATTGATATGTTTGAGCCCTTTGTTGCAGCCAGTGTAATAGTCCGTCTCCTAGTAGGTCTTCCTCTTTTATTTTTTTTGCATTTTATTCCTTTTTTTTTTGTGTGTGTGTGATTTGGGTGAAAGTTTACAGAGTAAATTCACTTTCCATACAGCAGTTCACACACATATTGTCTCATGACATTGACTACAATTTACCCCAATACAACAGCTCCCTTCCCACTTCCTCCCTATAGTTACCTTTTCTCTGTGTCCATTCTTCCATGCACTCCTGCCCTCTGAGCTGTCTCCCTGTGCATAAACAGCCCTTCTTTCTCCCATGATTGTTCTCTCCATGGAGTGTATCTACCTCAGGTACATGTTCAACTCTTATGCCTGTCTTTTGTTTGGCTGGAAGCCACAGATGTGGGTTCAATTCCAGACCTGAACGGCAGCTAGGAACCATAATTTCAGTGGTTCCACCAGGCTCTATCGAAGCAGCAAACCTGGTTCCCTCCTTTTTTATTTTCCCCAAATGATTTTGAGTTTTATTCCACATTGTTCTCCCTCTCTATCAAGGATCTCCTACATAGATCCCCCTCCAAGTGGTTGACAGTGGTAGCTGGGCACCATCTAGTTCTTCTGGTCTCATAGTTGTATAGGGTGAGGATTGCATGGTGTACCAGTCATGAGGACTAATTGTTTCCATGAGTCTTTGGTTTTCTTCATTCTTCTTTGCTCTGGATGAGGAGATACCCACCATTACATTTTGATGACTGCTTGCAAGATTTTTAAGGTCCCAGTAACTAATTGCCAAAGTAGGCGGTGGAGCAATGTTTTGTATAGTATGTTATGCCAATTGAGTGACTATGGTCCTAAGCCCACATACTACATCCCTCTGAGTAGCTGACTGTGACCAAGAAGTGACTACAACCTTATCCCTTGTCAGGTCTACTATACCCCTGAGAATTCTTACAGAACATACAAATACACTTGTAGAACCATTGTCTGCCAACACTATACACGGTCTTGGGTACACTTCCTGCTGCATAGACATACCTAATAGTTCAGCCTGTACATATATGGGCAGCTTTTGCACCACAGATTCCAACTGAAGATGGAAAATATTCCACAGGGAAAAAAAGGAGTTAAGTGGTCAAAAACAATCACTCAAAGGCTAATAGGGATCATAAAGTTTGATTTACACAGCATTTACAATGTATTCGATATTATAAGTCATCTAAAGATGATTTAAAATATGCAGAAGATGTGCCTACATTATCTGCAGTACTATTGCCAGTTTATGGAAGGGACTTGGGTATGTACAGGTATTGGTATCCACAGGGTCCTAGAACAAGTTCCCTGAGGATACTGAGGGATGACTGTTAAGACTGTTCACTGTATTGGCATAAGGTGATCTGATGGCACAGTGTTTTTAAAATGCTCAGCTGTTTACCTGTTGGAGACAAAGAGATAAATCATCAAAGGACATGAGTGCAAGACACATATCCAACAGTGACAGGAGAAGGTAAGGCCTCTCCAACAGCAACAAGAGAAGGCAAGGCCTCTCTCACAGTTACATGCTTACTTCACAAAACATCAAGTGTTAAAAGTAGATGTTATTCCAGTAGTCCATGTTCTTATCTTATTGGGATGTTTCATACTTTGTGTCACTGTAGCCTAGGAAACATTTATTGTTTTACACTCCTTATCCCTGAGGAGGCTTTTGTGAATGTTTCAATAACCACCTGTTGTCCTTGAGCATGTAAAACTTTAACTTTGTAGAGAATACGCTGATTGTATGGATTCCAAGAGTAATTATGTAATCATGTATAAACATATAAATAAAGTAGAACAAAGACATCAGGGGTTGCAGAATATGCAGGGAGTCCGCCTGGCCCCCGTTCCTTTTAAAAAAACATTAATCCTTTTGTGTCACTTCATTTCATGGACTGTGTGGTTTTGCTGGATGCGGCAATTGGTGCATGAACAGGAACCTGGAGGAGAGAGGCAGCAGCACTTGAGAGAATGCCCCACTTGAAGGAAAGCGGAGCTCCGTAACAGAAAAAGGATGAGTGTGCATGAATTAAATAAAACTTTTTTAAGCCAGGCTGACTTGGAGAATTCAGAATCTCATGAAAGGGATCATTACTTTCTGTTCTTAAAACATTAGTTCAAGCAAGAGGTTTTTCAGTATTTAAAAAAGAGTTAGAGGAATTTTTGCAGTGTGTAGATCACTGTTGTCCTTGGTTTCCTCAGGAAAGAACCATTGATTTAACAGCATGGGAGACAATCGGTCAACAAAAGAATGAGCATTTAAAAGAACATGGGCAGGAGAATTTTCCTGAGCGTGTATTTTCTATTTGTAGTATTTTAAAACTGTTTAGAATTAGATAAGGGAATAAGTGTGGGCATAGATCCTAAAGTAGGGAAGGAGAAAAATGTAGATACGGATTCAAAATTAAAAGAGTTAAAGGTACAAGAAGTAACAGTTAAACAGATGTTAGAAACTGAACCCTCAGAAGTTGAGGAAGAGAAATTACGTTGTTGTTGTTAAGTGCCATCGAGTCATTTCCGACTCATAGCGACCCCATGCACAGCAGAAAGAAACACTGCCCGATCCTGCACCAGCCCCACAATCCCTGCTATACTTGATCCCATCATCGCAGCCACCGTATCAATCCATCTCCTTGAAGGCCTCCCCCTCTTTTGTCAACCCTCCACCCTACCAAGCATGACATCCTTCTCCAGGGAATGGTCCCTTCTTA
>NW_006922134.1:1448171-1449406 GCF_000298275.1 Orycteropus afer afer
GAGATATCCTTGCTCCTCAGCACTTGAAACAGTTCCTTCTCAGTTGACTTTCCCAATGCTACACGTCGTCTAATGTCCTGACTGCTGCTTCCATTGGCATCGATTGTAGAACCAAGCAACATGAAGAGAAATTATATCCTTCCTTAAATCCATTTTTAAGTCAGGCAAAACCTTTTCTAAATCAGACTGTTTCAGCTGCCACCATGCCTGCTAGCTTGCTCTCCTCTACCTTTTAACATTTTCCCTCCCTCAGGAAAGCAAGTTAACTGTTTATCTTCCACCATGCCTCCTTTATCACCTATACAAGCTATGGTTCAAAAGGTGAGGGCCATGGATGAGGACATTCCATTAGAAATGAAACATGTTTTTCCCTTAACAGAATACATAAATCAGCAGACTAATCAATCAATGCAAGGACATAAAGCATTTTCTTTTAAAACTCTTAAAGATTTGAAACAAGCTGCCACTGCCTATGGGCCAACAGCACCATTTGTAAAACCTTAATAGCAACCATTGCTCAAGAAATTTTGTGTCCTTATGATTGGTATATGCTGGCTAAAACTGCATTAGAAGGAGGAGATTATTTGATGTGGAAAATGTATTTTCATGATTTTTGTACAGAACAAAGTATGAGAAATCTGCAACATAATGTTCCTATTAGTTTTGAAATGCTTTCTGGTACCAGACAGTTTTTAGAGGTCTCAACTCAGTTAACCTATCCCTTACAAGCATATCAGCAGATACCAGCCACAGTCTCTCAGGCATGGTCTAAGTTACCAGCAGAAGGAGCTGATAATTCTAGTTTTATTTCAATTATATAAGGGCCTATGGAACTCTTTGAACAATTTGTGGATAGGGTAAGTGTAGCAGTGTCTCAAAGTGTTAGTGATAATACAGGCTCTAATATCTTAATTGCTTATTCACTGATCTGCACTGAACACTTTCCCTTGTTACACTCCCGAGTTACTGGGAGTGGGGACATACGGGAAGACAGTCAGGAAGATCAGGATATGAAGCCTGTAAATTCTGTTGAATCCCTCCCATATGAAGGGATTACGGTAAAATCGTTATTCCCTCCACCTCTGATCTGCACTGAACACTTTCCCTTGTTACTCTCCCGAGAGTGACTGGGTCTCCGGGAGCAAGGTAAGCACAGGCGGGCTGGTGCTTACTCACTGATCTGCACTGAACACTTTCCCTTGTTACCCTCCCGAGAGGGACCGGGTCTCCGGGAG
>NW_006922134.1:1450689-1473401 GCF_000298275.1 Orycteropus afer afer
CTGGGTTTTAAACACCAGAGGCTCAGCCTCAAAACTCAAGGCTACATGTCACCACAGTAGGACAAACTGACAGACAAGTTTGTCTTGCTGTTGGAGACCTCTTGTATCACCCCCAACTGGGTCCCTGTGGCTGATTGTACCACTGTCTGGCTTCCTGGCTTTTTATTCCCTTTCTCCTGCTCTTCTGGTCTGCTGGTTTGTGCGTCCCTAAGTTGTCCCTGGGGCTGACTGCTCCTCTGTCCAGGTTCCTGGCTTTTTATCCCCTTTCTCCTGCTTTTCCAGCCTGCTACTCTGGGGGGGCCTGAGTTACCTCACCTCACCTAATCCCTTCAGCTGACTGCTCTTCTCTCTGGTTTCCTGGCTTTTAATCCCCTTTCTCCTGCTCTTCCCACTCGCTACTTCAGGCGTCCCTGAGTTGTCTCTCCTCACCTGTAACCCTGGGGCTGACTGCTCTTCTGCCCGGGTTCCTGGATTTTTATCCCCTTTCTCCTGCTCTTCTGGCAACTTAGGACATATCATAGACAAAAGAACTGTATGACCACAGAAAATTACTCTTTGATTAGAATCTTTAACCACTTTAAATGATTTTCAAAAGATGTTAGGAGATATTAATTGGATACAGCCTTCTCTAGGCATCTCTACTCAACAACTTGGTTCTGTTTTTGATACCTTAAAGGGAGATCCAGATTTAACTTCACCCAGACATTTAACTGAGGAAGCAAATCAAGAAGTGGCCCTAGTAGAGCAATGGATGCTAGAGGCTCAATTAACTCGAATTGACACTACAGCCCCAGTACATTGAATTACTTTAGCCACACCTGAAAACCATACTGGAGCTTTATATCAAACTCAGGGTGTTTGTTATATTATGGATTCATCTTCCTTATCAATTTTCTAATTCCATCACCACATACCCTACTATGGTAGCTATTTGTATTAAAAAATTATTACATAGACATAAACAATTAACAGAAATAGATTTAACTATAATAAATCAACCATATACTGGACAATAATTACAAAACCTTATTTGCAATGATGTAGAGTGGAAAATTGTTACTGCTACATTTATGGGTCAATTAGACAATCATAGACCACCTCAGAAGCTCCTACAGGTAGTGGAATCACATAAGTGGGTTTTTCCTCAAAAATGTCTTAATCATCCTATTTATTCCCAATGCTTTAACAGTTTTCACTGATGGCATTAGTAAAAGGAAAGCAGGATATCACTATCACAGCTTTCAAAGATAGAGTAGAAAATACTCATTATACTTCAGCCAGCACAAAAAGCAGAGGCTTATGCTGTTTTACTCGTTTTTCGAGATTTCTCATGCCAACCACTTAATATTGTGAGTGACAGACAGTATGTTGTTCATTTACTTACTTGTATTGAAACTGGCAAGATTAAACATATATCTAATGAAGAATTATTAACTCTCTTTTTTACTTTACAAAAGGCAGTACTGGTGCACTTTCATCTGTTTTACATTACACACATCAGAGCATATACCCCCTTGGTGGGCCCTCTCACTCAAAGAAATAAATGAGCGGATGAACAACTTTGCCTTCCCATACAGGAAGGTATCCAATCACATGCTTCTTTTCATCAAAATAGTGCTAGCTTACATAAGCAATTCCAACTTAATAGAGAACAGACTAGACAAATTTTTGAAAAACTGTTCTTCTTCCAATGTGCATCTCCCTGTGTCACATTATGGCTTAAACCCCTGTGGGCTTCGATCCAAAGATGTTTGGCAAATGGATGTCACCCATGTAACTTCTTTTGGAAAACTATGTTTTGTACATGTTACAGTAGACACATATTCTGGGTTCACTATGGCTTCAGCCTTAACAGGTGAGGTGCTAAAACATGTTATCCATCATTTATTACATTGTTTTGCTTTACACATGTAAGTCTGTTTTTTACATTTTTGTTCCTTTTATTCTATAAACCTTTCTACTGGCATTCCTTACTATTCTCAAGGGGCAAAGCATAGTAGAAAAAAAACATCAAACTATAAAACTTTATTTAGAAAAAAAGGGGGAGCAACAAGGGAATATTGGAACAGCCCTATGAAAAGATTAAATAGTCTCGTATATAATTTAGATTTTTTGAACTGTGACACCGATGGGAAGTCTGCTGCTGACAGATATTTTTTTAAAAATAAAACAAGACACCACCTCAAAGTTCAGTGGAAGAATGTACTGACAGGTCAATAGAAAGGACAAGATCCACTATTAACGTGGGGTATGCTTGTATCTTTCCAGAAAACAATGACAAACCCATATGGGTACTGGAGAGCCTTGTCCAACATGATGGGTCACATCCAATGCCAACTTCAGTGGCTGTCACTACAGAATCACTGGAGGAGGCGACGACTACTGAGTCATCAGACCAGAGAAGAAATGTTGCTGACTTGGAAGCAGATTAAAGCCTTATCTCATAAGGCTACAAGTGTGATTCAAGGATTCAAGGTTTAAACCAGCCTCAGACCCCAGAAATGATATTTTTAACTATGGTAACATTGTCAATTCAAATTGCTCCTGTAGCAACTGAAACTCATTGGGCATATTTGTTTCATTCACCTTGGGTGGGACCTGCTACATACTATGATACTGATATTCCTGTCTTTATTAATGACACTTGGTTGCTTGGGGGAAAGAGTGGAGAGTTTATAGGAAAATTATTAAAGGGAGAAAGTATAGTGAATTATACAGCTCTTGCTGCAAAAACACCGAATTTTTTCACCCAGCATAACCATAGTCCCTCACCATGCTTGAAGCTATTACCAAAAATGCAATGGGCATATGGAAGCAACCTGACACATGTGTATTGGGGGATATCAAAATGTACAACTTATGGGAGTATTTTCAGAAATTATACTATAACTCCTCCCGTACTATACTGTCCTAACACATCCCAAGATTGGGAGGCATTTCCACCTTAGTTTAAATGTCACTTGCCTCTCTCAGAAAAAGTTATAGTGTCCTCCTACAATGCAGAACATGACTCCCCATGCTATCTTATGGATTGGGGGGACTCAATGACTCATTGTTCACAAGCTTCCCCGGAGGTGTTCCAGAAAACATCTTACAGATGCCAGAAGGACCTGTACAATCAGAATTACGGAGATTGTTTGCTGCAGTTGGGACTGTGAATCATACTGTATTCATCAGGAAAGCAGAAGGAGGGACATTTGTCCAAGGAAGTCACTCTAACATACAGGCATGTGTTCAATCCCCAAATGCTCTTCTGCTGGCACAAAAATACACTGATTGTACTGTAAATGCTACTATAAGTTATTTAAATGTCTCTGAAACTAATGATACTTCAGGAAATTATTACTGGAATGTGACCTGTAATAACTGTTAACTCAGTGCTTAACCTCAACAGATCATTGTGTGTTGATAGTAATGCAATCACACTATATAACCCTACCAGTTAATATTTCAGACAGATGGTTTCACTCAGAAGGAGAACATTCACTGTATTTAGTACAGCAAGGACTTAGTAGATCTAAATGCTTTATTTGGCTCCTTATTGCAGGCGTAACTACTCTTGCCACAATGATAACTACTATGACTGTGCCTGCTGTTGCACTACAGTCATCTATTCAGACAGCCCAATATTCTAGATATACAGCTAGTATATCTACTAGCCCAAAATACTGTAAAGGCACTACAGATCAAGAGAAAATTGATCAGGATTTTAAACTCAAAATATCAATAGGCGATGAACTAGAAGTTATGCGATTGAGGGAAGTATTACATTGTGACTATCGGTATGAATACATGTGCGTGACAGTGTATCCTGTGAACTTCAGTAATCCTGAATTCACATGGGAAAAGATAAAAATGAGAATATTAGGGATATGGCATGATGCAAACATCAGTTTTGAAATGCAGCAGTTTCATAAAGATATCCAAAGGCTAAAAGATAATCAGGTACCAATAATTGACCCCAATCAAGTTGCAAACACTATACTTAATGAATTTAAGAAACTTAACCTTTGAAAAGTATTCCTACATTTCTATACCACCTTTTATCATATGTTATAATGTTTTTAATTTTATTATTTGTTGTTCTTTGGGTTCTGAAACTAACATGTCAAGTAATTCAGTCTCTAACTACTGAGGTACATCTACTGCATTTAAAAAATAAAAAGGGAGAAAATGTTGGAGACCAAGAGAGAAATCATCAAGGACATGAGTGCAAGGCACATGTCCAACAGCAACAAGAGAAGGCAAGGTCTCTCTCACAGTTAAATGCTTACTTGACAAAACATCAAGTATTTAAAGTAGATGTTATTCCAGTAGTCCATGTTCTTATCTTATTGGGATGTTTCATACTTTGTGTCACTGTGGCTTAGTAAACATTTATTATTTTACACTCCTTATTCCTGAGGAGGCTTTTGTGATTATTTCAATAACCACTTGTCTTTGAGCACATAGAGGAATAAAACTTTAACTTTGTAGAGAATAAGCTGATTGTATGGATTCAAAGACTAATGATGTAATTACGCATAAACATATAAAGTAGAACAAAGGCATCAGGGGTCATTCTCACAGAATACGCAGGGCGTCTGCCTGGCCCCCGTTCCTTTTAAAAAACCATTAATCCTTTCGTGTCACTTCATTTTGTGATCTGTGTGATTTTCTGGATGCGACAGCTCAGCTGCTTACCAAAAGGCCAGCAGTTTGAACCCACCAGTTGCTCCAGAGGTAGTCTGCTTGCATTAAGACCAACAGCCTTAGAAACCCTATGTGGCAATTATACTCTGCCCTATAGAATTGCTGTGATTCAGAACGGACTCAGTGGCAGTGGGCAGTTATGTTGGCCATGGAAGGCTTTGCTTAGAAGTCCTCCTATCTTTTACCAGTGACAAGCTCACACTTGACTTGAGACCTGAGCATGGGAATCCTGGAATCTCTAGCATCAAGCCCCTGTGCTCTGTGGTTGTCCTGGCCAATGCTGGCTGAAGTCATGCATGCCATTGCTTTTCTCTGTGCTCCCACCCCTCTGTCCTCCCATCCCTCTGTTCTTCCATCCTAGCCCAAACATCCTAGGGGGTAACTTAGGCCTACACCCCACCATCATCTCTCACACCTCATGAGCTCATCTCTCACGGATTCTCATGGCTTCTGAGTGGTTGATTATTTCATATGTGTGCCTTTGGTCCTGGAAGGGCATTAAGAAGTCCAGAGGTTAAATGTGCCAAGTCATAAGGCAGAAGTAAGAAATTCAGCATTGCCTTATGCACCACTATAATCCCCCTGCCATGCTTACCTCCAGATAGACCTGAAAACTAGAACTTTTTGACGACAAGTCCGGAGAGTGACAGTAAAGTAGCTACCTTTCTGTATTAGTCCAGACCAAACAGAAAAGTGAACATTTCCTGGTTAACTTCGCAGGCATAGAAATGCAAAATGCCTCATAAAGCCCTATCTCATCATCAGACACACCCTGTTTCCAAGTCTTACAAGAGTTGTGACATATGAAGGGGGAAGGGGCAGATAAGAGAGATGGGAAAAGAGGATGAAGTGTAAGGGAGAAGAGATTAGAGAGAAGAGGAGAGAAAATGAGAAGTGGGGAGAGGAAGGAAGAAAGAAGAGGGGAGGAGAAAAAGATGGAGGAAAGAGAAAGAAAGGATGGAACAGGAAAGGAGGGAAAGGCAAGCAGGAAAGGAGAGAGAAAGTGTAGAAAGAGTGAAGGGGACGTACATATCCTCTCTTGCCCCACCTTGTCACTGCAGTGAACTCAGCCAGCCAACCCCCAGCCAACCTCTAGCCCAGGCAGGATGCCATCCCTGCTGCTTTTCATCTCCCCTAGTGGGTGATCCTGGCTGGAGGAAAACACACCCTGTAACTGGGCAGAAGTTTCTAATTGACCATCATGTACCCATTCCCTTCTTTCTTAGGAAGTAAGTCTGGGAGCAATTTGCAAAGATGTCATTCCTACTTGCAGTTAAGATGGCCATAGATGTGAGCAGATGTCATTAGGAAGACATTTGGGGAGCTTTGTGAAAGGAATGACTTGGCTAGGAGAGTAGGTGCACCTTTTCACCTGGCTTGAAACTGCTTCTAGCATAGGATAGAGATGTGATGGCAGGAGCTTCAGCAGCTATTTTAGCACTAAACGTTGACCTTGAAGATGGAAGTACACTGGAACGATGGCAGAACAGAGAGACAGAAGGCACGTTGTCCCTTGTCACAAAACCCTGGACTGCCTGCCTACATCTGAGCCTATTTTCATGAGGAAAACAAACCTGTCACTTGTTGAAGTCACTGCAGCTGGGTCTCTGATTTTAACAATCACATGAAAGGTTTAATCTGTGCAGCTGGCGAGTCCCATGCTGCCTCAAATCCACAAGCTACAAGTGCCCTCTTGGGACTGCCAAGCAAGCACTGAATTTTGTCTTAGGCAGAGCTCCCAGAAGAGACATGAAGGAGTTTGGGTGGGGAGATTTCTGTGAGTGCTCTTGGGATCCTACACTGGGAGGAAGTGGAAAGGGCATGGTGGGAAGAACTGAGACTCCCCTGACAATGGGAGCTCAACAAAGGATGGGCCTGAAGAGCTGTTCCTATTGTGGAAGGGGTGGGGCAGCATGCCTTCTCTAACCTTGGGAAAGGGTTGCAAGTCCCTAGGCAATTCCCAGCTTGTCTGGGGACTGGCCTGCCTTCAGCCCCAACCCACACTTATGCTCTGCATTCTCCACGCACACATCACTGTTCAGGGCCCTAATACATAAGTGGGTATTGAAAGGGGTTGAGAAGTTATTGGGCAGAGGGTTAGGGAGGCATGGGAGAGAGATGGGCGTGGCTATAGAGGGGGATAAAGAGGGTTCTTGTGATGACTGGTGGTGGTTATAAGCATCCTACCTGTGCTAGGATCACAAGCGGAAACATGCAAATACACTCATACATGTGCACACAGGTGCAGATGTACACATTCAAGAGACACACTTATGTACACTCTTACCCATGCCCAATTATGCACACATACTCACATGTACACACATGAACTCATATATATGTGTGTGTGTGTGTGTATGCACACACACATAGGCTGCATACTTTCACAGACATGGGTTTGCACCCATATTCACACACACAACTTATGCATATGGGCACACATATACAAACACAGTTAGTGCAGGTAAAAGTGGTAGAATCTGAATGTGCTCTCAGGATCCTACTGATTCATTGTCTCCATTGTGATACTGCTTTGCAGTTTTTGGGGAAGGATACATGGGATCTCTCTGTAATCACTTTGCAACTTCCCATAATTTATAATTATTTCCCAATAAAAAGTTAATGAAATGACTGTTGTCCCATTTGTTATGTTTTCCTGTTTCTCTCTGAGCCTGGAGTATATTGTCCATATCTCAAGTCATGAGATGGTCACCACAATTGCTCTTGCAATTCCAACTCATGAGCTTTCTGGGCCCCAGTGGGCCAAAACGTATGTCTCAGTTTTTCTTTTTGGGAGCTGCCATGGCAACTCCAGGAACAGAAGTCTGCCAGTCCTGCACCAGTCCAGTGATCTGTGTGGATGAGACTGGTGGGATCTGTCAGAGACCAAGAAAAGACCCCCAAAAGAACATGATTGCAAGGCATATGTTCTAATTACAGTTAAGAGATGGCAAGGCCTCTCTTATGGTTGAATGTTTGCTTTAAGAGATGACAAGTTCTCTCTCACTGTTAAATGCTTAATTGGCAAAACATCAAAGTATTAAACTTAGATGTTATTCCAGTAGTCCATATTTTTATCTTATTGGAATGTTTCATACTTTGGGTCACTGTGTCCTAGTAAATATTTATCATTTACACTCCTTATTCCTGAGGAGATTTCTGTGATTGTTTTAATGACCACCTGTTGTCCTTGAGCATATAGAGGAGTAAAACTTTAGCTCTGTAGAGAATAAGATGATTGTATGGATTCCAAGACTAATGATGTAATCATGTATAAACATATAAATAAAGTAGAACAAAGGCATCAGGGGTCACACTCACAGAACGTGCAGGGTGTCCACCTGGCCCCCGTTCCTTTTTAAATAAAGAAAACCATTAATCTTTTTGCATTTCGTGACCTGTGCGGTTTTGTCAGACACGGCAGGGATCCATAAGGCTTTTGATTACTGACTTTTCCAAATGACCTTGCTAGGCCTTTCTTCCAGTCCATGTAAGTTGGAGGCTCTGCTGAAACCAGTTTAACATATTTTTGGCAATAATACAGAGAATTCTAAAGGGAATTACTGAGACCAAGGAGCTCTCTGTTCCTGCCATGCTGCCCTTGGCTTAGGACAGCCCAGGCTGATTGACTGCCAATATACGTCCCCTTGACCATGTCTCCCGAGCCCTACCCTGCCTGGAATTTTGCGTCCACTAGACCCTGTATGAGATTTGTGAGAGGCCCTTCTTTGACTTACCTTCTTCTTCCTTCCCAGATATGTTAGTTTGCTAGGTCTCAAACTAGGGCATTTAAAACGGCAGGCACTTATTCTTTCACATCCTGTAGAATGGAAGTCCAATATCCAGGTGTTACCAGGGTTGTGATCCCTCCAGAGTATATAGGAAAGGATCTTTTGCCTCTTCCAGCTTCTGGTGGACCCAGACAATCCTTGACTTGTGGTAGCATCACTCTAATCTCTGCCTCTATCCTCACATTGCCTTCTCCTCTGTGTCTGCTCCCCTTCTCTTTACTTCTAAGAAGACCTTTCATTGGATTAAGGGTCCACCTAGATAATCTAGGATGGTCTCCTGATTTCAGATTCTTGTTTTAATTGCATCTAAAAAGACAAACTTTTTTTTTTTTTTTTTTTTCCAAATTGGATCACATTCATAGGTTTCAAGTGGACACATTTTGGGAATAGCTAGTATTCATCCCACTACATCAGGGATTCCTATTCTCCCTTGGGTTCATGGTCAGTCAGGGCAGGTGGGGGAATTTGTGGGGTCTTTCCCTTACTCACCATAACTCCCTTGATTCTGGTGAAATGCTCAGGCCCCCAAGCCTCTGGGTGGGCAGAAGTCAAGATCCAAGAACCTAAGTAGGATGACTCAGGCAGAGGACCAGTCTGACTCACAAGGAATGTGCCTTCACACTCTGCTTACCTGCAGGTGCCTGTGTAGATCATTCACAGCTCTAGAAGACTTTGCTCACCACCGCAATGTGCTGATAGATTGTGTTCCTAGTGGCTCCAACGCTGGGTGGGGCTGACCAAGCAGAGAACCATGTGTCCTGCCCAAGCCTGAGAGCACACCAGATGCAGAGAAGGCAGTGGTTAAAACAGATAAAGGTGAATGTGAAATGTGTTTTTTGAAAATCTTTCTACAAATTAAAATCATTTAAAAATACAACTATGGCTTACTGCCACCACTCATGTTTTAGTTTGTCATGCTGTGGTGGCTTGCATATTGCTATGAGGCTGAGAGCTATGCCATCAGTATTTCACATACCAGCAGGGTAACCCATGCTAGACTGGTTTCAGTGGAGCTTCCAGACTAAGACAGATTGGGAAGAAGGACAAAGCCATCCACTTCTAAAAAACCTGGCTAATGAAGACCTTATGAATAGCAGTGAAACACTGTCTGATATATTACTGGAAAACTATGAATATCCCTGAAAATCATCTGATATAGTGCCTGAAGATGAGATCCTCAGGATAGAAGCACTTGAAAAAGGACTGGGGAAGAGCTGCCTCCTCAAAGTAGAGTCGACCTTAAGAATGTGAATGGATAAACCTTTCAGGACCCCCATTTGCTGATGGAGTATGACTCAAAATGGGAAGAAACAGCTGCAGACATTCATTAATTTATTGGGATATGGAATGTAAGAAGTATGAATGTAGGAAAATTGGAAGTTGTCAAAAATGAAATGAAATACATAAAGATCAATATCCTAGGAATTAGCTGAAAAGGACTGGTTTTGGCCATTTCAAATCAGACAATCATATGGTCTATTATGCCAGGAAATTGAAGAGGAATAGCACCACATTCATCATCACAAACAATGTTTCAAAATCTATCCTGAAGTACAATTCTGTCAGTGATATGTATCCATATGCATACAAGGAAGACCAGGCAATACAATGATAATTCAAATTTATGCACAAACCACTAAAGCCAAAGATGAAGAAATGGAAGATTTTTACCAACTTCTGCAATCTGAAATTGACCAAACATACAATCAAGATGTTTTGATTATTACTGGTGATTGGAACGTGAAAGTTGGAAATAAAGAGGAAGCATTGGTAGTTGGAAAATATGACATTGGTAATGTGACATAAATGATGCTGGAGTTTGCATGATAGAATTTTGCAAGACCAATGACTTATTCATTACAAATACTTCTTTTTTTCAACAATTTTAACAGCATCTATACACATAGACCTTGGCAGATGGAATACACAGGAATCAGATCAATTACATCTGTGGAAAGAGGTGATGGAGAAGCTCAATATCTTCAGCAAAAAGAAGGCCAGGGGATGACTGTGCAACAGACCATCAACTGCTCACATGCAAGTTCAAGTTGAAGCTGAAGAAAATTAAAATAAGTCCATGAGACAAAAATATGAACTTAATGATACCCCACCTGAATTTAGAAACCACCTGAAGAATAGATTTGACCCACTGAACACCAGTGACCAAGGAACAGACGAGTCATAGGTTGACATCAAGAATATCATACATGAAAAAAGCTATTGGTCATTAAAAAGACAGGAAAGGAAGAACAGACCAAAATGGATGTCAGAAGAGACTATGAAACTTGCTCTTGAGTAAAGAGTAAGTAAGGCAAATGGAAGAAATGATGACATAAAACAACTAACAGAAGATTTCCAAGGGTAGCTCAAGAAGACAAAATAATGTATTGTAATGAAACTTGCAAAGACTTGGAATTAGAAAACCAAAAGAAAAGGACACACTTGGCATTTACACTTCATTAACATAGTCGGGAAAGATACACATGAATTCTCCGATTGAGTTAAGAAAGTGTTACTGCCGTTCTGATGCATGAAGTTATAAGGGAATACCACCTTATTGTAGTTTCTCTTCTTTTACAAGATGTGAAAGTTCCTAAAACATTAGTTTCCTCAGAATGCAGTGTGTGACTCACTACCATTTAGAGTAAATGTGCATTTAAACATGGCACTGCTGTAATTTAGCTTTGTGAATATTTGTTTTAGTGTACTTTTTGTTCATACACTTGATTTATAGTGTTGGGTAAGATAACCATGCATTCTCTGATTGAGCTAAGAAAGTGTTGTTACTGCCGTTCTGATACACAAAGTTATAAGAGAATTCCACCTTATTGTAGTTTCTCTTCTTTTATAAGATGTGAAAGTTCCTAAACCATTAGTTTCCTCAGAATGCAATGTGTGATTCACTACCATTTAGAGTAAATGTTCATTAAAATGTTGCACTGCTGTACTTTAGGTTTGTGAATACTTGGTTTAGTGTAGTTTTGGTACATGCAGCTGATTTACACTGTTGCAAAACTACACATGCATTTTTGTTTCAGTTCAGAAAGTACTGTAACTGCTGCTCTGATACATGAAGTTACAAGAAAGAGAGTTCCAACTTATTGTATTTTCTCTTGTATGACATGAGGTGAAAGTTTGCACAGCATTTTTTTCTTTGGAATGCAAAGTGTGATTCACTTCCAGTTAGTGAAAATGTGCATTTAAATGCCACAGTGCTGTCATTTATTTTTGTGAACATACGTTTTAGTGCAGCTTTTAAGACAGACTTGATTGACTCTGATGGGAAAGGTAGACATGCATTCTCTGATTGAGCTAAGAAAGTGTTGTTAGTGCTGTTCTGATAAATGAAGTTATAAGACAGTTCCACCTAATTGTATTTTCTCTTGTTGACAGGATGTGAAAGTTCCCAAAGTATTTGTTTCCTCAGAACGCAATGTGTGATTCACTTCCATTTAGTGAAAATGTACATTTAAATGTTATACTGTTAAAATTTAGATTTGTGTACACTTGTTTTAGTGTAGTTTTTGTACATACACTTCATTTACATGGTGGGGAAAGAAACACATGAATACTCTGATTGAGTTAAGAAAGTGTTGTTACTAACGTTCTTATACATGAAGTTCTAAGAGATTTCCACTTCATTTTATTTTCCCTTATTTCACAAGATGTGAAAGTTCCTCAAATATTTGTTTCTTCAAAAGCAGAGTGCAAATCACTTCCGTTTTGTGAAAGTGTGCAGTTAAATGTTGCACTGCTCTAATATAGCTTTGTGAATTCTTGTTTTAGTGGTACTTTTTGTTCATACACTTGATTTATAGGGTTTGGAAAGATACACATGCATTCTCTGATTGAGTTAGGAAAGTGTTGTTACAGCCATTATGATACTTGAACTTATAAGAGAATTCCACCTTATTGTCATTTCTCTTCTTTCACAAGATGTGAGAGTTCCTAAACCATTAGTTTCCTCAGAATGCAACATGTGACTCACTACCATTTAGAATAAATGTGCATTTAAATGTTGCATTGCTGTTATTTAGCTTTGTGAATACTTGGTTTATTGTTGTTTTTGTACATGCAGTTGATTTACATGGTTGGTAAAAATACACATGCATTTTGTGTTTCAGTTCAGAAAATACTGTTACTGCTGTTCTGATACTTCAAGTTACAAGAGAGTTCGACCTTACTATATTTTCTCTTGTTTGACATGAGGTGAAAGTTTGCAAAGCATTTTTTTCCCTTCAGAATGCAATGTGTGACTCACTTCCATTTAGTGAAAATGTGCATTTAAATGCTGCAGTGCTGTAATTTAGATTTGTGAATATTTGTTTTAGTGCAGTTTTTGCACATAGACTTGATTGACTCGGATGGGAAAGATAGACATTCATTCTCTGATTGAGCTAAGAAAGTGATATCACTGCCATTGTGATACATCAAGTTATGAGAGATTTTCACCTTATCTTATATTTAGTTGTAGAAGATGTGAAAGTTCCTCAACGATTTGTTTGCTTAGAATGAAATGTGCAACTCACTTCTATTTAGTGAAAATGGGCTGTTAAATGTTGCACTGCTCTAACTTAGCTTTGTGAACACTTGGTTTATTGTAGTTTTTGCACACACACTTGATATACACAGTAGGGAAAGATACACATGCATTCTCTGATTGAGTTAAGAAAGGGTTGTTACTGTCATTCTGATACATGAAGTTATAAGAGTTTTGACTTTTTTGTATTTTCATGTGTTTTACAAGATGTGAAAGTTCCTCAGTGACTTGTTTCCTTAGAGCGCAATGTGTGACTCACTTCTATTTAGAGAAACTGTGCACTTCAACGTTGCAGTGCTGTAATTTAACTCTGAATACTTGTGTTAGTGTAGTGTTTGTACATACACTTTGTTTACATGGTTGGAAAAGATATACATGAATTCTCTGATTGAGTTAAGAGAGCTTTGTTACTGCTGTCTGATAAATGAAGTTATAAGTGAGTTCCACCTTATTGTATTTTCTCTTGTTAACAAGATGTGAAATTTCCTAAAGCATCTGTTTCCTCAAAACGCAATATGCACTTCACTTCCATTTAGTGAAAATGTGCAATTTAACGTTGTTGTTGTTGTTATTTGCCGTCGAGTCGGTCCTGACTCATAGCGACCCCTCCTTGGGTTTCCGAGGCAGTATCACTATGGAAGTAGGATTGCCCAACCCAATTTAACGTTGCACTGCTACAATTTAGCTTTGTGCATACTTGTTTTAGTGTAGTTTTTCTACATGCACTTGATTTGCATAGTGGGAAAAGATACACATGCCTTTACTGATTGAGTAAGGAAAGTGTCATTACTGTTATTCTTATATATGAAGTTCTTAGAGATTTTCACTTTATTGTATTTTTACCTATTTCACCAGTTGTGAAACTTCCTCAAATATTTGTTTCCTCAGGACGCAGTGTGCAAATCACTTCCATTTAGTGAAAATGTGCCTTTAAACATTGCACTGCTATAATTTAGCTAGGTGAATACTTGTTTTAGTGTACTTTTTGTTCATACACTTGATTTACAGTGTTGGGAAAGATATACATACATTCTCTGATTGCGTTAAGAATGGGTTGTTACTGCCGTTCTGATACATGAATTTATAAGAGACTTCCACCTTATTGTATTTTCTCTAGTTTGGCAAGATGTGAAAGTTTGAAAAACATATTTTTCTTCACAATACAATGTGTTCCTCACTTCCATTTAGTGAAAATGTGCATTTGAATGCCACAATGTTGTAATTTATCTTTGTGAATATTTGTTTTAGTGTAGCTTTTGTACATATACTTGATTGACTCGGATGGGAAAGATAGACATGCATTCTCTGATTCAGTTAAGAAAGTGTTGTTACTGCCTTTCTGATACATGAATTTCAAGGGGTTTTCACCCAGCCCCCAGCTTGGCACTTTGAACTCAGACTTCCAGCCTCCTGAACTTTAAGAGAATAAACTTCTGTTTGTTAAGGCCATCACATTTGTGGTATATTCTTGTCAGAGAAGTTCTAGGTAATCAAAGCAACAAGGATGTTCCAGGAATGCACGCTGGATTCAGAGGAGGACATGGAATGGAGTATATCATTGCTGATCTCACAGGGATCCTGGCTTAAAGCAAAGAATAACAGAAAGATGTTTACCTGTGTTTCATTAACTATGTAAAAGCATTCAGTTGTGTGGATGATAACAAATTATGGGTAATATTTCACAGAATGGGTATTTCAGAACAACTAATTGTGCTTTGAGAAACGTGTGCATGCAGGAAGAGGCTGACGTTCAAACAGAATGAGGGGATACTTCATGGCTTAAACTCAGGATGGGTGTACATCAGGATTGTATCCTTTCACCATACTTATTCAATCTGTATTCTGAGCAAATAATCTGAGAAGCTGGACTATATCAAAAGAACGAGGTATCAGGATTGTAGGAAGTCCTTAACAACCTGTGATATGCAGGTGATACAACCTTGTGTGCTGAAAGTGAAAAAGACTTAAAGCAATTACTGATGAAGATCAAATCTTACATCCTTCAGTATGGATTACACCTCATCATAAAGAAAGTAAAACTCCTCACAACTGGATGAATAAGCAACATCATGATGTACCAAAAAAAAAAAAAAAAAAAAATTGAAGTTGTCAAGGATTTCCTTTTATTTGGATCCACAACCAATGCCCATGGAAGTGGCAGTTAAGAAATCAAATGACTTATTACATTGGACAAATATGCTGCAAAAGACCTCTTTAAAGTGTTAAAGAGCAAAGGTGTTACTTTGAAGACTAACCCAAGTCATGGTATTTTCAATAGTCTTATATGCATGTGAAAGGTGGACAAGGAATAAGGAGGACTGAAGAAGAATTGATGTCTTTGAATTGTGGTGCTGGCAAAGAATATTGAAAATGCCATGGCCTGCAGAAGAATGAACAGATCTGCTGGATGAAGTGCAGCTGGAATGGTCCTTACAAGGAAGGATAGCCAGACTAAATCTCACCTACTTTGGTCATGTGGTCAGTAGGGACCGACCCTGGAAAAGGATATCATGCCTGCTAAGCAGAGGGTCTGTGAAAAAGGGGAAGAGCCTCAAGGAGATAGATTGACACAGCGATGCATGAGAGCCTCAAGCATTGTAAAGATTGTGAGGAGAGCACAAGATTAGACAGTGTTTCATACTGTGTAGAGATAGGATCCCTATGAGTTGGAGCTGACTTGATGGCACCTAACAACAAAAATAATCAGCTATTACATAGTTTAAAATGTCCTGTTTTGGGTGAGTCAGGAGTTAGTCTGAAGTAATATTAGACATGTAGGAAATATGGAGGAGCTCTGGTGGCGTAGTGCCTAAGGTATTTGACTGCTAACCAGAAGGCTGGAGGTTCAAATCCACCAGCCACTTCTTGGAAGGAAGGTTGGGCAATCTACTTCTGTAGTGACACCACCTCAGAAACCCAAGGAGGGGTTGCTATGAGTCAGATCCGACTTGACAGCAATTGGATTTGTGTTTTGGTTTTAGGAAATAAGGAAGAAACTGGTGATATTTGGTCTGAAAAAAACATAGTGGCTGTTTCCAATGTCTAGATTTAGATATATTTAGAATAGTGGTCCTGGAGGACTGGTTAGACAATGTTATCTTTCTGTCTGATATAAAGCAAATATTCCCATAATCAAATATTTGGGACAGTTTCACCCAGTTGTGAATTTCTTATCACAGGAAGCAATCATGTTGACAGTGGAAACTAGAAAAAAAAAAGTCCAGGTTTGAAAGGGGTTTGAATGTAATGACTGCTAAGATTCTTGAATTTGAATTTGTAAGAGAGGGATACCGGACCATCAGTGGATTTATGTACACAGTGCTCTGACTTCGTTTTCCTTCTCCAAAGTGTGCACAGATGTTCCACACTGGCGGGGCAAGTTTGGTGCTGTGTGCCAAGAACTGGGAAAAGACTATTGTTGTTGTTGTTGTTGTTAGGTGCCATTGAGTCACTCTGACTCAGCGACTCTATGCACAACAGAACAAAACACTGCCCAGTCCTGTGCCATCCTCAAAATCCTTGTTATGCTTGAGCCCACCTTTGCAGTCAATCCAACTCTTCACTGGTTATTGTGTTTGTTATGTGCCATCGAGTCGGCCCTGACTCATAGAGACCCCTTCTTGGGTTTACAAGGCAGTATCACTATGGAAATAGATTGCCTAACCTTCCTTCCGAGGAATGGCTGGTGGGTTTGAACCGCCAGCCTTCTGGTTAGCAGTCAAGTGCCTTAGACACTACACTACCAGAGCTCCCTAACACTTTACTTTACCAAGGAACATTCTGGCTGCACTTCTTCCAGGACAGACTTGTTTGTTTTTCTGGTAGTCCATTGTGTTTTCAGTATTCTATGCCAACACCACAATTCAAAGGCATCAAATCTTCTTTGGTCTTCCTTATTCATTGTCCAGCTTCAACATGCGTATGAGGCTATTGCTTTGCTTCTTAACACTTTAAAGAGGTCTTTTGCAGCAGATTTTCCCAGTGCAATACAATATCTGATTTCCTGACTGCTATTTCCATGAGTATTGACTGTGGATCCAAGTAAAATGAAATCCCTGACATCTTCAATCTTTTCTCTGTTTATCATAATATTGCTTATTGTTCCAGTTGTGAAGATTTTTGTTTTCTTTATGTTGAGGTATAATTTATATTGAAGACCGTAGTCTTAGATGTTCAACAGTAAGTGGTTTAAGTCTTCTTCACTTTGATGAGGTTCCTCATGAGAACAATTAATTGTTATGAATTGCAATGTTTTCATTATTGGTTATGATCCACACAGTCAAATACCCTTGCATAGTCAATATAATACAGGTAGACATATTTCTGGTATCTTTTCCTTTTAGCTAAGATCCATCTGATATCAGCAGTGATGTCCCTCGTTCCACGTCCTCTTTGGAATTCAGCTTGCATTTCTGGAAGTTCCATATCAATTTACTGCTGCCACCATTTTTGAAATATCTTCAGCAAGATTTTACTTGCTTGTGGTATCAGTGATATTGTTTGATAATTTTCACACTCTGTTGCATCTCCTTTCTTTAGAATGGGAACAAAATTTGATCTCTTAAGTCAGTTGGCTAGATAGTTGTCTTCCAAATTTTTTGTCATTAATGAGTATGCACCTCCAGCACTGTATCCATTTGGTGAAACATTTAAATTGGTATCCCATCAAGTCCTGGAGGCTTGTATTTTTGCCAATTTCTTCAGTGCAGGTTGGACTTCTTCCTTCAATACAATTGGTCCTTGATCATATGCTACTTCCTGAAATGGTTGAATGTCATCCAATTCTTTTTGGTACAGTGACTCTGTGTATTGCTTCCATCTTGATGCTTCCTGCATGGTTCAATATTTTCCCCCATAGAATCCTTCAATATTGCAACTTGAGGCTTGGTTTGTTTTCTTCAGTTCTTTCAGATTAAAAAATGCTAAAAGTGTCCTTTCCTTTTGGTTTTCTAATTCCATGTCTTTGCACACTCCATTATAATTCCTCACTTTGTCTTCTCGAGTCACCCTTTGAAATCTTCTGTTCAGTTGTTTCATGCCATGATTTCTTCCATTTGCTTTAGTTACTCTTCACTCAAGAGCAATTTTCACAGTCTGTTCTGACATCCATTCTGGTCTTTCTTTCTTTTCTGTCTATTAAATGACCATTTGCTTTTTTCACATATGATGTTCTTGATGTCATCCCATGATTTGTCTTGTCCTCGGTCATTGGTGTTCAATGGGTCAAATCTGTTCTTCAGATGATCTCTAAATTCAGGTGGGATATAATCAAAGTCATATTTTGTGTCTCATGGACTTATTTTAATTTTCTTCAGCTTCAACTTGAACTTACATATGAGCAGTTGATGGTCTGTTCCACTGTCATCTCCTGGCTTTGTTTTCACTGATGATATTGAGATTCTCATTGCTTCTTTCCACATTTGACCAAAAAACCCAAACTCATTGCCAGCAAGTCAATTCCAACTCATAGTTGACCCCTTTTGGGTTTCAGAGGCTGTAAATTTTCATGAAAGTAGATTGCCCAGTCTTCCTTTTGTGTTTAGCAGTCAAACACCATAAGATCTCCTCTCCACAACTGTAGCCAATCTAATTTCTGTGTATTCCATCTGGTGAGGTCCAGGTGTGTGGTCACTGTTTATGTTGTTGGAAAGTGGTATTTGCAATGAATATGTTGTTGGTCTTGCAAAATTCTGTCATATGATCTCCAAAGACATTCTATCACCACGTCCATGATTCTTCATTTCCAACTTTTGCATTCTGATCACCAGTAATAATCAATATACATTTATTGTAGGTTAGGTTAATTTTAGACTGCAGAAGTTGGTAAAAATCTTCAGTTTCTTCATCTTTGGCTTTTGTAATTTGAGTCCACATTTGAATAACAGTAGTATTAACTGGTCTTCCTTGTAGGCCTATGGATAGCACTGTACTTCAGGATAGATCTTGACCTGTTCTTTTTGTTGATGACTGCAACACCATTCTTTTTCAATTTGTCATTCCCAATGTAGTAGATCATATAGGTGTCTGATTCAAAAGGGTTAATACTATTGTAGGAACAGCAAGGTCATTACCCTCTGCCCTGTGAAGCCAGTGATCACAACAGGTTGAAGTGGTAAAGCAAAAGGTTTATTGAGTATAGATACCCAAGCAGACAGAGAGAATTACTTCTCTAAAATGTCTCCCCAGGCAAAGGGATAAGTATGATTTTATAGGGAAATAGGAAAGGGTCAAAGATTCTCTGGACTGCCAGGAATGTCTTTGTTCTCCTTTTTCCATAGTTACTCCTGACTTGGTTCATGGACTATGGTCCTCAGCCAAAACCAGTCATGGGAGATAGTTGTGCATAACAGAATATGTAATGGAAAATAACAACTCTGAGAATGTATACCTGAAAATAGCAAACCTAAAGAACTTAGTGTCCATGAAAACAAAAGGGAAGGGAAAACAGCAAGTTAGTCGCTATGATTAAGGTCTGTTTTGATCATGTCTATTAGTCTGTTAAAGATCTGCAATTTTCAATGAGGGGCCTCTTTGGCCTTCCACAGTACCAGTCATTTTCAGCTCACTAACATCTAGCAAATCGATCTTTGTATGTTTCATTTCATTTTTGACAGCTTCCAATTTTCCTAGATACATACTTTGTACATTCCATGTTCTGATTATTAATAAATGTTTGCAGCTATTTCTTCCCATTTTTGAGTCATGCCCCATCAGCAAATGATGGTCCTAACCACTTTACTCAATTCATGCCATTAAGGTCAACTCTACTTTGGGGAGGCAGATCTTTCCCAGTCTTATTTGGAGTGACTTCCAACTGGAAGGGCTCATCTTTAGGCACTATATCACACAATGCTTCAGAGATATTCATAAAGTTTTTCAGTAATATATCAGACTGTGTTTCACTGCTATCCATAAGGTTTTCTCTGGCCAATTCTTTGAGAAGTAGATGGCTCCAAACTTCTTCCTATTCTGTCTTAGTCTGGAAGCTCTGCTGAAACCTGTCCACCATGAGTGACCCTGCTGGTATTTGAAAGACCAGTGGCATAGCCTCTAGCTTTGGGAGGAGGTTGAATGAAATGACTGCTAAGATTCTTGAATTTGTAAGAGAGGGGGAGCCACGATCTCTGGGTTCACCTACAAGGTGCTCCTGACCCCTTTCTTTCTTCACAGAATGTGTGTGCATTTTCCATACTGGTGGGGCAAAGCTGCTGCTGTGTCTGAGTTCTTGGGAAAAACTTGTTGTTTGTTGTTATGTGCCATCGAGTCAGACTCGACTCATAGCGACCCCTCCTTGGGTTTCCGAGGCAGTATCACTACGGAAGTAGATTGCCCCATATTCCTTTCAAGGAGTGGCTGGTGGGTTTGAACCGCCAGCCTTCTGATTAGCAGTCAGGTGCCTTGGGCACTATGCTACCAGAGTTCCCTGGGAAAGACTAGAGTATCTTTATGATGCTTAGATCTGCATGGCTGTCCCCAGCAAAATAATGCTCTCTAGCAATGATTTGGTTAACCCTGGATGGCCTTGGTCTTTGTCGGCCTTGGTGATTGTTAAGGGGCAGCTATTTGGCTAAATGCATTCCTGTAGCAAGGAGAAATGAGAAGAATGTTTGGGGAAATGTGAGGCAATGATTCTACTGATCATGAGACGGGCATATCTACCAATCAAAGAGGTCGATCCATGTTGACTACTCAGTGATAGCTTAAAATTCTAAAGCATTTGGGGTTGTGGAAGGTTGTGGTCTACAGTGGGAGCCCTAACTCCATTTGGAGGCTTGACTTAATTTTCAGATGCCATTTGGGTCATTTCTGACCATTAAACCAGCATTGTGGCTACTCATAGACAAGTTCTAGGGCAAACCTAGAGAGGGGCTGTTTGCCTTCAAGGAAAATGTGATTGTAGATTGTTGTTGTTGTTATGTGCCATCCAGTAGGTTGGACTCATAGCAACCCCTCTTTGGGTCTCCAAGGTGATATCACTACAGAAGTAGATTGCTCAACCTTTCTTCCAAGGAGTGGCTCTCTCAAAGAACTAAGGAACTTGCCTTAGAATGTCCTTTTTCTAATTTAAATTAAGGTTTGGGTCTTGATATTGTTTGATAGCCACCTTGTGGCTAAGACTCAGAGTGCATGGTCGTGAGTCACAGCCTATCTGGACCATCACCTAGCTGGGTAGTCAAGGCCCAGAACCAATCCTGTAACCTTTTCCTATCTTCTAATCTCATTGTCTTTTCCTTGCTTCTGCAGTCTCACCTGGAACAGTGATGATTTCATCTACCACCAATCATGATTTTGTGATGATTCTCCCATTTATATATATATATATAATTAGCCACATGGCCATGACCCAGTGGATTCCATTCTACTTTCTCATGCTGATTGTTTCCCTCATCCAAGATGATTGTCTTTGTTTTGTCCAAGCCTTAATAAATGTATCTCCATTGAATCTGTTTGAATCTGGAGTCTCTTTTCCCCTATTATAGAATGGCATAGTCTATGGCATAAAATTCAAAGCCATCTTTTCCCTGTGGGACTGTTGGGGGGTCGAGGACTGGACAAATCCAAAGGAAGTCTCTTGATCCCCACAGTCTCCATGAAACCTAGGGACCCTGTGAGGTAATAAATGCTCTTGCATTTTGAGCCTGATATTTTAGTGTGACTCTCCGAAACCTGTATTAAGTCTTGCTGGGTGCGAGTTTTTTCTTTTCTGTGTTAGAATTCTTAATGCTTTATTTTCATTTATTTGAATATATTTGAAGATTGAGTTTTAGTTCCTCTACAAATATTTGGTTATATCTGCAGAACTATAAATTTCAAGAGAAATAATACATGCTGAACTCTGGCCTAATAAGATTTTCTTTGCTGTTTTCTTTTCTTCTTCTCCTCCTCCTCCTCTTCCTCCTCTTCTTTTTCTCTCTCTTTCTCTCTCCCTCCCTCCTTCCCTCCCTCCCTTTCTCTCTCTATCTCCTCCTCTCTTGCAAAGGTTTTGTTTTGTTCATTTTTGGCAGTGATGTGGGGTTTTGGTTCAGTCTTTTGCAAGAGGTTTTTTTTGTCTGTACCTATGGTAGCAGTACTGGATTTTGACTAAGTTTCTATTTGTTCTGTTTGCAAACACTTTGGTCTACTTCCTTGGAGATGTTTGGTAGGAGACTCTAGTTTGCATAACCTGGGTTTTGTGCACATTGGTGAGGGTTGCTAAACCAAACCCAATGCTTCATTGATGCTAAACCTTGCCATTTGATATCTTTGGTGTGTGCACTATTTCTTGCAATAGAATAGAAATTTTTACTAGGGGGATTTGGGCAACTCCCAACCTGTTTTGTCGAAACTTTGAAACTCATGGTATTGCTTGGTAAGATGGAGAATGCCACGTCTCAAAATCAGAATAGACATCTCACCAGTACTCCAGCGGCTTACATATGTAAGCATTAGGGGCTCCTTTGCTGTTTTATACATTAAATATTGGTATATGATTACCAAGGAATTCTTTGGAAAGTCAGTCTTCACTTTTAGAACAAGAATTGTCAGACTAGATCCAATAGAGTTCTCTGGGAATTTTAAGAGCGATTGCCAAATAAAACTGCTTCTTGCAGATGTTTTATGAATTAGGCTTTCAGTAGCTACTCTAACAATGGGAGCTCTGGTAGCATAGTGGCTAAAGCACTTGACTGCTAACCAGAAGGCTGGTGGTT
>NW_006922134.1:1473637-1475315 GCF_000298275.1 Orycteropus afer afer
ATATATATATATATACACACATATAATTTTTACCTCCGGATGGTATTATGAAATCAGATAATATTTCTTCAAGAAACTTGCTCAAATTTGGTCTAATGATAGATACTTACATTAGTCCTAATATTACAAATAATTAATGAAATAAATTCATTTTGACAAAAGTTTATGTTTATGACAAACTCGAAGGTAAAATTTTTCTAAGTAACTTAAGTTATATATTATAGAATGTGTTTTATTTAAGGAAAAGAAGTAATATGTTTTAAAGTGAAACCAGTAGTGCCTAAGACATTTGGCTGCTAATCAGATGGCTGGCTATCAAACCCACCAGCCACTTCACAGAAGGAAGATTGGCTAGTCTACTTCCTTAGAGATATTGCCTCAGAAACCCAAAGAGGGGTCCTATGAGTGGAATTCACTGGAGGGCAGTGAGTGTGTTTTTTTGTTTTTTTAGTAGTTAAATTGGTTGCCTTCTGTCTTTAACATATAAATGGACTAGTAAGATCTATTCTTGTCTTTGAATGGGAGCCCAAGGTTGTTGTTGTTGTTGTTATTTGCCATCGTCGAGTCGCCCCTGACTCATAGTGACCCCTCCTTGGGTTTCCAAGGCAGTATCACTATGGAAGTAGGATTGCCCAACCTTCCTTCCGAGGAGTGGCTGGTGGGTTTGAACCGCCAGCCTTCTGGTTAGCAGTCAAGTGCTTTAGCCACTATGCTACCAGAGCTCCCGGAGCCCAAGGTAGGAGGGAAAAGCAAGATCAAGCTTCTTTGGCCAGTCTCAGAGGGAAACTTTTGAAGTGTTGACTATTTCAGACAAAAGGGAATAAGAAAAAATGCTTTCTTCTTATCATTCACTCACTCCTGTCCAGTCCTTTCCAACTCATAGCAACCCCTTCTTGGGTTTTCCAGGCAGTATTTCTATGGAAGTAGATTTTAGATCGCCCAGTCTTCCTTCCGAGGAGTGGCTGGTGGTTCAAACCCACCAGCCTTCTGCTTAGCAGTCAAATGTCTTAGGCACTATGTCACCAAAGCTCAGCACCCAGTATTCCCAGGTGATCTCCCATCCAAGTAGTAACCATGCCTGACTCTGCTTAGTTTCCAAGAGCAAAGGAGATCAGGAGCCTTATTTAGGTGGATCCCCATCATGGGGGAACCATGCACAGATTCTCTCTATCACAAGAGAACTACAAAGCCAAAACAGAAATTACATGTGGAACAGTCTTGAGAAGTATTGAAGCCAGAGACTTGAAGTTGTATTCATGAATTAGTCATTTCAGCCAAAATTTTGTAATTTCCAAAACTGGGTAGAACAATTTTAAAGGGCTAAATTTAAATGTGGTGAAATAAAGAAAATAGTAAGTGGTTAAATGAAAACCTGGGATACTTAAGCAAACTTTCTCAGCAGTGATATATATGATTTTGTTTTGTGATCTATACAATTTAAAGATCTTAAAGTAATATACTAATAATTGAGTTAAATGTCTGTTATGATTTAAACTTCATATACTTTTGCTTTGCAGAGAAAAGATACACACATTTAGGTCCGTTGATAGTATATTCATTTTTCCATTTAAAAGGTTATAAGAGAGGAGAGGTGGGGCAAGATGGCGGACTAGGCAGAAGGATTGCACAGACCCTCTTCAACAAAGAAAAGGGAAACCAATTAACACAGACACAGAAG
>NW_006922134.1:1481051-1493442 GCF_000298275.1 Orycteropus afer afer
CCTCTGGGTAGCTGGCTGTGACCAAGCAGTGACCACAACCTTCCCCTTGTCAATTCTACTATACACCTGGGAATTCTGATCATTCACATAAATTTATAGGACCATGGTCTGCCAACCTTATGTATGTTCTTGGATACACTCCCCATTTCATAGACATACCTAATAGTTCAGCCTGTCCGCCCATCTATCCACCCATATACTCATCCAAGCTATAGTTTTGAAAAACGTTAAAGTCTTCATCTTTTAGGATTTTTAGTTAAATAAGTTAAGTATTGTTTCTCAGGAGCTCTGGTAGCATAGTGCCTAAAGGCACTTGACTGCTAACCAGAAGGCTGACGGTTTAAACCCACCAGTCACTTCCTCAGTGATACTGCCTTGGAAACCCAAGGAGGGGTTGCTATGAGTCAGCTCTGACTGGATGGCATATAACAACAACAACACTGTTTCTTAATAAAACCAAAACCAAACCAAACCAAACCAACCAACCAAACAAACAAACACCAAACTCACTGCCCTCCAAATTCCGTATCACTACGGAAGTAGATTGCCCAACCTTCCTTCCAAAGAGTGGCTGGTGGGTTTGAACTGCCAGTCTTTTCCTTAGCAGTCAAATGCCTATAATAAACTGTGACAAACTTCCTGAAAAGATCACAAGAGACCTTTACAAAATTAGTGTTATAGTTTTATTTAATAGCTTATCAAAACCTGAGTGTGTTGTCAACTCAAGAGAAGTGGCTGATTGTGTTTTGGGTTAAAAATTTATATTAGATTTTCCCTCTTGTGTTTTTTTCTAATATTAGACAACAAATAATGATATTATAATTTTGGTTATTTTAATTGTTAACTTGCTGGCAACCTTTTCTTTTTGAAAGCAGCATTAAAGAAGCCAGTTAAAGGGTTTCAGTGGGAGAGTTCCTCCACTTAGAGAGCTTAATTCAGATGTTTAAAGACTTGATAGTCTTGATATATAATATTATGCCTCAAGAATTATGTGTTATATTTAAAGCTCTTGGAAAATACGTTGTTGTTGGTAATGTGCCATGGAGTCGGCCTGACTCACAGCGACCTCTCCTTGGGTTTCTGAGGTGGTATCACTACAGAAGTAGATTGCCCACCTTCCTTCTGAGAAGTGGCTGGTGGGTTTGAACCACTAGCCTTCTGGTTAGCAGTCAAGTGCCTTAGGCACTATGCTACCAGAGTTCTCCTTGGAAAATAAGGCTAATCATTATGTTTGGGGATATTCCTGCCTAACTTTCCTGTTGATTTTAAACTGATTTATTTGGCTTTACATTGGTTCTGTAACTGATTTCCCATCAAATTTCTCACTCCAAAAAAATTCTTTTGTGTGTGAATTAACCATGACTGTATTAAGCTTTGTTGCCTACAGAGAAGTTCTGCTTTATTGCTTACCAAAATGTATGATTGAAACATTCCAACAGAAAGATGGGCTATATTGAACTTATGGAAGGACTGTGGTGTTTTGAACATGGATCCTAGTAGATTGAATCCACATTTCCAGAACTCTGGTGTAGAAGTTGACTAGTTCACAGACTGTATTGCAGCTGATCCAGGATCTCAGGAGAGAAAATTTAACTACACAGGACTATATGAACTGAAAGATTACTATGAGACCTGTATAGAAATATTACTAATGTTTTAATATTCTGTTTTGGGGGTATAAAAAACTAGTATTACCTTCTATCTTCTAAATTCTCTAATGGATTTGTTGTTTTCACCTACAGATTTTGACTGGTTCTTGTTATGCTATTCCTCGTATATATAATTAGTTAACCAACAAGAAAAATAAGGAATATGAGTAGAATCTAAAATTAAGAACCAGAAAATAAACCTTAAAGGAGATGAGGAAATTCTTAATCAACATAGTGTTTTTAGCTACTGAAATAGCTGGTTCTTGCATTAAAAGTAATAATATAATCATCAGACTTTAAATGAGTTTAGATAATGTAACTCCAATTAGAATTTTCTATTGATAAATTTGGCAAAGATATAAATACCATTGCTAGAGAACTGTTTGAAATTTGAGCTACTCTTAAAAAAAAAAAAAAAATAAGTTTCCTGCTAAGTGTCCCAAGGAACAGTTTTGTACTTTAATAGATGAAATTTGCTATGTTATTAATATGAAATCTGAAGTTTACAGAATGGCTTTACAGCAAAGACATAGGAAAACAGTTACTTATACTGTTTATGTATAAACAAACGCCTTGTGGAACTTATTTCCTTGGTATAAAGACCTTAGGATTTTAGTTTTGTGAGGTATTTCATCAAATTGACCTAATACTAATGATGTTTACTCAAAAGGAAGGTGGAGCAATCTACTTCCGTAGTGATACTGCCTCGGAAACCCAAGGAGGGGTCGACTCATCGGGTCTGACTCGATGGCATGTAACAACAACAACAATGATGTTTCCAGATATCTAGCTTTCATGGAAATTAGGATAACCTACACATACCTTGGGAGCTCTGGTAGCATAGTTGTTAAGGCACTTGACTGCTAACCAGAAGGCTGGCGGTTCAAACCCACCAGCCACTCCTCCGAAGGAAGGTTGGGCAATCCTACTTCCGTAGTGATACTGCCTCGGAAACCCAAGGAGGGATCGCTATGAGTCAGGGCTGACTCGACGGCAAATAACAACAACAACATACCTTAGGTGGCCTCTTGAATCGAGTTTTGAAAAAACATTCCTAAAGGCCATATTTTGAGTCAAACAAAGGTTCAGATCAACTAGTAAGAACATTTAGTTCTGAGCATTGTACTCTTTTGAAGAATTCAGTCTATTTAGAGAAACAGAAAATCAGGCTGGACATTAGGTTTTAAGTAAATCAGTCATTATTTTAATTGATCCTTAAAACAATATTATATGAAATGACTGTCATACACTTGTAGTCAAAATGTCATCCTCCTTTGTATACAGAAAATTATATACCTTAAAGAAATCTAGTTCTCAGAGAAGATCAGCTTCATTTTGAGTTAGCCTTTTTGAGAAACCAAATAATTTACCCGATGTGGCGTTGCCCTGCAGTTACCCTAACTTATGGGGATCAGAAATGTTCTACTGAAATTCATGATCAGAGTAGGGGAAAATATGTGAAGGCACCTGGCAATATTAGAACTTAGCCTAACTACAATGGCTGACATAAGGTTTGGCTGGACTCTATTTTGTTTGGAGCTCTGCTTATGTTTCTGAGAAGGTGACCCATGACTGAGTGAACAAGGAAGAGGCATCTTTGCTCTGGGGAAGATGTTCTAAATAGATTAACTGTATATCCCCAATGCCTGTATTACCTTGCTGCTGTTGTTGTTGTTGTTGTTACGTGCCGTCGAGTCAGACCCAACTCATAGCAACCCCTCCTTGGGTTTCTGAGGCAGTATCACTACGGAAATAGATTGCCCCATCTTCCTTCCAAGGAGTAGCTGGTGGGTTTGAACCGCCAGGCTTCTGGTTAGCAGTCAAGTGCCTTAGCCACTATGCTACCAGAGCTCCCTAATCATATATATTTGACAACCCTTGACTGAATGTTTTTCTGTCGCTTTTTGACATTCCTGAGTTCACATACCTTAAATTACCTGGACATTAGATTGTCATAGTGTTTTTTCATAGGTGACAGAGGCTTTTGATCTCCATGCCTGCCTTATTTCACCACCCTACCCCACTCCACCCCCCCCCCCAAAAAAAAAAAAAAGAAATCTAGAAGGACACATTAGTTAAAGGACATATCAAAACCCAGTTGGGATACACCGAAACTAACTTTCTCACCAATCCATTTACAGTAAAACTAGAAGATGTTTAAATCTTAAGATATGTTTGTCACAGAGTAAAGGAACTGAAACACTCAATTGGACTTGAAATGCCATAGTGAGAAGAAGCAGACAAGCTTTTCCAAGGTCATGGACTTTGAGGTCATTGGACTTTGTTTAAATATGTTTTTAAAGTTTCTTTATATTTGGAAATTTGGTTTGATTTAACTGGTAAGCATTTTCCACTCAGACTATGGATATATTTGCTATCTGTTTTCATATTTATCACTTTTGTCTTGCACACATTTAGGTTCTATAGATTAATAGCTTTCCTAACCCAAGGAGAGGTCACTATGAGTTTGGCTTTTTATTTTTTTGACGAATGATTATTATTAAAATTATTGCTTTGGGCCTACACTTCATTGTTTTCAAATAGTTTGTTCTACCACTTAAGATTTATTAATTTGTGCAGGCAAACCTTCCCATGTTTAATTGAAAAACTTTGCTTTATATTTTTCTCATTAATATTTCAATCTATACTGTTAACTGGATTACCTTCCTCTGAGGAGTGGGTGGTGGGCTTGAACTGCCAGTCTTCTGGTTAGCAGTCAAATGTCTTAGGTACTATGCCACCAGAGCTCCCAATATTATTATTAGAATTATCAAATGTTGTATGTAGTAACTCTCAATATAATTTCTTAGAAAACTAATATGCTGCCCATAAAGTGTCATATAGATAGATAGATAGATAGATAGATAGGTAGATAGATAGATATATGTATATATAGATAGATATAGATATATGTATGTATAGGAGCTCTGGTAGCATAGTGCCTAAGGCACTTGACTGCTCACCAGAAGGCTGGAGGTTCAAACACTCCAGCCACTCCTCGGAAGGAAGGTTGGGCAATCCTACTTTTGTAGTGATACTGCCTCGGAAACCCAAGGAGGGGTCGCTATGAGTCGGGGCTGACTCGACGGCAAACAACAACAACAACAACATATGTATGTATATTTTACAGATGGACTTGATTTCTCACTTTAGAGTTTAAGGTTTATAGCCTAACTACAGTCCAGGCCCTGCTCCATACTACTTGCCATCATAAATAGTGAAGAAGGGGTGCTACAGTGAAGCATGGTGAAGAAATTAGATGGTGCCTGGCTACCAAAAAAGCATAGTGTCTGGGATATTAAAAGCTCATTCTAAAGAAAGCATCCATCTAAAGGAGTCATCAAGCAGCCTGTGGAGATGAAAGTGATCCAACCTCTGTGTGATCAATGGATTTTAATAAAATCCATGATCAGAGGAGGTGTTGTATGAGAATTTACATTCTAAAACATTTAGGGTTGGGAAAGGCTTTCGTCTAGAGTGGGAGCCCTAACTCCATTTGGAAGCTTGACTTAATTTTCAGATGCCATTTGAGTCATTTCTTACCATTAAACAAGAATTGTGGCTACTCATAGACAAATTCTAGGACAAACCTAGAAAGGGGTTGTTTGCCTTCAAGGAGACTGTGATTGAAAGTAGATTATATTCTCTCAAAGAATGAAGGAACTTGCCTGAAAATGTCCTTTTCTAATTTAAATTAAAGTTTGGGTCTTGATATTGTTTGATAGCCACCTTGTGACTAAGCCTCAGCCTGCATGGTCATGAGTCAGCCTGTGTGGTCCACCACCTAGCCAGGTAGCCAAGGCCCAGAACAAATTCTCTAAACTTTTCCTATCTTCCAATCCCAGTCAGGTCTTTTCCTTGCTTCTGTAAAGTGCTGCCTAGAACAGTGATGATTCTATCTACCACCAATCATGATCCATGACTCAGTGGACTGACTCCATTCCACTTTCTCAGGCTGATGGTTTCCCTCAACCAGGAGGATTGTCTTTGTTTTGTCTTTATTCTGTCCAAGGTTTAATGAAAGTGTCTCTAGTAAACCAGGTTGAATCTGAGGTCTCTTTTTCCTATTACACTATTCACCATGCCACTTGCCACTCCCTGTCATTCTATTTAAGTCAGAGTCAAAGACGATCCAGAAGATAATGAATATAATAAAACCAATAAACCAGAAGCCTCCCAGACAATTTCAATTCTTGTGACCCCAGGTGTGTCAGAGTAGAACTGTACTCTTTAGAATTTACATTGGCTGATTTTCAGTAGATCTCTGGGCTATTCTTCCAAGGTGTCTCTGGGTGGATTTGACCACCAATCTTTTGGTTAGTAGCTGAGAGGTTAACTTTTTTATGCCACAGGGACTTCTAAAGAACATCATAAGTATGGTTTATTATAAACACTTATGCCTGATTTTTTTTTTTTTTTTAAAGTAATACCTCAGATGATACCTCTTGCTAAGAACTCAGGGAAATACAGTTTATTTCCAAGAAAACATCCAGGAGGTAAATGCTTATTTTAATGTGGTTTCAGTTTACAGAGAATTTCTGGAACATTATTTGCAGATTGCCTTCAGAGCTCTCTTTAGGATTTAAGGAAAAAAAAAAAAATCTTTGCCTTTGAGGTTGAATTTGGTTCTTGGACATAGTCAAAAGTCATTCAGAGCAAAGTCTGGTATTTGAAGAGATAGATCAAATAGGACAACATTGTTGTTGTTGTTGCTGTGTGCCCAACTCATAGCGACACCTCCTTGGGTTTCCGAGGCAGTATCACTATGGAAGTAGATTGCCCAACCTTCCTTCCAAGGAGTGGCTGGTGGGTTTTGCTCCTGGTAAGCAGTAAAGTGCCTTAGGCACTATGGTACCAGAGCTCCCTAGGACAACATAGCCTTCTCCAAAATGTGTTTCTTGAGATGTTACTAGGTATTGAGTAAAAACAAGGTTCTGCAGTCAATTGTGTGGAAAATACTAGGTTAAACTAAGTTTCTCTACTATAGGACTTTTCAAAGACTTTGATACGCTAATATACATTGTGTATATCCAAGAAGAACATGTTATAGTCTGTGTCTCCCAAACCAATTTGACCAGAAAATTCTCTTTTCAAGGCTGTGTGTCAGACACTGGGGTGCATTCATCACTCCCTACTGGGATTTCTGATAGCATGGTGCCTAAGGGTTTGAGTCCTAATCAGAAGGCTGATGGTTCAAATCCACCAGCCACTCCTCAGAAGGGAGGTTGGGCAATCTACTGTTGAGATGCTGCCTTGGAAACTCAAGGAGTGGTCACTATGAGTCAAATCGACTCCACAGCAGTGAGTTTGGTTTGGTTTTGGTTTAGTGTAGTCTAGAGCTGCCATTGGGAGCTTGGTAGCATAGTGCCTAAGGCACTTGACTGCTAACCAGAAGACTGGTGGTTCAAACCCACCAGCCACTCCTTGGAAGGAAGATGGGACAATCTACTTCCGTAGTGATACTGCCTCGGAAACCCAAGGAGGGGTTGCTATGAGTCCAGTCCGACTCAACAGCACATAACAACAACAACAGAGCTGCCATTAAGTCGGATCTGACTCATAACGACTCCTCCTTGGGTTTCTGAGGTGATAAAGCTATGGAGCTCTGGTAGCATAGTGGCTAAGACACTTGCCTGCTAACCAGAAGACTGGTGGTTCAAACCCACCAGCCACTCCTTGGAAGGAAGATGGGACAATCTACTTCCGTAGTGATACTGCCTCGGAAACCCAAGGAGGGGTCGCTATGAGTCGGGTTTGACTCGACGGCACATAACAACAAAGCTATGGAAGTAGATTGCCCAATCTTCCTTCAGAGGAGTTGCTGTTGGGTTTGAACCACCAGCCTTCTAGCTAGCAGTCAAATGCCTTAGGCACTAAGCCTCCAGAGCTCCTTCCCTAAGATCAATGGATATAAATTCGCAAGATGGTTTCTGCCCCTCCACCCAGCCCAGCCTAGTCTTTTGAAATTCAAATTTAGTAAGCCTGGGTTCCAGTAGGAAAGAAAAGATTTGCAACTTCTTGTGAAAGAAAAAATGCTGATAGATGGATTTTGATCAGGGATTTCTTTAAAGCAAATATTTGATAAGAAAACCACAAAATCAAAGCAAGATATTTGCTAGGAATTTCTCTCTTTGACACTGTGATGGGTTTTCTTGTAGTTTGTAAACAAGTTTGGAAGGCAACTCCCATAAACAAGCTCAGAAATGTTTTAAGTAATGATGTCACCTCTGGATAAACGTACAAATCCATTTGGTAATATCCTTTTGGATTTATCAGTTCAGGCAGATTTGTCAAAGGTGCAGACTTATTACTCCCTATTTGCATTTGGAATTTCTGTTGTTTAGTTGTTCTGGTCCCAAGAATAGATTATCCACAGCTCTCTTGCCCTAGCCCCACCTCAGAGTCATTAATGCTTCCTCCTCCTCCTCCTCCTCTTCCTCTTCTTGTTCTTGTTCTTCTTCACTTTTTTGTAGTTGTTCTCTGAGCTCTGAATTTCAGAAGTGGTGACTATCAAATTGAAGGACCTTAAAGTCTAAGTGAAGAAGGTATTTCCACAGGTGTCTTGATTCTCTCATTGGTTCACCAGACTTTTACCCCAAAACTAGTCCCCTTGGATCTCTCAGGCATCAGTTGTGTCTAGGAGGTGACTAATGAGATCCTGAAGTGCTAAGGTTGTGTGGACATCCTCATCAACAATGCCAGTGTGAAGGTGAAGACACCTGCCAATAAGATTTCTCTGGAACTCAACAAAAAGATCATGGATACCAATTACTTTTGGGCCCATCACATGACCAAAGGTCTTTGAATTTGAACTTTCCATGGGTTTCTGGACTCTAGGGAGGGCTTGGTTACATAGTCAGATAGTCATTCACTTTTGTATGGACCTCCAGTCCTCCCTCCTCTGGAGGGTGGGGTGGAAATCCCTACTTCTTGGGCAAAAACTTTCAGTATGCTGACTGAATGTTGATGAAAGAAAGATCATTTTGAAAATATTTGACTGGTACATTCTTTGTAACTCACACTCCTCACCCAAGCTCTGTCTTTTTCACCCTTCTCTTCTTACTCTGATACACAGCTATAGCTCCAAACCCATTCGATATCGCTGAACTACTACTGTCTTTGTCCTTTGCTTATATTCTGACATATCAACTTGGCATTTGATCTGCTCTTAACCATGGGAGAGAGTTACCCTTCTCAACTGATGGACAAAGGTAGAGATTCTGTCCTGAGAAATGAAGAAGAACAATCTTTACCCTCAAACTTCAAAAGACCCAGTATATTGTCAATCTCTTTGCAGAAACAGGGAAGGTAGGAGGATGTCTCCTTTGAAAGGACAATATAATGGATTCTAAGAGATATCTAGGTGGAGATTTCTCACAGTTACATTCAAATCATGTTCTGAAGCCTGGGAAATTTGCACAGGAAATGATTATGGAATAAAATCAAGAATGGAAGTATCATCGCCCTGAAAAAAAGAGTAAAAATGTATTAGAGGAGAACCTTGGTATTGTGATGTGACATCAAGTCTTTTCTACTCATAATGATTCATTGTACAACAGAATACAACATTGCCTAATCCTGTGCCATACTCACAATGACTGATTGCCATGTTTGATTCCAGTGTGGCAGCCACTATGTCTATCCATTTCATTGAAGGTCTTCCTCTTTTTCACTGACCCTCCACTTTACCTTGGTATTTTCAATAACCTCATATGCATGTGAAAACTGAACAATGACTAAACAAAATCGAAGGGTTGATCCTTTTGAATTGTGGTGTTGGTGAAGAATACCGAAAATACCAAGGACTGCCAGAAGAGTGAACATATCTGTCCTGGCAGAAGTGCAGCTGGAATGTTCTTTGGAAGCAAGAATGGCCAGACTTCACCTGATCTACTTTGGTCCTGTTGTCCAAAAGGACCATTTCCTGGAAAAGGATATCATGCTTGCTTAAGTGGAGGGCCAGGGAAAAAGGGGAAGACCCTCAACAAGATGAATCGACACAGTGCCTGCAAAGATGGGCTTATATATAGCAAGGATTGTGAAGATGGCACATGAACAGACAGTGTTTCGTTCTGTTTTACATAAGGTTGCTAAGAGTCGGAGTCGACTCAACAGCAACAACAGCAGCAACAACTACTTGACCAAATATGATGTCCTTCTCCAAAGACTGCCTCCTCATGATACCATGTCCAAAGAATGTGAGACAAGGTCTCACCATCCTCTCTTTTAAGTAGCATATTGGCTGTACTTTCTAAAAGGCAGATTTGTTCATTCTTCTGCCAGTCCATGTTATATTTATTTACTTATTTTCCACCAATATGATAATTCAAAGACATTAATTCTTCTTCACTCTTCCTCATTCATTGTCTGGCTTTTGCATGTATATGAAGGAATAGAAAATTTCATGTCTTGGGTCAGGTGCACATTTGTCCTTAAAGTGACATCTTTATTTTTGAATAATTTAGATAGGTCTTTTGAAGTAAATCTGACCAATGCAATGTGTTGTGTGATTTCTTGACTTTTATTTCCATGATATTGAGTGTGGATCCAAGTAAAATGGAATCATGCAAAACTTCAGTCTTTTTGCCATTTATCATTATATTGTTTACTTGTCCAGTAGTTAGGATTTTTGTTTTTCTTTTTTTTAAGTTGAGGTATGTTATCTGCATATCGCAGGTTGTTAAGGAATCTTCCTCTAATCCATGATTGTTCTTTTTCATATAGTCCACCCTCTTGGATTATTTGCTTAGCACACAGTTTGAATTGAGTGTGGTGAAAGGATACAATGCTGATGCACACCATGCTGGATTTTAAAAGACTCAGTATCCTCTTGTTCTTTTTCAACAGCTTCCTGCTTATCTATATACAAGTTCAGCAAGAGCACAGTTAAGTGTTCTGGTTTTCCATTCTGTGCAAGGTTATCCATAATTTGTTATTTGCCACACAGTTGAATGCCTTTGCATAGTCTATAAAACACAGGTACTAACATCTTTCTGGTATTCTCTGCTTTCACCCGAGATTGATCTAACACCAGCAATGTTATCCCTTATCTCTCATATGATCTCTGGCATCATTTCTTCCTTTTTTTTTTTTCAATTTTTTTTTTAATTGTGATTTGGGTGAAAATTAACATAGCAAATTCACTTTCCATGCAGCAGTTCACATACACTTTGTCTCATGACATTGACCACAATTTACCACAATGCAACAGCTCCCCTTCCACTTCCTCCCAATAGTTACCTCTTCCCTGTGTCCATCCCTCCATGAACTCCTGTCCTCTGAGCTGTCTTCCTGTGCATAAGCAGCCCTTCTTTCTCCCATGATTGCTCTCTCCAAGGAGTGTATCTACCTCAGGCAAATGTTCAACTCGTATGCCTGTCTTTTATTTGTCTGGAAGCCACAGGTGTAAGTTCAATTCCAGACCTGAAGGGCAGCTAGGGGCCACAGTCTCAGGGGTTCCACCAGGCTTTGTCGGAACAGCAAACCTGGTCCCTCCTGCCCTTTTTTTTTCTCCAAATGAATTTGAATTTTGTTCCACATTGTACTCCCTCTCTATCCAGGATCCCCTACATAGATCCCCTTCCAAGTGGTTGAAAGTGGTAGCTGGGCACCATCTAGTTCTGGTCTCATAGTCATGTAGGCTGCAGATCAGATATTGTACCAGTGGCTATGACAAATTGCTTCCATGGAGTTTTGGTTTTCTTCATTCTTCTTTGCTCTGGAAGAGGAGAGACCTATCATTGCATCTAGATGGCAGTTTGCAAGCTTTTAAGATTCCAGTCACTACTCACCAAAGTAGGAGGTGGAACAATGTTTTGTGTAGTATGTTATTCCAATTGACCTTGATGTCCCCTGCGGCTATAATCCCAAGTCCACAGGTTCAACTACTCAGTCTCTCTGGATAGCTGGCTATGACCAAGCAGTGACTACAACCTTGCCCCTTTTCAGCTCTACTATACACCTGGGAATTTAGATCATACAAATAAAGTTATAGGACCATTGTCTGCCAACCCTGTACCTGGTCTTGGGTACAGTCTCTGCTTCATAGATATACTTGCTAGTGCAGCCTGTCCACCCATCTATCCACCCATATACCCTTCACTTACAATGCAGTACTGTATGTGCAAAAGGATTCATCTTTGTTTTCTGTACTTCTCATGTCCCTCTATATGTCTTTCTCTTCCTCACCGCCACCATATTGATCACTCACATTTGGTACATTGCCCTTCTCTTCACCCAAATCAATACTTATCTCTACCTATCTAACAGTATTCCGTCCCCTCCTGTCCCACCCCTGGTAAACAAAAAAGAAAACTTCCTTCCATAGATAAACCTTTCCTTGACTTTTACAATAATGGACTAATACAGTATTTGTCCTTTTGTGATTGACTTATTGCCCTCAGCATAATGTCCTCCAAATTCATCCATGTTATGTGGTGTTTTGCTGATTCTACATTGTTCTTTAGCATTACCTAGTATTCCATTGTGTGTATGTACCATAGTTTGGTTATCCACTCCTCAGATGATTGACACCTAGGTTGTTTTCATCCTTGGGTTATTGTAAATAGTACTGTGGCTTGTGCTTCCTCACTGATCTGCACTGAACACTTTCTCTTGTCACCCTCCCGAGAGGGACCGGGTCTCCAGGAACAAGGTAAGCATGGGTGTAGCACAGAGTAGCAGGCCAGAAGAGCAGGAGAAAAGGGTAAAACCCAGGAAGCCAAAGAGAAGAGCAATCAGCC
>NW_006922134.1:1497716-1499076 GCF_000298275.1 Orycteropus afer afer
ATTGTGGGGCTGGCGCGGGATCAGGCAGTGTTTCGTTCTGCTGTGTATGGGGTCGCTATGGGTCGGAAATGACTCAACGGCACTTAACAACAACAACAACAACAAGAAATAGTACTGTGATGAACATGGGTGTGCATATGTCAGTTTTTGTCATGGCTCTCACTTCTCTAGGATATATACCTCTTAATGGAATGGCTGGATCAAATGGTATTTCTAATACCAACTTTTAAAGGAATTGCCATACTGCTTTCCACAGTGGTTGTACCTTTTTACCGTCCCACCAGTAGTGTATGAGAGTCCCAATCTCTCCACATCCTTGTCAGCATTTACTGTTTTCTGTCTTGTTGAACTTTGCTACTAGTGCTGGAGCAAGATCGTATCTCATTGTTGTTTTAATTTGCATCTCTCTAATAGCTAACGATCGTTAGCATTTCTTCATATGTTTGTTGGCTGCTTGAATATCCTCCTTGGTGAAGTGTCTATTCATGTCTTCTGCCCATTTTTAAATTGGATTGTTTGTCCTTTTGTTATTGAGGTGTTGGTGTTCTCTACAAATTCTAGAGATGTGTCCTTTGTCATATATGTCATTGCCAAATATTTTTTCCCAATCTGTAAGTTCTCTTTTGACTCTCTTGGAGAAGTCTTTGGAAGCACATACAAATTTAATTTTTAGAAGGTCCCAATCATCTGGTTTCTCTTCTGCTGTCTGTGCATTTTTAGTTATGCTTGATAGTCTATTTATGTCATATATTAGGGCCCCAAAATTTGCCCCTCATTTTTCCTTGAGGAACTCTACAGTTATAAGTTTCACATTTAAGTCTTTGATCCATCTGGAGTTCATTTTTGTGTATGGTGTGAGGTACAGATCTTGTTTCATTTTTCTGCAAATGGATCTCCAGTTTTGCTAGCACCATTTATTAAAAAAAACCAATCTCTTCCCCATTTAATGGATTCTGGACCTTTTTCAAAGATCAGCTGACCATAGGTTGATGGATCTATTTCTGGGTTCTCAATTCTATTCCATTGGTCTATGTGTCTGTCATTAAACAAATACCAGGTAGCTGTATAGTAGGTTTTGAGATCTGGCAGTGTGAGACCTCCTACTTTGTTCATCTTCTTCAGTAGTGCTTTGCTTATCTGAGTTCTCTTTCCTTTCCATGTAGTTAGTGATTGGTTTTCCTATATCCCTAAAGAATGTTGATGGGATCTGAATTGGGATTGCATTGAATGTATACATTTCTTTGGGTATAATCGACATTTTCACAATATTTAATCTGCCTATTCATGAGCATGGGGTGTTCTTCCATTTATGTAGATCTCTTATGGTTTCTTGAAGTAGTTTTTTATAGTTTTCTTTGTA
>NW_006922134.1:1500067-1501029 GCF_000298275.1 Orycteropus afer afer
TATTATCCTTTTTATTTCAGTTGGTTCTGTTGTGATGTCACCCATTTCATTTCTTATTCATGTTATTTGTATTCTCTCTCTCTTTTCCTTTGTTAGATTTGCCAGTGGTTTGTCAATTTTATTGATTTTTTTTTTAAAAAAACCAACAACTTCTGGTTGTGGTTTTTTTTTTTTTTTCCTATTGTCCTTCTATTTTCTGTGTCATTGATTTCTGTTTGAATCTGGATTATTTCCTTTCTTCTGGTGACTGTGGGCTTTTCTTTTTCTAATTGTTAATGATATTGGCTTAAAGTGTTGATTTTGTCTCTTCTTTTTTGATGTGCGCAGTTATTGCTATAAATTGGCCTCTGATCACTGCTTTTGCTGTGTCCCAAAAGATTTGGTATGCTGTGTTTTCATTCTCATTTGATTAAGGGAATTTTTGAATTTAAATTTTTATTTCTTTTATTACACATTCTTTCTCAAAGAGGGTGCTGTTCAGTTTCCATGTGATTACTCTTTTTCTGTTACTCTTCCTATTGTTGATTTCTAATTTGATAGCATTATGATCTGAGAAGATTTGTTGCAGTATTTCAATGTTTTTAAATTTATGAAGGCTTGCTTTATGCCCTAACATATGGGCTATCATGGAAAATATTCCATGTGTACTGGAAAAGAATGTATATTGTGCTGTTGTTGGGTGGAGTGCTCTGTAGATGTCTATAAGGTCAAGTTGGTGAATTGTATTGTTTAGCTCTTCTGCCTCTTTGTTGAGTTTCTTTCCTGTTATTCTATTTTTCATTGAAAGTGGTGTATTAAAATCTCCCACTATGAGAGTGGAGTCATCTATTTGTCTTTTCACTCTTTTAAAGCCTGGTTTATGTATTTTGGGGCTCTTTCACTCAGTCCATAGATATTTATCATGGTTGTATCTTCATGTTCAATTTATCCTTTAATCATTATATAATGTCCTTCCTTGTCTC
>NW_006922134.1:1501370-1509829 GCF_000298275.1 Orycteropus afer afer
TCTCTTGAGTGGTACATTTAATCCATTAATATTCAGTGTAATTATTGACAGGTATGAATTGGTTGCTGTCATTTTGTTTTGTGTTTCTTCATGGTGTCCCTGGTTTCTTTGTTCCATATTAATTTTTGTGATGAGCTAATTATGTTTATGAATTGTGTTATCATTTCCTTTTTGGCTGTTGTTTTAGTTTTTGCTGAATATTTGTATGTTTCCTGTTTTTTTTTTTTCTTTCTTTTTATTGTGATGTGAATGTTTATCACTTTTCTTTGAGGTTACCCAATGATGTATAATTTTCTCCCCAAGATTAGAACAGTCTATTTTATCTTGCAACTCTCTTGACTTGCTCACCATTTAGAAGTTCCATAACTACATAGTAGTTATCCTTTGGTTTGTAGTTGTCCTCACTTCCTTCCAATCAATATCTCTGGTTCCCGATTGACAGTCTTGTAAGGTTATTTTACTTTGGATATGTCCATAGCTGTAGTTTCTGCCTTATGTCATCTTGTGTATTAATGGTCAGTTGTTATTTGCCAGATTTTGTTTTTTGTTAAAAGGACTCCCTTTAGTATCTCTTGTAAGGTTGGTCTTCTTTTAACAAATTCCCTTAGTTTTTGCTGATCTGGAAATCTCTAATTTCACGATTTTTTATGAGGAATAATTTTGCCGGGTATATAATCTTGGTTGAAAATTTTTCTCTTTCAGGGTTTTATATATACATCCCATTGCCTTTTCACTTGCTTGGTTTCTGCTGAGAAATCAGAGCTTATTCTTACTGGTAGTCCTTTGTAAGTAACCTTTTGTTTTTCCTGTGCTGCTTTCAGGATTCTTTCTTTGCCTTTGGTTTTGATGAGTTTGATGATGATATGTCTTGGTGATTTTCTTTTGGTTCTATCATGTTTGAGGTTCATTGGACTTCCTGAATGGATGTATTTTCATGTTTCATCATATCAGGGAAGATCTCCTCCAACAAATGTTGGACAATTTTCTCAGTGGTTTTATTTTTCTCTTCCTGTTCTGGAAATCCAATTATGCATAAGTTATTCCTTTTGATGGTATTCCACATGAACTTAGGCTTTCTTCATCTTTTTTTTTTTTTTTAATTTTTTTCTGATTGATCCCTTTCCAAAGAAGTATTCAGGTATTTCTCTTAAATCTCATTAATTCTGTCTTCCATTACATTAATTCTATTCCTTTGCCCTTCCAATGTATTAAGTATTTCTGACAATTTAGTATGAATCTTCTGGATTTCTGTCTGTAGATTTAGAGTCATTTCTAATTTTTCATTTATTTTGTCATTTTGTTTTTGTATTTTCTTCCAAAATTCTTCTATGGTTTTTTGTGTGTTTTCCTTGGTCTGTCTCTCAATCCCTTGAAGATACCTAAACATAATTCTTTTGAATTCCTTATTAAAGAGTTTCAATGCTGCTTCTTCCTCAGGGATGTGTTCTGGGTCTGTATCATGCTCCCTTGTTTCTATCACTTTATCTTGCTTCTTTGTGTGGACTGTGATGGTCTGTTGTCTTTGAGAAAATGTGGTGTTGTTGTATTTAGATCTCTGTTAACTGTTTGTGAAAAGCAGCCAAGGGTGATTCAGGCTCTTCTTGGTAGTTTGTTATCATTGGGCCATTGGTGGAGAAGGAGTTGGTAGCTCTCACTTAGTAAGTGAAGTTGCAAGAGGTGTGGGTATAGTTGTGTCTTATGGGGACTGTTGCTGTCTCCCACTCAGTTAGACAAAGATTACAATTGAATAATCATCAAAAAAGTAAAAGCAAATGGACAAAAACTACACCATGCAATCACACTGGCACAGTAACCAAAAAAAAAAAAAAAAAAAAAAAGGGGGGGGGGAATAAGAAGAAAGCCTGTAATATCTGGGTAAAGGGAAACAGAGGGAAAAAAGGTAGAGAATGAGAATAATGAATAGAAAAATGGCAAAAATGTGAAAAGAAAGACAAGGAATGGAGTTAACCATGAGAAAAAAAAATTGCAACCAGAAACAGGGAAAAGAAAAAAAGCTGAAAACTAGGACCTGGGAGGGGAAGAATAAAGAACAATAGTGAAAAGGACAAAAGCAGTAATAATAATAGTTCTAAAACAGACAAAAACAAGGAAACTAAAAAACAGAAAAAAGAAAAAGGAAAAAAAAAATCAAGGGAGGGCAGGGCAAGGCACCCAGACTCCGTCTGAGAACACAGACTAGGATGGAGTTCCTGTGGGCCCAGAAGGCGGGTGGGAGTGGTCTGGCTTCACCTCTGCTCACCAAGCAGGTGTGGGGTATGAGATAACAAGGGGAATGTCACACATTTCCAGCCATCCAGGTCTGGAATGTCCTTGGGGTTACTGGCAAGTGGAACTTGTTCTTAAGCCCCTGGAATCTAGGAGAACTCTGTTGCTTTAAATATCCTAAATGGTCAAGCCACTTGTAAATATTCAAAATGGCTGCACCTTTCGGACATGCAAAAGTCCACAGCTCAGCCCACCTTCCGTTTTTGCTGCTGCTTCACCTTTTATTGCCCAGCCACCAGAGCAGTCCTCCATGCAGTCCCTGGCTAACAGGGCTGATTTTTAGGTTAATTCTTAGGTCCTACCACCACTTGGCAATCTCTAAGCTATCTGTGCCATCAGGATCACTCAGAATCGCTGCCAGACCACAGCTGCATATGTCTCCATTTTTGGTATTTTCATGCAAATTCTTCTGCTAGTTGGAGTTTAGTCCACTTCTATATGCTTCCCTTCAAGGCTCAGGGGTCCAGGATTATCTTCTGTGTCTGTGTTAATTGGTTCCCCTTTTCTTTGTTGAAGAGCGTCTGTGCAGTCTTTCTGCCTATTCTGCTATCTTACCCGGAAGTCCACTGGCATCATTTCTAAGAATGAGGCTGTACACTCCAATTACTGATCCTTCTTCTTTTTTCCAACTTTCACATTCTAATTGCCAGCAATTATCAATGCATCCTGACTGCATGTTTGATCAATTTCAGACTGTGGAAGTTGGTAAAAGTCTTCAATTTCTTCATCTTTGGCATTAGTGCCTGGTCCTTAAATGTGAAAAATAGTTTCTACTAATGGGTCTTCCTTTGAAATGTATGGATGTTATCCCATCTCTGACAGTGCTGTGCTTGAGGATATATCTTGATATGTTCTTTTACATCATGAATGTGATGCCATTTCTCTTCAATTTGTCATTCCTGGCATATTACACAATATGATTGTCTTATTCCAAATGACCAATATCAGTCCTTTTCAGCTCATTAATGCCTAGGATATCAATCTTTATGTACTCCATTTTATTTCTCATGCCTTCCAGTTGCAATCATACTTTGTACATTCCACATTCCAATTGTCAATGGATGTATGCTTCTGTTTCTTCTCATCATGAATTGTGCCACAGCAGCAAGTGAAGGTCCTGAAAGATTTACTCAATCCACACCATTAAGGTCAACTCTACTTTGAGGAAGCAGCTCCTCCCCTGTATTATTTGGAGTGCCTTCAAATCTGAGGGGATCATCTTCTGACAATATATCAGATATGATTTTACTATCGTTTGTAAGATTTTCAGTGGCCAATTTTTTTTTAGAAGTAGAATGTCAAGTCCTTTTTCTTACTCTGAAAGCTGTGCTGAAACCTGTGCACCATGGATGACTCTGCATGTTCTTGAAAATCAATGGCATAGCTACCAGTAGCACAGCAACACAAAATCCACCACTGTGTGACAAGCTGACAGGAAAGTCACACAGCATGGTGAAAGTAATGCCACAGTATTAATTGTACACTAAAAATAGTTACTGTTACAACTGTTTTAGTCTATATATTTAACCAAGATAAATGTTTTTAAAAGAAAGGAAGAAAAACAGAACCTCAATAGGGGAAAGAAAAAATCCTACAATCAGGAAATATGATGTCCTGGCAGAGTCTGAGAAGGCACAGTATAAAAGTCATCTCCTCAACATCTGAGAACCAAAAAACCCAAACTCACTGCCATCAAGTCAATCTGACTCATAGCAGCTGCCATTGGATTTCCAAGGAGGTAAACCTTTATGGGATTAGATTGCCTCATCTTCCTTCCACAGAGCAGCTGGTGGGTTTGAAACTCCACCTTTTTGGTTAGCAGTCAAATGCCTTAGGCACTGCACCACTGAAAGCCACTAATAATGGGATTCTGGGTCCTGTGAGTGATGAAGGAAAAGAAGCATTTGGGGTGGAAAGATGATTTCCAAGAGCCTCTAAAATGGTGCTCCAGAGATAAGGGTTCCTTCAGTCCAGTCCCTGTGACCACACCAAGCAGGCCAGCACAGGTGTGCCATACCATCACCCCTTAGAGGTCTACTCATTCATATCAAAGTGAGAGATGCAAAAAGTGGAGTGGAAAAGGCCAGGGCTGCTTTCTCTTCCTTTCTGAGAAAACTTGAGTCTTTTGAGGACCATTTTTTCACTTTTTGCCACATCCCCACCTGTACAATTCTTTGCTGAACATCTTTCTCTAACTTTCTTCACTTTATGTTAAATTGAAATTAGAAGAAAAGGTATACCACCATAAGTTAAAAAACAAACAAAACCTTTCAGTCTCACCAAATAGAAAACATCTTGAAAGCAAATCTCACCACTATTCTTTCTACCTTCTAACCTAAGTTCCCTCCAAAGACAGCCTGAGAATGCTCAGAGCTGATGTCTTTTCTCTCTTTGTTAACAGAGCACATACAAGAGAGGTGTTAAAGACATGTTAGAATCAAAATAAGACATTTATAATAGGTCACAATGGGAGAACTAAAAAAGGAATCCCTTCTCACTACTGAAATTGTGCTAATTAATGCTTCATTGCTGGGTCATTTAAAATAACCCAGCAATTCTCTAGCACAACCTGTTCCACTCTATAGAAACACTGGACTAAATGATACTGAAGTCCTTCCCATCTAGATCCTGATGCACTCTAATTACCAGGGAGGTAGAGGAACCATTTGTGATGTTGTCATCAACATCACAACTGGGGAGTAGGGGAGAGGGCATTGCCTGCAACTGCCCAATTTGGTCTCAGGTGTTTAACAGTGACTCACTGTCCTGTATTTTCTAGCCCTACTTCCCAACATGCTCTCCAGAGAAATGGCCAAATTGTGCTAGTGAATAACATCCATGGGAAGTTTTTGAAATCCTGTTCCATACAGCTTGTAGGTTGCTAAGACATAAACATATTTTCCATCAAATCTTCTTCAGAGCTGTGATGTCAAGGACTATGCATGTGGTTACAAAGGATGGAGGGGTTTCAGAGCAGAGAGAGTCTGCTGTTTTTCATTCTTCATTCTTTAGTTCCTCTTCTTTGAGTAACTATAGAATGCAAGGCACTCTGGGAGACACTGAGGGATAGAAGATAAGATCCTTCTTGAAGCTGACAGTCTGACATGTGCTGATTGAACATGATCAATTCAGGTGATGGCCATACTCCTCATAATGGTGCTCAGGACTCAGACCAAATGCTCCTTCCTCCACAAAGATGCTTTAAAGGACAGGAAATATTAAAATTGGGAGAGAAATGGTGAGTGCACATCACAAAAGACAGAGTAGGATAGACTCTGTCTATGTTACTTCTTTCTCTGAACCTCTGAACATAGAGGTTCAGAGAAAGAAGAAAGAAAAAAATGGCCTTACTCCAAATATAGATTTTTAATTTGCTCTTCCTAAACATGTCTCTTGGGATATCTGGTGACATAGTGCCTAAGGCATTTGACTGCTAACCAGAAGAATGGTGGTTCAAATCCACCAACCACTCCTTGGAAGGAAGATTGAGCAATCTACTTCTAAAGATTTACCACCTTGGAAACTCAGAGGGAGTTGCTATTTGTCAGAATTGACTTGATGGCAAGGTTTTTTTTTTTTCTTTTTTCAAACATGTCTCTTAATATCTTTAGTATCTAATTCCCTCTTTAAAGACAAGAAGATAAAAACCAAGAAAGTATAGCATGCACTTGATAATCTGGTTTACAAAATGGTTTATTCCTATTCATATGTACTTTCCTCCCAGGCTGGCTCCACACCCTCTTTCAGGCCCCTTCCTAAGGTAGAGGCTATCTTCTGGGCTTGCTGCACAGGAGCATCTGCAAGCACATCACATGTTCCCAGCTGACACCTAGAAGACTGCATCTCAAAAAGCTGCAGAAGCTCCTTCTCCTCACCTAAAACCTAGCTTCCAAATTCTGGTCTGAGGCTCCCTCTCCCCAGGATGCTTAACACTATACTTAGTAGAAGACACCATATACAGCTTCTTTGTCAGAAGATATAACTAAATTTTATATCTGTTCACAGTAGCAAGGATGAGATGGATGCTGTTTTTATTACAGTTCCTCAAAGGTGAAGATATTTGGGTGACATCATTTATCTATTAAATTTTAAACAGTTATATTGAGATATAATTAATATACCATAACCATTCACATACCCATTTAAAGTGTGTATAGGTAAAAAAATGTAATAATAATAAAAAATAAAGTTTACAAGTCAATGGTTTTAATATATTCACAGATATGTGCAACCATCATCACAGTCAACATTCTCACCACCTCGAAAAAGAACTTCTTATCCCCTACTGCCACATAAGGAGCCCTAATGGTGCAATGGCTAAGCACTTGGATGCTAAAATGGTCAGAGGCCCAAACCCACCAGCTGAGTGATGTAATTTACGTTCAAAGATGGCAAGAGCTGAACAGATAAAAACTGAAGTAATAAGGAAGGAGATGATAATTAGAATAGCTGACACTTATTGAACCCTTGTAGTATGCAAGGCCTTGTTCCAAACACCTCATAGGTATTAATTCATTTAATCTTTAGTACCAGAGACTATGAGATGAACACTATTATCATCCCCATTTTGAAAATATAGAAATTGAAGCTCAGAAATAGTAAATAACTTGCTGATGATCCTCCAGCTAGGAAATGAGGGAGCTGGAGTTTGAACCCAGACACTCTGATGTCAGAGGTATTAACACACAAAAGGAAAGTAAAGCAATTTATATTTTTAAATTATTGTTTCAGAATAGCTTTTTTATTATTGTAAATATATATATAACACAACACTTGTCAATTCAACATTTAATTTATATCATTTTTAAAGAAAACAAGGTAGAGTCTGGTAGAAAGATGTTGTTCAGAAACAAACAGAGGAGACCAATATAATGAAAAGAAGCATTGGCATGTGAGGTGCAGTAAATTACCTGGTATTGCTTTTCTAGCCATAAGTCTTTGTAAACTCCATGGTGGAATTTGCTGTGAACAACTGACGAGCTCCTGATTGTAAAAGTTATCCACCTGGGGTATTTCTGTTGGGTGTGGCACAAAGCAATGCTCTGGGAAGTTCGCTCTCAGGTGTTTAGAATTCTAATGTTACGATTGGCTAGTTTGGCCACTCTGCCAGGTTCAAAAGGAGGCCTCCTAGAGGCAGAAGTCTATCTCTGACTGCTGGCTGAGGACAATGTATTCCTGAGAGAAACATGCTCCTGAGAGACACACCCCTGAGAGACATGCATTGCTGGGAAAGAGATGCAAGAGACATGCATTGCTGAGAGAAACACTGAGGGACACACACTGCTGGGAGGGAGACTGAGAGAGACTGTTGGCTGAAAAACAGTGGGCTGAGAGAGACTGAGGGTTTTTCCTGAATTGTAGCCTGGTGCTTCCCTAGTAAACCCCATAATCTGTGAGCTCTGTGTGGCCACTTCAGTGAATTATCAAACCTAGCAGAAAGGTGGTGAGTGCTGTGGGAGGAACAGTTGGTGTCAGGGTTGGTGAAAGGGCTGGAAGGAGGCAGCATGTCTGGCCTTGCAGGAATAGGCCTTGGGCTACTGATGGTAATTCTGTCTTCCTCTTGTATGGTTAGAGGAGGTCAGAAGATGTGGCCTCCCGGCCCCTTTGGCAGCATGCAAGAACCAGGGCCAAAACCTCTAAGGTACTTCAAAGGTGGCCTAAATGAATTTAATCATATGTCATTTTTTTTTCACATTTGAAATTAGAGAATATAGCATACACAAAGCTTATATGTCAATCACAGAAAAATCTAGGATTGAAAATAATCAAGCATCTTTTCAACTTGCCTTCTTCCCAGAGGTAACTAATCAACAAGTCAATCAAAATACTTCCTGTAACTATGTGCAGAGCCCCAAAGAGGTTTCATTCTTCACTGACAGGAGGCTCTACATCAGTGTTGCCCAATAGAAATATAATGTCTGCCTCTTTAGCAAGCCACGTATGTAATTTACAATTGTCTAATAGCCATATTTTTAAAAAGTAAAGAGAAAACAGGGGAACTTAATTTTAATATTACATTTTACTGAATAAATTCTATCCAATTTAAGGCAAAAAAAATAAAATAAAATAAAATAAATAAGAAGGTGGGGACCAGGTTTGCTGGTCCAACAGAGCCTGGTGTAACCACTGAGACTATGGCCCCTAGCTGCCCTTCAGGTCTGGAATTGAACCCA
>NW_006922134.1:1513409-1520197 GCF_000298275.1 Orycteropus afer afer
TGTCTGGCTTCCTGGCTTTTAATTCCCTTTCTCCTGTTCTTCTGGCCTGCTGGTTTGTGCATCCCTGAGTTGTCCCTGGGGCTGACTGCTCCTCTGTCCAGGTTCCTGGCTTTTATCCCCTTTCTCCTGCTCTTCCAGCCTGCTACTCTGGGTGGGCCTGAGTTTGTCTCCTCACCTAATCCCTTCAGTTGATTGCTCTTCTCTCTGGCTTCCTGGCTTTTAATCCCCTTTCTCCTGCTCTTCCTGTTTGCTACTTTGGGGGTCCCTGAGTTGTCTTTCCTTGCTTGTAACCCTGGGGCTTACTGCTCTTCTGTCTGGGTTCCTGGCTTTTATCCCCTTTCTCCTGCTCTTCCCGCCTGCTACTCTGGGAAGGCCTGAGTTGCCTCTCCTCACCTAATCCCTTCAGCTAATTGCTCTCCTCTCTGGCTTCCTGGCTTTTAATCCCCTTTCTCCTGCTCTTCCCATTTGCTACTTTGGGCGTCCCTGAGTTGTCTCTCCTCACCTGTAACCCTGGGGCTGACTGCTCTTCTGTCCGGGTTCCTGGCTTTTATCCCCTTTCTCCTGCTGAGGGGTACTGATGTAAAGGTTTGGAACAGCAACCAGCATGATGTAAGTGATCAGTAATTGTCTCTTATCATTATTGCTATAATTATAGAATACCCCAAAATGCAAGACACTGCACCTTTTTGTAGGAAAATAAGGTCCTTATTTTGCAATATATAATCAATTGTAAAGTATTATTTATGAAGTCTATGGGAGCTCTGGTGGCATAGTGCCTAAGACATTTGACTGCAACCAGGAGGCTGGCATTTCAAACTCACCAGTCACTCCTTGGAAGGAAGACTGGGCAATCTACTTCTGTAGAGATACTGCCTCGGAAACCCAAGGAGGGGTCACTAGGAATCAAATTGACCTGATGGCAGTGAGTTTTATGAAATCTATAAAACTTTTTTTCTAAGTCTTTGAAATCCAGTGTATATTTTTTATACTTATAGTACATCTCAATCAGTCTAGCCACATTTCAAGGGTTCAGTAGCCACGTGGTGGCCAGTGGCTGCCATATTGGACAGTGTAGCTCTAGACTCAATCAAGATACACTTATCTAGTACAAGGTAAAAATGTGCAAGCCCTGAGTCAGGGGTAGAGATAATAAGTATTACAGAGCAAATGTGGTATTTAACAGCAATAACAGTAATAATGCAGTTGTACTTGCTTTTCTTAACAATTTGTTCATTTTCCTTCAGCAAAGTTCTTTTTTTTTTTTTTTGTCAATTCAATAAATATTTATTAGAAATTGAGGAAAAAAAAAAAAGTGTCTGGAACCAGACTGTTTGCCCTCAAATTTGCCTCTGTTACATGTCAGAAGGTTCACTGTGGACAAGTCCTTGAATTTCTATGGGCCTCAGTTTCCCCTTTAGAAAACCAGAGTAGCAAGACAAACTTGTCTGTTGGTTTGTCCTACTACTAACCAAAACGTTGGTGGTTTGGGTCCATGCAAAGGCACCTCAGAAGAAATTTCTGGTGATCTACTTCCAAAAAAACCAGCCATTGGAAACCTTATGAAGTAGGGTTTTCCTCTGACACATAGGGGGTCACCATGCATCAGAGTAGACTCAACTGGTACTGCTACCTCCTGTTGGGAGGACTGAGGGGTACTGATGTAAAGGTTTGGAACAGCAACCAGCATGATGTAAGTGATCAGTAATTGTCCCTTATCATTATTGCTATAATTATAGAATACTCCAAATGTAAGACACTATACCTTTTTGTAGGAAAATAAGGTCCTTATGCCCTGTCATGAAGAGCCAATGATCACAACAGGTTGAAGAGGGAAAGCAAAAGGTTTATTGAGGATCACTGAGGAAACTGAACATAGACCAGGAGGCTGTCATCCAAACAGAACAAGGGCATACTGCCTGGTTTAAAATCAGGAAGGGAGTGCATCAGGCTTGTATCCTTTCACCATACTTATTCAAGCTGTATGCTGAGCAAATAATCTGAGAAGTTGGACTATATGAAGAAGAACGTGGCATCAGGTTTGGAGGAAGACTCATTAACAACCTGAGATATGCAGATGACACAACTTTGCTTGCTCAAAGTGAGGATGACTTGAAGAACTTACTGATGAAGATTGAAGACTACAGTCTGCAGTATGGATTACACCTCAATATAAAGAAAGCAAACATCCTCACAACTGGGCCAGTAGGCAAAAATCACAATAAATGGAGAAAAGATTGATGTTCCCGAAGACTTTACATTACTTAGTTCTATAATCAGCACCAATGGAAACAGGAGTCAAGACATCAGATGACATACTGCATTGGGCAAATCTTCTGCAAAAGACCTCTTTCTAGTGATGAAGAACAAAGATTTCTCCTCGAAAACTAAGGTGTGCCTAACTACAAAACCATGGTATTTTCAATCACCTTATATGCATGTGAGAGCTGGACAATGAATAAGGAGGACTGAAGAACAGTTAATGCTTTTGAGTTGTGGTGTTGGTGAAGACTACTGAAAGTACTATGGATTGCCAGAAGAGCTAAAATCTGTCCTGGAAGAAGTGCAGCTGGAATGCTCCTTGGAAATGAGAATGGCCAGACTTTGTCTCACCTACTTTGGTCATGTTGTCAGAAGGAACCATTCTCTGCAGAAGAATATCATGCTTGGTAGAGTGGAGGGCCAAAAAAAAGGGAAAGGCCCTCAACAAGATGGATTGACATAGTGGCTGCAACAATGGGCTTGAGGATGGCAAGGATCATGAGAATGGAACAGGACTAGGCAGTGTTTTATTCTCGTGTACATAAGGTCACTATGAGTTGGAGACCACTCGATCACACCTAACAACAACAACAGTACCTAAGGAGACAGAATCTCTTCTCTAAAATGTCTGTCTCCTTGAACAATGGGGTAAAAGAGTAAACATGATTATATAAGTAAATGGGAAGGGGGCTGAAGATCCCTAGGAATGCCAGCAATGTCTTTGTTCTTCTCTTCCCTTGTTACTCCAGACTCAGCAACCCTCTTCCCAGGGTCATCTTTCTTCATAGATTATGGTTCTCAGCCAAAACTAGTCATGGGAAAGGGTTATAGTTAGAGAAATACATAATTGAAAACACCAAATCTAAATAACTCAGTGTCCGTTAAGCAGTTGGCTATTCTACTTACTTAAAAGTAAGCAAAAGGAAGGGAAAAATAGCAAGTTAGTCACTGTGATTAATGTTTACTTTAATCATGTCTGCTGGTCTGTTAAAGTTCTATCATTTTCAGTGAGGGGCCCGTTTGGCTTCCACTTCAGCATTCCACACCTTGACCAAGGCTCTATGTCTACCCTGATGAACCAAGAAGTAGAACAAATCAAGGGGTTCCAAGAGGCTCTTGACAAGCATGACTTTAAACATTATAAACAATAGCTCCTTCATTCATCTGGCACCATTTTTTTCTCAGTTCTTTTATGTACATTCTACTGCTCATAACCACCTGCAAAGTTAATAGGGCAGGAAATTGTGCCCATTTTGTAGATGAAGAAGCTGAAGCCCAGAGGGATAAAGTGTCTCTCTAGGGTCTTACGGTCAGCGAGTGGCAGCTGACCTAGCACCAGGCACCCTGACTCTAGGCATTGCATTCATACCCCTTCTTTTGGGTTTCTGGCAAGTTTGTTCCCTGTTGAGGCCATAACAGCCCCTCCTCCTCTCCTGGGGGGCTTTCAGCTTTTCAGGAAGCTGACTTATGGAAGCACACCCCAGGGAACTGGCCGAGGAGGTGATGTGCACCGCAAGGCAGAAAAAGCAAGAAGTCTTCACATCCAATCCCATCCCCAAGGCTTCCATGTATATCCACACCTTCTTCCCTCTGTTCTTCTTTGCTGTAGTGGCTTGTGCAGTGAAGGACAAGCTCAATGTCCCACAGGACAATTAACTACTGGGGGCAGGTGGGTCATCTGAGGGAGAAAGGCTTTCTTGCAGGTGTTGAGTTTTCTGTACTCTCAGTACAGAACCTAAACCCCTAACCTTGGCCCTCTCTGGTGGGAAATGTTCACCATCCCAGATAGATGTCCCAGACTCCAGCTCAGAAGCTACAAGGTCTCTGGGTGTCTCCCACTCATCAATCCCTGTCTTAGTTTCCTAGTGCTGTTATTATAGAAACAACACAATTGTATGGTTTTAAAGAAAATAAATTTATTTTCTCACAATTTTGGAGGCTAAAAGTCCAAACCAGGGTCTCAGCCATGTCAATTCCTTCCTTGTCCATAGTCTCCAGTGTTTCGTGGTTTCTTGATGATCCTCACATAGTATCTCTCTTGAGTATGCTTGTGATCTCTCACATAGTATCACCTGTGTCTGCTTCTGAGTCTGATTTGCTTTTTGGATAACTCAGAAGTGTTGAAGTTTAGGAAACATCCTAATGATCGCATTAACAAAACACAGAAAGCTCTTTTCCACATAGGATTACATCCACAGGTATAGTGATTAGCGTTTGTCTACATATTTTAGGGGGCAAAATTCAATATATAACATTCCTGAACACACTTCTAGAAGCTTCTAGACTCCATAGGTGGCAAATGAACAGAGAAACAGAGGCTTTAAAAACCTAATCCATCTTCACGCAATGACCATGGCCCTGTGAGAACCTCATTAAGAAAACGACCTCTATGTTACACAAAGGTTACATGCCTAACCCACCTTCCAATAGCATCAAGACTTGAAAATGTCCTAGGACAATGCTGCCCAATAGAACTTTTGGCAATGATGGAAATGTGCTATATCTGCACTGTCTATATGACAGCTACTAGCCACATACAAGGAGCTCTGGTGGCATAGTGCCTAATCATTTGACTGCTAACCAGAAGGTTGGTGGTTCAAACCCACCAGCCACTCCATGAAAGGAAGACTTGGAAATCTACTTCCGTAAAGACTTACCACCTCGGAAACACAAAGGGGGTCACTGTGAGTCAGAATCGACTTGATGGCAGTGAGTTTGGTTTTGAGTTTTTTAGCCACATATGGCCACAGATGGTGGACATGTGTTCCATGTGCCTGAGAAATAGAATTTTTTTTTTTAAAAAAAGCAGTTCTTCAAAGAATATCCTCCCCACCTCCAGCCATTTTTGTCAGGAGCCCTGGTGGCACAGTTGTTAAGTGCTCTGCTGCTGACTGAAAGGTCAGCAGTTCAAACTTACCGAGGGCTCCCCAGAACACAAGACCTGGAAATCTTCTTCCATAAAGACTACAGCCTAGGAAACCCTATAGTGCAATTCTACTCTGCCACATGAGATCATCATGAGTTGGAATTGACTCTGTGGCACGCAACAATACAGGGTGACCAGCTAATAGTTTAATTTATTTTTTCCATGTGCCTCTTTTGCAAACCAAGTATAGGTATATAGCATCTTACTGTGGAAAATGAGAGTTCCTGACACCAACTGTATTGGGGCCTTCAAAAGAGCTGAGGCAGAAAGAGTTCTATCTCTTGGGATATTTTGAACATTTTATTGTGTTGTAGGTAGAAGTTTACACAGCAAATTAGTTCCCCATTAAAAAATTCATACACAAATTTTTCTGACACATTGATTTGCATTCCCCATAGTGTGCCAGCACTCTCCCGTTTTCCACCCTGGATTCCCTGTTTTCATTCTCTGGTTTCCCAGTCTCTCCCTGCTTTCTTATCTTTGCTTTTGGGCAAATGTTGCCCACTTGGTCTCAGATAGTTGATTGTTCTAAGGAACACATTCCTCCAGGATGTTAAGAAACAGATTTTTTTTTTTTTTAAATCTTAATGAATTTAAATTTTTATTTTATGTAATATTATTAGTTTAAACTTAAATGGTTCCTTGTGGCTAACAGTAACTTCCAGTCTGGACAGCACATCGGAATCACCTGAAGAGCAGTAAAGTTGATGCCAGATCCTCCCTCAGAGATACTGACTTGATTGGTCTGAAGAGGGCCACAAAATACAGGCAATCCCCAAGTTGTGAATGAAATCTCTTCTTTTTTTAAAAAAAATTTATTTTAAGAGGTTGTTTTACATTCAATGTAAGGTGTACATTTGGTTTCATTCCCTAATTACCATGTGCAACCCTAACCTAGGCTCTTCCCCTCCTTACCCTACACCCCTCCCCTTGTGCCCCTCACATTCATGCCCTCCTGTTCGTCCTGCATTTCCTTAGTTTGAATGTTGGTCCTCTGGTGTCCCATGGTCTATTGCTCTAAGGGATATATTACCATTGAGTGTGTGGGTGTGTCATCCTGGGACGAGTGGTCTGCGTGTACATCTTGTTAACTATTGGGCTGAGAGCCCACTCCTGGGGGTGAGTTTTATTCCAGACACAGAATGTATTCCAAGACCACAGTATTGGGATCTTCTGGTAAGATGGAAGAATAGACAGGTAAGGGACACAGACAAAGAAGTTGTCAAAAATGAAACAGAAAGCATAAAGATCAATATCCTAGGCATTAGTGAGCTGATATGGACTGGTTTTGGCCATTTTGACTCAGACAACCATATGATCTACTATTCCAGGAATGACAATTTCAAGAGGAATGGCGTGGCATTCATGATCACAAAGGATGTTTCAAGATCTGTCCTGAAGTACAATGCTGTCAGTGATAGGATAATATCCATATCCTTCCTACAAGGAAGACCTTTTAATATGACTATTATTCAAATTTATGCATCAACCACCAAAGCCAAAGATGAGGAAATTGAAGATTTTCATCAACTCTTGCAGTCTGAAATTGACCAAACATGCAATCAGGATGTGTTAATTATCACTGGTGACTGGAATGCAAAAG
>NW_006922134.1:1520607-1526058 GCF_000298275.1 Orycteropus afer afer
CAAAAGAAGAGAAGACCAAAATGGATGACAGAAGAGACTCTGAAACTTGCCCTTGAGTGGAGTGTAGGTAAAGCAAGTGGAATAAATGACAAGATAAAAGAATTGAACCGAAGATTTCAAAGAGCAGCTTGAGAAGACAAAACCAATTACTATAATGAAATGTGCAAAGACCTGGAGTTTGAAAACCAAAATGGAAGAACTTGCTCGGCATTTCTCAAGCTGAAAGAATTGAGGAAAAAAATTAAGCCCCGAGTAGCAATATTGAAAGATTTTAAGGGCAAAATATTGAATGATGCAGGGAACATCAAAATAAGATGGAAAGAAAACAGTCTCTGTACCAAAAAGAACTGGTCGATCTCCATCCATTTCAGGAGGTGGCATATGATCTAGAATCAATGGTACTAAGAAGGAAGTCAAAGCTGCAATGAAGGAATTGATGAAGAACAAGGCTCCGGGAATTGATGGAATACCCATTGAGATATTTCAACAAATGGATGCCACACTGGAGGCACTCACTCAGTTATGCCAAGAGATTTGGAAGACAGCTACCTGGCCAGCAGCTACCTTGACCAGGAGGCTGTCGTTTGAACGGAAAAAGGGGACACTATGTGGTTTAAAATCAGGAAGGAAATGTGTCAGGGTTGTATCCTTTTCCCATAATTTTTCAATCTATATGCTGAGCAAATAATCTGAGAATCTGGACTATATGAAGAAAAGCATAGCATCAGGATTGAAGGAAGAATCATTAACAACCTGCGATACACTGATGATACAACTTTGCTTGCTGAAAGTGAGGATGACTTGAGGTACTTAACTGATGAAGATTGAAGTATGCAGTCTGCAGTATGAATTACATTTCAATATAAAGAAGACAAAAATCCTCACAACTGGACCAATAAGTAGTACCACGATAAATGGAGAAAAGATTGAGGTTGTCAAAGAATTCACATTGCTTGGTTCTACAATTGACACCAATGGAAGCAGCAGTCAGGACATTAGATGACGTGTAGCACTGGGCAGGTCAGCTATGAAGGCACTCTTTCAAGTGCTGAGGAGCAAAGATGTCTCCTTGAGGACTAAGGTGTGCCTGACACAGACCATGGTATTTCCAAGCGCCTCGTATACATGTGAAAGCTGGACAATGAATAAGGAAGACCGAAGAAGAGTTGATGCTTTTGAGATTTGGTGCTGGCTAAGAATGCTGAAGGTACCATGGACTGCCAAAAGAACTAACAGATCTGTCCTGGAGGAAGTGCGGCCGAGATGCTCCTTGGGAATGAGGATGGCCAGACTTTGTCTTACCTACTTTGGTCATGTTGTCAGAGGGGACCGTTCCCTGGAGAAGGACGTCATGCTTGGTAGGGTGGAGGGTCAATGAAAGAGGGGAAGGCGTTTAACGAGATGGATTGACATGGTGGCTGCAATGATGGGCTCAAGTATAGCAAGGAATATGGAGCTGGCACGGGATTGGGCAGTGTTTCATTCTGCTGTGCATGGGGTCGCTGTGAGTTGGAAATGACTCAAAGGCACCTAACAACAACAAGTATTGGGAGACTCACCAGATTTCATCTGACCAGTAATTCTGGTCATTATTGAATTTTTGGGTTTTGTTCCACGTTTTCCCTCCCACTCCCTCCAGGATCTCCAGATCTGATCCTTTCCTGAGTGGTTGGCATTTGTAGCCAGGCATCATCTAGTTCTGGTCTCGAGGGTCATCATGTCCTAGGGTTAATTGCTTCTAAATGCCCTTTCTCTCTCTCTCTCTCTCTCTCTCTCTCTCTTTTATTTTATTTTACTTATTTTTTTGTGTGTGTGTCTGCATTCTTCTTCACTTCTGACTCCAGGAGACTGTAAGCTGCATCGTACATGGTCACTTGAAACTTTTAAGACCCCAGATGCTACTCACCACCATAGGATGTAGAGCAATGCTCTTATGTATTTTGTGCCAATTGAGTCTGGTGTCCCCCATTATTATGGTCCTGATGTAGTAGATCTATTGGATCTCTCTCCCACAGTGTCTGGCTGTCTGTGAGGGATCACTCCACATCTGTCTTCTATTGTTTCTGTAAGGACTGAAGGTATTTTGTATCACTGGTGCCTTTGCAAGATTAGCTTCAGCTGAATCTATCCTTGGTTTAGAGTATACTTCTGTTCATTGATCCTGTCTGATCATCTCAGGTGTTTATGTGTTTATCTGTATAACCTAGTGTTTGGTGTTAATGGCAATACAGTATTGTGGACACATTGGTTGGTATTAGCATGTTGTCTATCCCTTTTGTGTACAATCTGGTGTCCTCCCATTTCCTAGTGTTATTATGGAGGTCATATATCCTTCCCGTATATCCCTCCCCCTACCCATGTCAGTGTGTAAGCCCCAACAAGCCTGAAATTAATCCCTCCCCTTCTCTCCCCATCCCGGTAACCTACTAGGTGAGTTCCCTTTCCCAAGCAAACTCTTCTCTGTCTTTTTACAGTAATGGGCCCCTACAGTACTTGTCCTTTTGCAATTGACTTACTTCACTCAGTATAATGTCCTCCAGGTTAGTCCATGTCGAGAGATGATTTGTGTATCCCTCATTGTTCTTTAGTGTGGCATAGTATTCCTTTGCATGGATATACCATAATTTGGTTATCCACTCATCTGTTGATGGGCACTTAGGTTGCTTCCATCTTTTTGCTATGGTAAATTGTGCTGCGATGAACATAGGTGTGCATATGTCTGTTCATGTGCTATCTTTCACCTCTTTAGGGTATATTCTTAGCTATGGAATTGCTGGATCAAATGGGACTTCTATTTTCAGTTTTTTAAGGAAATACCATACCATTTGCCACAATGGTTGTACCATTTTACAATCCCACCACCAGAGTACAAGTGTTCCAATCCCTCCATAACCTCGCCAGTGTTTGTTACTTTCTGATTTGTTGAACTTTGCTATTATTGCTGGAGTGAGATGATATCTCATGGTTGTTTTGATTTACATCTCTCTAATGATTAATGATCATGAGCAATTTCTCATGTGTTTGTTGGCTGCCTGTATATTCTCTTTGGTGAAGTGCCTGTTCAAGTCTTTTGCCCATTAGTGAATTGGGTTGCTTGTCTTTTTGGTGTTGAAGTTTTCTAAAGATTTTGGAGATAAGTCCTTTATCAGATATGTTACAGACAAATATTTTCTCCCAATCTGTAGGTTCTCTTTTTATCCTTTTGATGAAACCTTTCAAAGCACACAAGAATTTTTTAAAAGGTCCCAGTCATCTGGTTTCTCTTCTATCTCCTGCACATTCTGGGTTATGCTTGACAGTCTATTTATGCTGTAAATTAGGACTCCCAGATTTGCCCCTATTTTATCTTTGATGAATTTTATAGTTTTACATCTTACATTTAAGTCTTTGATCCAGCTTGAGTTTGTTTTTATGTATGGGGTGTGGTATGGGTCTTGTTTCATTTTTCTGCAGGTGGATACCCAGTTTTGCCAGCACCATTTGTTTAAGAGGCTGTCTCTTACCCATTTAATGGGTTTGGGGCCTTTGTCAAAGATCAATTGTCCATAGATGGATGGGTCTATATCTGGACTTTCGATTCTGTTCCATTGGTCTATCTGTCTATCATTGTACCAATACCATGCTGTTTTGACTACTGTGGCTGTATAGTAGTTCTTAAGATCTGGGAGTGTGAGACCTCCCACTTTGTTTTTCTTCTTGAGAAGTGCTCTGCTTATTCGAGGTCTCTTTCCTTTCCATATGAAATTAGTAATTAGTTTTTCCATGTCCTTAAAAAATTTTGTTGAAACCTGGATTGGGATTGCATTAAATGTATAGATTGCTTTAGGTAGTATTGACATTTTCACAATGGTTAGTCTACCTATCCATGAACAAGGTAGGTTCTTCCATTTATGTAATGTCCTTGTTGTCTCTTGTAGCAGTGTTTTATAGTTTTCTCTGTATAGGTCTTTTGTGTCTCTGGTGAGGTTTATTCCTAGATATTTTACCTTTTTTGTAGCTATAGTAAGTGGTATAGTTTCTTATTTTTTTTATCAGAGGACTCCTTCCTGGTATAGAGAAATGCAACTGATTTTTGTACGTTGATCTTATATTCTGCCACTTTGCTGAAACTCTCTATCAGTTTCAGTAGTTTTATTATTATTATTATTGAGTCCCTTGGGTTTTCTATGTACAGGATCATATCATCCACAAATAGAGAAATAGAGATAGTTGTAATTCCTCTTTGCCAATTTGTTTGCCTTTTATTTCTCTTTCTTGCCTTATTGCTCTGACCAGGACTTCCAATACAATGTTAAATGTTGTTGCTGTTGTTATGTGCTGTAGAGTCGGACCTGACTCACAGCGACCCCTCCTTGGGTTTCCAAGGCAGTATCACTGTGGAAGTAGATTGCCTATCTTCCTTCCAAGGAATGGCTGGTGGGTTTGAACTGCCAGGCTTCTGGTTAGCAGTCAAGTGCCTTGGGCACTATGCTACCAGAGCTCCTACAATGTTAAATAGAAGTGGTGATAGAGGGCATCGCTTTCTGGTTCCCATTTGTAAGGGGAATGCCTTGAGTCTTTCTCCATTAACAAAGATTTTGGCCGTTGGTTTTGCATATGTACCCTTTATTATATTGAGGAATTTCCCTTCTATCCCTATTTTGCTGAGAGTTCTACAAGTTCAAAACAGGAATGGATGTTGGATTTTATCAAATGCCTTTTCTGCGTCAATTGACATAATCATATGGTTCTTTTCCTTTGTTTTGTTTATGTGGTGGATTAAATGGATTGATTTTCTGATGTTGAACCACCCTTGTAAACCTGGTATTAATCCCATTTGGTCTGGGTGTATTAATTTTTTGATATGTTGTTGGATTTTGTTGTCCAGGATTTTGTTAAAGATTTTTGTGTCTATGTTCATGAGTGATATAGGTCTGTTGTTTTCCTTTCTGGTGTTGTCTTTCCCTAGTTTCAGAATTAGTGTTATGCTTGTTTCATATAATGAGTTTGGGAGTTTTCCATCTTTTTCTATGTTCTGGAATAGCTTGAGTAGCATAGGTATCAACTCTTCTCTGAATATTTTATAGAATTCTCCAGTGAAGCCATCAGGGCCAGGGCTTTTCTTTGTGGGAAGTTTTTTTATGACCTGTTCAATTTCTTCCCCTGTTATGGGTCTGTTCAAGCTTTCTCTCTCTGAGTGGGATAGTTTATGTAGGTCTTGTGAGTCTGGAAACTTGTCTATCTCTTCTAGGTTCTCAAATCTATTGGTGTATAGTTTTTCATAACATTCTGTCAGTATCTTTTTAATTTCAGTTGGTTCTGTTGTGATGACACAATTTTTGTTCACAATTCTCATGATTTGGATCTTGTCTTTCTTTTCTTTTGTTAACTCTGCCAATGGTTTTCAATTTTATCAATCTTTTTGAAGAACTGTTTTGCTGATTTTCTCTGTTTTTTTTTTTTTTTTTTTTT
>NW_006922134.1:1526238-1536163 GCF_000298275.1 Orycteropus afer afer
AGGTTTTGGTATGATGTATCTTCATTCTCATTTGTTTCTAGGAATTTTTTTTATTTCAGATTTTATCTGTTTTGTTAGCCAATATTTCTTGAGCAGTGAGTTGTTCAACTTCTGTATGTTTGATGCTTTTTCCTTGCTCTTCCTATTATTAATTTCTAGTTTTATAGCATTGTGGTCTGAGAAGATGCTTTGCAGTATTTCAATGCTTTTGAATTTCTTGAGGCTTGTTTTATGTCCTAGCATATGGTCTGTTCTGGAGAAGGATCCATGCCCACTGGAAAAGAAGATGAATTGTGTTTTTGTTGGGTGAAATGCTCTGAATATGTCTGTGAGGTTGAGTTGGTTGATTGTACTGTTGAGTTCTTCTGTATCCTTGTTGAGTTTTTTCCAGTTGACCTGTTCCTCTTTGAAAGTGGTGTGTTAAAGTCTCCTACTACTATTGTAGAGTTGTCTATCATCCCTTTTTATTCAGTTAATATTTTCTTCATGTATTTTGGAGCACTTTCATTGGGTGAATAAATATTTATTATCATAAAGTCTTCTTTGTCAATTGATCCTTTCAGCATCATATAATGTCCCTCTTTATCTCTTATGATGTATTTCACCTTAATGTCTATTTTGTCAGAGATCAATATTGCTACCCCTGCCTGTTTTTGGTTTCCATTGGCTTGGTATATTTTTTTCCATCCCTTAACTTTTAAGTTGTTTTTATCTATGTGTCTAATGCGGATTTCTTGTAGGCAGCAAATTGATGGGTCTTCTTTTCTTATCCAGTCCACCACTCTCTTTCTCTTGATAGGTGCATTTAGTCCATTCACATTGAGCATAATTAGTGATAGGTATGAATTGATTGCTGTCATTCTATTGTGTTTTTTTGTCGTGATGTTGGTGATTCTATGGTCCATATATTTTTCTGTGCTGAGTTCAGTTTGTTGGCTAATGTTTTTTCACTTTTCTTCTTTATAGTTGGTTTTGTGCTTTTTAAACCCATATGTTTTCCTTCCTTCTGGATTTGCTTAGAAGAATTGTTACTTTTCTCTTTGGTTACCTTGGAGTATATTTTTGTCTCTAATTTTCAGAACACTGGGTACTGTGAAGACATTATCTTATTTTCCTCTCCATTTGAGGGTCTGTACCTAGAAATTTTATTCGCTCTGATAGGTTAATTGCTGTTGTTGTGTGCTGATTGAGTCCTTGGTTTTTAAGGTAAAATGTTTTATAGTCTTATTTTGAATATCTATTTCTTTTTAGGAGCTCTGGTAGCATAGTGCCTAAGGCACTTGACAGCTAACCAGAAGGCTGATGGTTCAAACCCACCAGCCACTCCTTGGAAGGAAGGTTGGGCAATCTACTTCCATAGAGATACTGCCTCGGAAACCCAAGGAGAGGTCGCAGTGGGTCAAGTCTGACTCAACAGCACATAACAACAACAACAACATCATTAAGGTTGGTTCTACTCTGATGATGCAGCTCTTTCCCACTCATGTTTTGAATGCTTTCCAACCTAAGGAGCTCATCTTCCTGCATTGTACTGGACAGTGTTTTAGGGCTATTCATAAAGTTGCCCAGTAATTTATCAGAGAGTGTTTCTCTGCTATTCATAAGATTTTCCCTGTCAATTTTTTGAGAAGTGGATGGCCTCTTCCTTCTTTCTAGTCTGTCTCAGTCTGTAAGCTGCTTTGAACCTGGGCATCGTGTGCAATCCTGCTGGCATTTGAGACACTGGTGGCACAGCCTCAAGCCTCACAGCAACACACCACCACAGGAGGGCAAACTGACAGACAAGTTTGTCTTCCTTGTTGTTGTGTTGTTATGTGCCGTCGAGTCGGCCCCAATTCGTAGAGACCCCTCCTTGGGTTGCCGAGGCAGTATCACTACAGAAATAGATCGCCCAACCTTCCTTGTCTTCCTTAGATGTTTGAAATCTCTCCACCCTCCCCTTACCTGGGTTCTTCCCCTGCCTCCCACATCAGAGTGCCTGGCCTGTCTGACCACACTTACCTGGCTCTGTCTATGCCTGGCTCCTCCCCTGCCTCCTGCTTCTGGGTGCCTGGCCCTTAGACCCTCTCAAAATGGATTATTTCACCAGATTAATAAAAGAAAAGCCACAAACTTTAAACATAGAAAATTATTTTAACAGAGAAAAGAGGAATGGGCACCAGGTGACACTGAGGTGCCATACGTTTTTAGCTGTATGTCTCTTCAGTGGAGTCCCTGGATGATGCAAATGGTTAAAATGCTTCCCTGCTAACCAAAAGACAGGAGGTTCAAGACTACCCAGATGGGCCTCAGAAAAAAGGACCTGACAATCTACTTCCAAAAAATAAGTCACTGAAAACCTTGCAGAGCAGAGTTTGACTCTGATGCTCATGGAGGTCTCTCTGAGTCAGGATCAACTTGATGACAGCTGGTTTTCTCTCCATTGCAACCCAGTAGAACACAGTAGCAATTACACCTCATAAGTACATTCAGTTTCATAATCCTCAATGGGCTTTTTCCTCCAAGATCCCATTTTGATTTACTGAAAGGACTGACATTTTCAAATCCATTTTACAGATGAGAAAACTGAAAGTGATCATGCACTGTGAGAGATACAGCAGCTGAGGGCAGCCTAAAGGTGGTTAGCCCTGGAACATAGAAAGACAGGACCTTAGGGGCCAGTGACTGTCCCCAGACCACAGAGTGACTGCCCAAAGACACCTCAGAGTTTAAACCAGCCCTCACTAATCCACGTTGCCTCTTGCAGTGGAGGGAGTAGGGGTATTATTCTTTCTATCCTACTCCCCTTATGTTTATAAAATTTCAAAAATTGGCAAAATGGGAAAACAAAAGCTACAGAGAGAAAAAGCAATCATATACCTTGGTAACTACTGTTAACATTTGGACATTTTCCTGGAGAGCACTAGAACCTTTACATAGTTGTCAGCAGATTATTGGCTGTGTGACAAAAGCACAAACATGAGCATGATTCTGGGAGCAGCCAATCCAGTGTCCTGGCTATTCTCCATTTGTCCTTCCAGACCCTGTACCTCTTTATGATGGTGTCCAGGAGGTTTCCGTCATGGATTGCAGTAATAGGCTGACTTACCTCTTGATTCCAATTGGGTCCAGCTAGCTGGAGACTAGCTGCCAGGAAGAGAATAGCACTGCAAGGTTTAGTCAATTTCTGCTCCTTGCCAGTTTGCTGTGGCTTGACTGCCACACTCTACCAAAGGCCACAGGTCATGCCAGGTGGGCTTCTTGCAATGGCCACACTCACTAACTGTTCCCTCTTGTCACTTCTTCAGGCCTGGAGTTATTAATGGCTTCTGGGTATAGTTAGTCCTGGGTCCTTCATCTTGTTAGTTTCCCTTAACTCTGATGACACTTTTGTACCTATCCCTATTAAACTCTGTCCTATCTCATTTGTGTATCTGTCATCAGCATGGACCTTAATTGGCACAGCCAATATGTAGAAAAAAATTGTGAGATTTCCTTGGGGAAAGATTCAGAGGAAATTGGGCCATTCCTTCAAGGAGACAGAAAACGTCCTTCCAGGCACACTTGAATGGTACAAACAGTAAATATACCATGCTGATAACTGAAAAGTTAAAAGGTTGAGTTCACCTAGAGGTACTGCAAAGAAAGGCTTGGCAATCTACTTCTGAAAAACCAATGATTGAAAGCTCACTAAAGCACAGTTCTACTCTCACACCCAAGAGGTCCCCATGAGTTTAAATCCTAGAAACAACAGCAAGAAAGACATGGTGTGCACAGCCCAGAAATGTCCTGGCATGTCATAGGCTCTCACTATGCAGCTGCCAGCCCTGCCCCCTTCACTCTTCCTGGAAGCTGATGGGATTGTCTTGCAATCCTTCACAGGAGTGAATCAATAGGTGGATGGAGACATTCCATGAATCAATCGGTGTAGACCAAGGGCCACCTTGATTGTCCTAAGCCCCTCATACATTTACCACTGCATCTCCAGTGGCTGAACACTGGATCCCTTACCTTCCTAAGCCCTCCTTCTGGCTTTTCTGGAAACTCTCAATGCTTCAAAGACCTTTTCCCAGTCTCTCACCCACACATGCAAAAATCTGCCAAAACACTGACCCCAATAAATAGGTTGTTTTACAACAATGTCATCTTGTCATCATACCTTTGTCTTTGAATAGCCCCCAAATCTCTCAGGGTTCTTGACAAATGGAATATTTTGGAGCACTTCTCCACTCTTCTCTCTCTCTGTCTCACCCAGGAGTCTCTTGTCTGTTTGTCTTTACCTGCACAGTGCTGAGATGTCTAATCTGACCTAAATATACAAAATCTCAGAGCTTTATTCTCAGTCAGTTGGCCTAACATACTACACAAAAACATTGTTCCATATCCTGCTTGACAAATAGTGACTAAACCAAAAACCAAACCAAACACACTGCCACCTAATTGGATCCGACTCATAGCAACCTCTCCTAGGGTTTCCAAGGCAGTATCTCTATGGAAATAGATTGCCCACCCTTTCTTCCAAGGAGTGGCTGGTGGGTTTGAACTGCCAGCCTTCTGGTTAGTAGTCTAATGTCTTAGGCACTAGGCCACTAGAGCTCCTAAGTAGCAACTGTTGTTGTTGTTATGTGCCGTTGAGTCAGATCCAACTCATAGCAACCCCTCGTGGGGTTTCGGGGGCAGTATCACTACGGAAGTAGATTGCCCCATCTTCCTTCCAAGGAGTGGCTGGTGGATTTGAACCACCAGCCTTCTGGTTAGCAGTCAAGTGTCTTAGCCACTATGCTACCAGAGCTTTGACTAGGATCTTAAAAACTTGCAAGCAGCCAGCTAGATGCAACAATGGATGTCTCCTTGTCCAGAGCAAAGAAGAATCAAGAAAACCAAAGATGCATGGAAACAATTAGTCCAAAGGACTGGTACACCATGGGATCCTCAGTCTATGTAATTATGAGACCAGAAGAACTAGATGGTACTGGCTACCACTGTCAACCAAAGGACCCAGGTTTGCTGGTCTGATAGACCCTGGTGGAACCCCTGAGACTATGGCCCCTAGCTGCCCTTCAGGTCTGGAACTGAACCCACTTCTGTGGCTTCCAGCTAAACAAAAGATAGGCATATGAGCAGAACATTTACATTAGGTAGATACAATCCTTGGAGGGATCAATCATGGGAGAATAGAAGGGCAGTGTAAGCACAGGAGACAGCTGTGGGGCAGGAGTGCATGGGAGGGAAGGACATAAGGAAGAGGTAACTATGGGGAGCAAGTGAGAAGAGAGCTGGTGCATTGTGGGAAATTGCAGTCAATGTCATGAGACAAAGTGTATGTGAATTGCTGTATGGAAAATGAATTTGCTCTGTAAACTTTCACCCAAATCACAATAATAATAATAAAAAAAAATTAAAAAACAATCCCAGAGCTTTATTCTCTAGAACATGCTGACTTAGTCTCTGAAACCTAATCTCATCCCACCCACTCTCTCCTCTCCCCATCAAGTACCACCACCATTCCACATTATTGGGAAAGAAAAACTGGCCCAGCTTGAGCCAGGGTACAGCCTTCTCTCACTTACCTCTTAGGTTGCCCACTTACAATTCATGTGGGTGAGATGGATTTTCTAAGAAAGTGGAAGGCAAAAGAGAAAATGAAAAGTCAAGGAAGTAGGGCAGAATTAAGCTTCAGAAAGATGACAGTGGGACAAGTGTGTAAGAGTAATTGGAATGGTAACAGTAGGGAGGTTAGGAGGCTGATGCAACAATCCAGGTGATGATAGAGAGGGTCAGGTAGAATGAAGGGTAGAGACAGGTACAAATGATAGAGGGATTTTGTGACTGCCAAGATTATGAGTGAGGATTAAGGGAGGACTGGAGGTCAAAGATAACTTGGAGGTTTTGCTGTGAATCTGGGAGACTCAATCATAGAGGAAAAGATACTCAAGTTTGTGACATACTGAGTTTGAAGGGAAGCAGGATGTCTAGGGAATTTATGTTTACCCAAATCAAACAAATAATTCTATGTCATGCGGCCATAAATGTATGGGTCATCCCTTTGATCTGCACAGTGAGATACAGTTGTTTATATGAGATTACATTCTGATCAAGTTGAATTGAATTTCACACCGAAAGATACTTAGTCATCTGAGGCCATCTATAAATGAAGAGAAAAAATACAGATGAAACAGACCCTTAACTGTTCATATGCAAATGCAAATTGAAGCTAAGAAAATTAAAATAAGTCCACGAGGGCCATAACATGACCTTGATTGTATCCTACCTGAATTTAGAGACCATAAAGATCAGATCTGATGTACTGAACACCAATCACTAGAGACCAGATGAGTTGTGGGATGACATCAAGAACATTATATTCAAAAGATCATGAGGAAAAAAAAAAAAAAAAACAAAAAACAGGAAAGGAGAGTAGCTGATGCTACAGGGAAAAATGATGAAATAAAAGAGCTGAACAGAAGATTTCAGAGGGTGGCTTAAGAAGACAAAGTCTTATGATGAAATGTGGAAAGACCTGGAGCTGGAAAATCATAGGGGAAGAACAAACTCCACATTTCTCAAGATGAAAGAACAGTAGAAATAATTCAAGTGATGTGTTCCAATTCTGAAGGATTTTATGGGCAAAATATTGAACAATGCAGGAAGCATCAAAAAAAGATGGAAGGAATACAGAATCACTGTACCAAAAAGAATTGATGGATGTTTAACCATTTCAAGAGGTAGCATAAGATCAAGAACCGATGGTATTTAAAGAAGAAGTCCAAGCAGCATTAAAGGAACTGATGAAAAACAAGCCTTCAGGAATTGATGGAATACCCATTGAGATGTTTCATGAAGGTGCCTACTAATTTATGCCAAGAAATTTGGAAGCCAGCTACCTGGTCAGCCAATGGGAAGAGATCAGTATTTGCACCATTCCAAAGAAAGGTGTTCCAACAGGATGAAAAAATTATCAAACCATATCATTAAAATCACACACAAGTAAAATTTTGCTGAAAATATTTCAAAAACTGTTACAGCAATACATCAACAGGGAACTGCCCAAACTTCAATTCAGATTTAGAAGAGGGCATGGAATGAGGGATGTAATGACATCTGATGTCAGATGGCTCTTGGCTGAAAGCAAAGCATTAGAAAGATGTCTACCTATGTTTTATTGACTATGCAAAAACATTCGACTGTGTGGATAATGACAAATTATGGATAACATTGCAAAGAATGGGAATTCCAGAACACTTAATTGTGCTCATGAGGAACCTGTACATAGACCAAGAGGGAGTCATTAGCACAGAACAAGGGGATTCTTCATGATTTAGAATCAGGAAAGGTGTGCCTTAGGGATACATCCTTTCACAATACTTATTCAATGTGTTTGCTGAGCCAATAATCCATGACACTGGACTATATGAAAAAGAACACAAAATCAGAATTGGAGAAAGACTTTTTAACAACTGTGATACGCAAATTGGCACAATTTTGCTTGCTGAAAGTGAAGATGACTTGAAGCACTTATGAAGATGAAAAACTACAGCCTTCAGTATGGATTACACGTCAACATAAAGAGTACAAAAATCCTCACAACTGGACCAATAAGAAACATGACAAATGAAGAAAAGATTGAAATTGTCAGGGGTTTCATTTTACTTGGATTCACAATCAACACCCATGGAAGCAGCAGTCAGGAAATCGGAGGATTTATTGCACTGGGAAAATCTGCCATAAAAGATCTCTTTCAAGTTTTTAAGAGCAAAGGTGACACTTTGAAGACTAATGGGCACTTGACCCAAGCCATGGTATTTTCAATAACCTCTTATGCATGTGAAAGCTGGACAATGAATGCTGTTGTTGTTGTTGTTATTGTGTGCTTGCCCCTACTGATCAGTGGATGGCGGTGTGCACTCTCCAGGACAAGTGCTGCATTCCTGTGGAAGCTGTGTTAGGTTGCTACCAGTTGTACCATTTTTTCCATTCCTCTTTTTTCATTCCCTTGTTATCAGTTCTTCCCTCTTCTTCTCCAGAACATATCATATGTCAGGTGACAAAACAACCCTCAATAAATTTAAGAAAATTGAAATACTACAAAGCATCATCTCAGATAAAAATGTTGTAAAATTAGAAATCAATAGCAAGAACAAGGAAAAAATTCAAATGCATGAAATTTGAATACTACCCTGCTTCAATATTAGTAGGTAACAGAGGAAATAAAAAATGAAATTAAAAAATTCCTTGAATAGAAAAGGATGGAATCCTCTCTAACTCATTTTATGAACCAAGCATGAACTTGATACCAAAACCAGGCAAAGACATCACTCAAAAGGAAAATTACAGACCAATATCCCTCATGAATATAGATGAAAAACCTTCAACAAAATCCTGGCCAATAGAGTCCAACAACATATCAAGAAAATCATTCATTATGACCAAGTAGGGTTCATATCAGGTACACAGGGATAGTTCAACATTAGAAAAACAATCCACGTCATCCACCATGTAAATAAAACAAAGGAGAAGAAACACATGGTCATATCCATTGATGCAGAAAAGGCATTTGATAAATCCAACACCCATTCATAATAAAAATTCTCAGCAAAATAGGAATAGAAGAGACATTCCTCAACATAATAAAGGGCATCTATGCAAAACCAACAGCCAACATTGTACTCAAAGGAGAGAGACTGGACAGGATCCAGACAAGGATGCCCTCTATCATCACTTTTATTCAACATTGTACTGGAAATCCTAGCCAGGGCCATAAGGCAAGAAAGGAAAATCAAAGACATCCAAATTAGTAAGGAAGAAGTCAAATTATCCCTATTAGCTGATGATATGATCCTATACCTAGAAAACCCAAGAGACTTAGTCAAAAATCTACTGGAACTAATTGAGAGTTTTAGCATCAAGGCAGAATACAAGATCAATATCCAAAAATCAGTTGGATTCCTCAACACCATCAAAGAGGTTGCTGAAAAAGAAATAAGAAAATCAATACCATTTATAACAGCTCTAAAAAAATAAAATACTTGGGAATAAATCTTACCACAGACACAAAAGACCTGTACAAAGAAAACTATAAAAGACTATTTCAAGAAAGCATAAGAGATCTACATAAATGGAAGAACATCCCATGCTTGTGGATAGGAAGATTGAACATTGTGAAAATGTCAATTCTACCCAAAACAATCTATACATTCAATGCAATCCCACTCCAGATCTCATCAACATTTTTTACGGATATGGAAAAAACAATCACTAACTTTATATGGAAAGGAAAGAGATTTCAGATAAGCAAAGCACTATTGAAGAAGAAGAACAAAGTAGAAGGTCTCACACTGCTGGTTCTCAATATACAGCCACAGTAGTCAAAACTGCCTGGTATTGGTTTAATGACAGATACATAGACCAATGGAATAAAATTGAGAACCCAGAAATAGATTCATCAACCTATGGTCAGCTGATCTTTGACTAAGGGCTGAAACCCATTAAATGGGGAAGAGAATGTTTGTTTAATAAATGGTTCTGGCAAAACTGGAGATCCATTTGCAGAAAAATGAAACAAGATCTGTAACTCACACCATACATAAAAATGAACTCCAGGTGGATCAAAGACTTAAATGTGAAACCTAAAACTATAGAGTTCCTCAAGGAGAAATTAGGGGCAAATTTAGGGGCCCTAATATGTGGCATAAATAGATTATCAAGCATAACTCAAAATGCACAAACAGCAGAAGAGAAACCAGATGATTGGGACCTTCTAAAAGTTAAATTTTGATGTGCTTCCAAAGACTTCTCCAAAAGAGTCAAAAGAGAACCTACAGATTGGGAACAAAATATTTGGTAATAACATATCTAACAAGGGACTTATCTCTAGAATTTATAGAAAACTCCAATACCTCAATAACAAAAAGCCAAACAATTCAATTAAAAAATGGGCAAAAGACAT
>NW_006922134.1:1537944-1539762 GCF_000298275.1 Orycteropus afer afer
ATTGTGGTCAATGTCATGAGACAAAGTGTATGTGAACTGCTGTATGGAAAGTGAATTTGCTCTGTAAATTTTCACCCAAATCACAATTTAAAAAAAATTCCTTGAATTAAACAAGAATGAAAACAGAATATATCATAATCTTTGGGGCATAGCACAAAGCAGTGTTCAGAGGATAATTTATAGCAATAAACACATACATTAAAAAAAAAAAAAGAAGAAACAGCCAAATCAACACCATAATTTAACAACTCCAATAATTAGAAAAAGATCAGCAAAGAACTTCCCACTCACCAGAAGAAAGATAAAGATTTGAACAGAAATAAATGAAACAGAAAATAATAGTAAAAAATCAACAAAACTAGGAGTTCGTTTTTTGAAAGGATTAATAAAATAAACCAAATAAACCAAATGGCCAAATTTTGGAAACAAAACACATTACCTATTTAAACTAACACAATCTGAAGATAGAAAATTTGAACAGACCCATTGCAAAAGAAGAAAGAAACTGAACAGGTCAAAAAAACTTCCCACAAAAATAAAGATCTGGCACAGATGGTTTCATTGGTGAATTCCACCAAACATTCAGAGAAGAGCTGAACATTAATTCTACTCAAATTACTCCAGAATAGGGAAAAAGGTGGAATACTCCAAACTCATTCTATGAAGCAAGCACAATCCTGATACCAAAATCAAGCAAAGACATCACTAAAAAGGAAAAGTATGGACTGATATCCTTCATGAACACTGATCCCAAAAAGTGTCAACGAAATCCTAGCCAATAAAATGCAACAATATATGAAAAATTAATAATAATACATCATGAATAGGTATCATAATATCATAATATCAGACCAGGCATGCAAGGATTATTCAATATAAAGAAAATAGCCAAGGTAATCTACCATACAAATAAAAGAAAAAAAGGAAAAATAGCACATGATCATACGAATTGATGAAAAAAGCATTTGACAAAATCCAACAAGCAATTCTTGATAAAAATGCTCAGCAAATGTGGAATAGAAGGGAAATTTCTCAATATAGCACAAGTCCAATGACTAACATTACTGTCAACAAGGAGAGACTGGAAGGACCCCCCTTTATCATCACACCTATTCAATATTTATTTGAAGTCCTTGCCAAAGCAATAAGGCAAGAGAAAGAAATAAAAGAAATCCAAATTGATAAAGAAGTAAAACTTATCCTGTACACTGATATAATTCTACAGACACAACTAGGACACTACTAGAACTAATAGATGAATTAAAAAAGATTCAAAAACAAACTAGAGGCAAACTTAGGGGCATAAATTCACTATCAAACATAACTGAAAACGCACAAACAGAGAAGACAAACTTCTGAGGATGACTGAGACTTCCTAAAAATTAACCATTTACACACATCAGAAAGCTTGGCCAAAAGACTAAAAGGAGAACCTATAGGAGGAGTTCCAGTAAGATGGAGGAATAGGCAGAAAGACTGCACAGACCATCTTCAACAAAGAAAAGGGGAACAATTAACACAGATACAGAAGATGATCCTGGATACCTGAGCTTTGAAGGGAAGGATATAGAAGTGTACTAAGCTCCAACTAACAGGAGAATTTGCATAAAAACACCAAAAAAGAAGACATATGGAGCTACAGCCTGGCAGTGATCCTGACAGCACAGACAGCTTGGATATTGCTGAGTGGTGGTAGGACTTAAGAATTAACCTAAAAATCGTAAGGAAATGTTTATATATTGGAGGACATTTTCTTTGTTGGTTACCAGGGGTGGGAGGGAAGGGGAGGGAATGCTGTTAGATAGATAGAGATAAATA
>NW_006922134.1:1544162-1545364 GCF_000298275.1 Orycteropus afer afer
TCAACTGAGGAATGGACAACCAAACTATGGTACATACACACAACGGAATACTATGCAACCCTAAAGAATAACGTAGAATCTGCAAAGCACCACATAACGTGGATGAACTTGGGGAACATTATGCTGAGTGAAATAAATCAATCACAAGGACAAGTGTTGTAAAAGTCAAGGAAAGGTTTATCTATGGAAGGAAATTTTCTTTGTTGGTTACCAGGGGTGGGAGGGTAGGTAGGGAACACTATTAGATAATGCAGAGATAAGTATTGATTTGGGTGAAGAGAAGGGCAATGTACCAGATGTGAGTGATCAACATGGTGGCACTGAGGAAGAGGAAGACATAGAGAGGTACATGGGAGGTACAGACAACAAAGATGAACCCTTTTGCACATACAGTACTGTATTGTCAGTGACGGCAAATATGGGTACATAGATGGATGGATGGGTGGACTGGCTGAACTATTATTAGGTATGTCTATGCAGCAGAGAGTGTACCCAAGACCTTGTATAGGGTTGGCAGACAATTGTTCTACAAGTATATTTGTATGCTCTGTAAGAATTCCCAGGTGTGTAGTAGAGCTGACAAGGGACAAGGTTGTAGTCACTTCTTGGGAATAGCCAGCTACCCAGAGGGACCAAGTAGTTGAACCTGTGGGTTCGGAACCATAGTCGCAGGGGACATCAATTTCAGTTGGCATAACATACTACACAAAACATTTCTCCATCCCCTACTTTGGCGAATAGCGACTGAGATCTTAAAAGCTCGCAAACAGCCATCTAGATGCAATGACGGATCTCTCCTCATCTGGAGCAAAGAAGAATGAAGAAAGCCAAAGATTCATGGAAAAAATTAGTCCTGGTGGCATAATGGCTAAGGCACTTGACTGCTAACCACAAGGCTGGCGGTTCAAACCACTCCTCGGAAGGAAGATGGAGCAATCTACTTCTGTAGTGATACTGCCTCAGAAACCCAAGGAGGGGTTGCTAGGAGTTGGGTCTGACTCAACGGCATATTAACAACAACAACAGTGACTCGTCCACCATGCAACCTGTAGTCTATAAAACTATGAGACCAGAAGAACTAGATGGTGTCTGGTGACCACTGTCAACCACTCGGAGGGGAATCTATGTAGGAGATCCTGGATAGAGTGGGAGAACAATGTGGAACAAAACTCAAAATCATTTGGAAAAAAAAAGGGGACCAG
>NW_006922134.1:1546414-1554782 GCF_000298275.1 Orycteropus afer afer
AGTATCACTACAGAAGTAGATTGCCCTATCTTCTTTCTGAGGAGTGGGTTTGAACTGCCAGCCTTCTGGTTAGCAGTCAAGTGCCTTAGGCACTAGGCTACCAGAGCTCCCCCCAGCTTTAATAGTAAAGTTAAAAAAACAAACAAACAAACAGAAAACAACCAATCCTGGAGAGAGTGTTGTCATAGTTAGAGTTATGTGTCAACTTGGCTGGGCCATGATGCTAAGTGTAATGTAATCACCTCCATGATGACCTTTGTTTTGATCAGACAATCAATTGAAAGAGTGCTTCCTCATGGGTATGGTCTGCTTCCAATACATACATGGATATCTTGGGAAAATTCTCTTGCTTTCTGCTGGATCTGGATCTTGCATCTAGCTCATCATTATCCAGTTTCTGGGGCTGAACCAGTGGCCTGCCGTATTGCCTGCTGATTTTGGGATTGTTGTCTTCACAGCCTGTGAGCCAGCAATCTGCCATTTTACCTGCCCATATTGGATTTGTCATTTCATCAGCCTGCTATACTGCCTGCCTATCTTGGATTCATGAGCCCCTACAGCTGTGTGAGCCTCCAGCTTGACATTTGACCCATGACCTTGGGACTTGCCAGCCTCTGGAACTGTGTGAGTCATTTCCCTGGAATATCTCTCAATAGATAGATAGAGATAGATCGGTAGACAAATACACATATATGCTTCACTTGTTTTGCTTCTCTAGAAAACTCAGCCTAAGACAGTTGTGGAGAGTGGAGAGGCTGGAACACTCAGACCCTGTTGAGGAGAATGTGAAAGGGTACACCCACTGTGGAAAACAGCATGGCATGTCCCTCAAAAGTTGCAAATAGAAATACCAGGTAATCTAGCAAGCCCACTACTAGGTATGTATCCTAGAGAAATAAGAGGTTTGACACAAACAAAAATAGGCACACACATTATCACTGCAGCAGCATTCACAATAGCAAAAAGATTAAAACAACGTAAGTGCCCATTAACAGATAAATGGGTAGATTGTGGTATACACACACACAATGGAATACTACACATTAAAGGATAACAATGAATCAGTGAAACACCTCATAACATGGATGAACCTAGAAGACAGTATGCTGAGTGAAATTAATCAGTCACAAAAGGGCAAATATTGTATGAGACCACTACTGTAAAAACTCAAGAAAAGATTCACACACAGAAAGAATCATAGTTTGAAGGTTACTGGTGGTGAGAGGGAAAGGCAGAGTAAATCATTCTGTAGCAGGTAGACCTGTATTAACTTGGGGTAAGGGATTTAAATACACAAGAAAAGGGAGGTTAGTACAAAATGATCAGGGCAGAGCAAGACATAGAGAGGAGCACAAGAGTTAAAGGCAACAAAGGTAAATACTATTACATACATAATCCTGCAGTAACAGTAACAACAATAATCTTTGAGTGGGTATATAGGTACCCAATCAAGCTGAAGGAGCTCTGGTAGCATAGTGCCTAAGGCGCTTGACTGCTAACCAGAAGGCTGGCGGTTCAAACCCACCAGCCACTCCTCGGAAGGAAGGTTGGGCAACCCTACTTCCGTAGTGATACTGCCTCGGAAACCCAAGGAGGGGTCGCTATGAGTCGGGGCCGACTCGACGGCACATAACAACAACAACAAAAATCAAGCTGAAAAGGGGTAGGAAGCATGTTTGACTACTCCCATGAATATATAGGAGTATATATATATATATATATATATATATATATATATATACACATACATACAGGTTTGACAGAGGATATTTCTATGTATGTCATTTTATGTACTGCAAATATATCAATGAATATAGCAGAGCATACAGGGGGCAAAATTATGAAACTTCTAAGTCATAACAAAAACCCTGAGGGAATGAGTCACTGGGCGTGGGGGCTCAGGACCAGAGTCTCAGGGAACACTTAGGTCAATTGGTATAACATAGTCCACAAAGACAATGTTCTACATCTGACTTTGGTGAGTACCATCTAAGTTCTTAAAAGCTTGTGAGAGGCCATCTTAGACTGCCATCTATTTGTCTTCCTTTTGGAGCAAAGAATATTGAAGAAAATCAAAGACACCAGGAAACAATTGGCCCAAATGACTAATGTACCATGAAAACCCCAGCCTCCATGATCCTGAGATCCAAATTAGACTGTGCCCAGTTACCCCCGTTGACTGCTCTGAAAGGGATCACAGTAGGAGGCTCCAGATTGAGTGGGAGAAAACTGTGGAAGAACACACAAAATCATTAAAAAAAAAAAAAAAAAAGACCAAGCTTACTGGTTTGATAAGAAACTGATGGACCCCTGGAGACTATAGCCCTTAGACACCCTTCAAGCCTGATAGTGCACTCACTCCCATGGCTTAACTTTTAGCCAAAGATAGATAGGCCTATGAGATAAGCCTATTAAGAATAGCAGGACAGTATGCACTCATTTGAACAATCAACCATATTAGATTGAAAGGGTAGCATTAGCCAAGGGATAAAGCTAAGAATGCAGGAAAGGGTAGGGAAAAAGGATGGAAGGAAATGGGAAACAGGGAAGAAGTGGGAAGAGTACTTTTACATTATGGAGATTGCAATCAATGTCATAAAATAAAATGTGTATAAATTGTTGAAAGGAAAAACAATTTGCTCTGGAAACTTTCACCCAAATCACACACACACACAGAGAGTGAGAGAGAGAGAGAGAGAGAGAAACAAGGTTCTATCCTTCCTTGAAGTGCAAATTTGCTTGTATCATTCCCCAAAACGTCAGAGTCTGACCACTTTCAGTCAGGTGACAGCATTGCTCCTCACAGATGTCCCTCCTTTAAGCTGAAACTCCCTCCACGTGGAAGCTTGTAAAACCTATCTCCCTATAATAATAAAAGGTATATGCCTCAGTATTTGTTACACTCTGAACATAAGATGATTCTAATGAAAGTCCTTCCAATATGTGAGAACAGGTATCATTTGAACTCCTTTCTCTAAGGAAAAATAACCCTGATCTGCCAAGGACTCCCAGCATGGTGTGGTTTATCACTCCCCCTTGGTTGTCTATATAGTATGACCCAACTCATATGTCATGGGGGAGCAGCAGTTTAGCATACAGAAAGCATTGTTTCCCTGGTCTGAGGAAGACTTTGCCTGTGGTAGACCTTTTGGTCATCACTGCACAGGACTGAGTCTCATACAATGTAGAGTCCAGACACCTAACTGGTATGTTTTGGTTCTCTAGTGCTGCTATAACAGACATACCACAAATGGATGGTTTTAACAAACGAGGATTTATTCTCTTACAGTTTAGGAGGCTAGAAGTTTAAGTTCAAAGTGCCAGTTTTAGGGACTGGATCAAGACCCCTTGACCTTGGGCTTCAACTCTGGCTCCTGTTTCAGGCCCAATAGAGCTGGAGGCTTTTTCTGGCTCATGCAGCTGCTTGCTGCTGAGGCTGATGAACTGAAGAGATCGACAAATAAAATGGCAGTCCCAAGATTAGCTGAATGCAGCAGACCGCTATTTCAAGTCCAGGAACAATACCAAGATCAACAGACAACATGGCATGCCACTGAGCTGAAGACTCAGTCAAATGCAGGATCCAGGTGTGCCAAAAGCTAGAGACACTTCCAGAGCTTCTCCTTACATACCAGAAGCAGGATATATACCAAAGGCAGCTCCCTAGATGCTCAGAGCAGATTCACCATGGAGATGATTACAATTTCATCATGAGGAATAACTTCATCCAGCTGCCCAGCCACTCAAAACCACAGCCCAGCCAAGTTTACAAACAACTTTAACTATCACATGGTCCTTTCCTTTAGTTGTTCTGACACATGCTCTTAGGGTGTCTTTAGAAGGCTCCTCTAACCCCAGGATTCCATGATGTCACCTCATTCATGCCTCCTGATCTGATATTGGCCCAGGTTTCTGGTTCCACCTTGATAGCTCTGTGGTGGAGTTCCCCAAAACCATCCCTCTATCTGTGGACAGTCCACCCATGTAGGAGCAAAAGGCTGTTAGGGTAAAGTTTCCAGGGGGACATTCCAACCACATTCCTTTCAGAAGGAGGAATGGGAAGGCAAGAATGACCTCAGCATCACATGAGGGAGTGGAAGGGCTATGAACTAAAAAGAACTACTGGACTTTGTGAATGAAGAGTGTGGGGTGCTTGCCCTGGAGGGAAAAGCCATGGAAAAGGAGAGATTCTCAGCATAAAGGACCTGATGAATCCTACTGAGCACAAAAACTTCAGGAGGTGAGGGTGAGAGGATTGGTGAGTTGAACCAAATCGGAAGATCTGAATATTGGCTCAGGAAAAGAATATGAAGAAAAACACAACTGGGAGCAGTTGCTGTGAGGATTTCAGGAAGATAGAAAGGTGGGATGGGCCTTTAGGACATGTAATAATTTCATGGCTGGCCTTTCCTTTGGGCAGCTCTTGGAGGAAAGTTGAGTTTGCACTTCTGTGTCATGTCTGGCTTCTTCTGCAGGCAACACCTTGCAGAGATGGACCCCCAAGAAGGCCATTTCATGTGACTGCGTGGGATGTCACAGCCTGAAGAGAGGGTTTCTCACATCTGTGACACAGTTCTCAAGGAGATAACTTTCAGGAGGAGGTCCTCAGTTGTCCTGAGTTGACCCTCCCAACAGAAGTTGTAGAAAACTCTGAGCCAAAGAATGCAAGAAAGAGCAAAGCAGAGCTGCATCAGGTGGGTCCAAGGAGAATGGGATTTCTGGCTTCCTGAGGAGGAGGAGAGGGTCCTATCTCCTGCCTCTGTGAGACCCCACTCTAAGGGAGCCAGGAAAGCTGGACTTCCTTGTACAACCCTTGGGCTCAACCCAACTTGTCAGTCCCATCCTACCTCCCAGGACCCTCTGCATACACTTTGCATGCGAGATTGCACTGGCACTGCCCCCTGGACACAAGCAAGTGTGAGTTGGGGATGAGCCTGCAATGTAGTGTGCATCAGTGAGGTTGATTCTGGTCAGGGAAATGTGAGCCATGTTGGTGCAGCGGCCTGCACCCTTGAAAATAATTAAAAATTACACTCAATCACAGATTTACATTGTTTCTACACTGGGTCTTTGGAGTTAGGAGGCAGGATTGGCCTTTGAAAACAGACTTAGGTTGCCACCTGAGTGAGCCCTACATTGAATGTGGAGACATCCATGTGGAGGGGTCCCTTAGGGTGGTTGCCCAACAGGAAAGGCTGTTAGAGGAATAGCTCCACTGTGAAGGGGTCACTGCTCAGCTCCTGCCTATTTGAGCAGGACTCCACTCCATCAAGCTCCTCACACACAAGGTAATACGTTCAGATAGCATCCATTTCATGTGGATTCTTGGTGCCAACAAGGGGGCTCAGCCTCCACATGGTCTCTCAGCTGCCTTCTGCATTCCACAGTCCATTCTCACAGGCCATTCAGCCATATTGGGCCTCAACTCATAACACTGCTGATCCCCAGCCCCAAATATCACCCACTGATAAGGTCATTCTGGCTACTCCTAGCAGCCTTTAGTTTGTTCTTTTTCCTAAAAAAATTGTTGCTGGGAACATGGTTCTAGGTTAACAGATATTTTCTGGCACCCTGTGATGGTATTATTTCTGTCTTCTGTTGTTACCATTGAGAAGTCAGCGGTGCATCTAACTGCTGCTCCTCTGTAGGTGACCTCTTGTTTCTTCTGGGTTGTTTTTAAGGTCAGTCTGTCTGTGGAATTCTGCCTCTCATTACAAGATATAGATTTCTGCTTTTCATTTATGCATCTGATACTAGTGGAGTCATGTCTTTCATTTCTTCTTAAAAATCCTCAGTATGATCTCTTACAATCCTTTCTTTCTCACATTCCCTCTATTCTCTTCTCCCTGAACTACAGTTAGACTTATTTTACACCTCATGTTATCCCCATGAGCACTGTTAACCTTTCTTACATATTTTCCATCTCTCAGCCTCTCTGTTCACCCTTCATAGTTTCTTTAGATTATCTTCTACTTTAGTCTCTTTTTTCTTTATCATTGTCTTTTAATCTATCTACTAAGTTTATTAACAGTTATATATATTTATTTCTGAAAATTCTATTTTGTCCTTTTACATTCTTCCTGATCTTTTGAAAAATTCTTTTGTTTTTTTCTGATATAATTCCATCTTCTATCTGTAAATACCTTGTTGTTACTATTTATATTATAACTTGATAATTGTGCATTGGTGTTCTTGATGGTTTATATCCAGTTATTAGTGTTTCTGCTAATTCCTACTCATGGCATGATTTTCTTGGTGATCTTTCACTGATAGCTTATTCTCTGGTGGTGTATTGCCTAATACATTTGCTTGCTAACCAGAAGGCTGACAGTTCAAACCCACCGGCCACTCCTCGGAAGGAAGGTTGGGCAATCTACTTCCATAGTGATAATGCCTCAGAAACCCAAGGAGGGGTCGCTATGAGTCAGGTCCGACTCGATGGTACATAACAAGAACAACAATGAAAATATAGGGTTTTTACACTCCTTAGAGAGAACAATCATGGGAGAACGAAGGGCTGCTTATGCACAGGGAGACAGCTCAGGGAGCAGGAGTGTATGGAGGGATGGACATTGGGAAGAGGTAACTATGGGGAGGAAGTGTGAGGGGAGCTTTTGCATTGTGGTAAACTGTGGTCAATGACATGAGACAAAGTGTATGTGAACTGCTGTATGGAAAGTGAATTTGCTCTGTAAATCTTCACCCAAATCACAATAAAAAATAAAGAGAGAAAGAAAATATAGGGTTTTAGCTTACATCATTTCAGTAAAGAACTTCTTTCCTCTTAACATTTGAGACTGATGGAGCTGTGTAGGCAATGGCTCCTCCACTTGAATTTTCACATGATTAACTGCTCCCATATTGTACCAATGAAATGTGTGTCTAGGGGAAGTGAGTCAGTGAGAAAGCAGGGGAACTCAGGAGAAATGGGGCACAGCTACAGGCACCAGGGATGGCTAGTCAACAAAGACCAAAACCAGAGCTTATTCAGATGGCCATTTGATGGTAGTATGGAGGAGGTAAGAGACCTAATCAAGAGCAGTGGGCAGAGGAGTGACTTTGCAGAGTCAGAGACAAAATTTGGAAGGACAATGAGAGGCAACATCTTCTCAAGAGATGAGTCTATCCTTCTGTGACTAGAAAAGTACCTTATATAACCTAATGCGAGACTCTTCTTATGCAAATGTCTAAGATTTCCAACTCTTATTCTTTGTGAATGTATAAAACTTTTGAGATATAGATGAAATAGTTATGTCTATATATGTCTAATTAATTTAGTTACATTTTAAACTATATATTACATAAAATAACATTTCAATTTATAAATGGTTTTCTCATTTACATTTTTCAATACAATTTTACCCCTAAAACCTCTATATTAGACCTTAAATTTTAATAGGGTTTGTGAAGGCTACAGTCTACAGTGGGAGCCCTAACTCCATTTTCAGTCTTAAGTTCAACCTCCATTTGAATTCTTTCTGATCATTAAAGCAGCAATGTGGCTATGCACAGACTAGTCCAGGGCAAACCTAGGGAGAGGCAGTTTGCCTTTAGGAAGAGTGTGGTCAGATGTACATTATGCCCACACAAAGAACTAGGAAACTTCATTATGTGTATCCTTAATGATTTATTGAAAATAGATGCATGTTATCTACTTTAAGTTAAAAGTTGGGGTCCTGGAGCTATGACTCAGAACCATATGGGCATGGCCATGAGCATTACCTTGACCACCACACAGGTTGGTGGTCAAGTCCCACAACTGTGTATATATCTCAATCATGGTCCTTGCCCTGCTTCTATAGTCCTGCATGTAACAGAGATGAATAGACCTGCCACTAATCATGATTTTGTGATGATTTCCTTTGTTTTCCATCATATATAATTAGCCCCATGGCCAGACTCTATTCAGCCCCCGTACTGCGTGCCTGCTGATGGCTTCCCTTATCCTGGATGATTGTCTTTGTTTTATCTTTGTCCTGTTGGAGGCTTGATGAAAAAGGTCTCCATAGAACATGTTTGAATCTGAGGTCTTATTCCCCTAAGATGCCTCTGTGGGGATCATGAGCCTTAGTGTGTTTATCACCCTTGACCTCCTATTGATTCTTCCAACAGGTTTCTTGAAAACCTCATTCCTTGAAAACAACTAAAATAAAAAGCCCTGACAATTCCATTCTCTGTGACCATCAATAATGTCTCAAGGAAATCAGTTTTCAGGTGGTGCACTTATCCAGGAAGAAAAAGGTGTCAGCTTGACCATTATTTTTATTTATTTATTTAATTTTTTATTTATTGTGATTTGGGTGAAGATTTACAGAGCAAATTCACTTTCCATACAGCAGTTCACATATACTTTGTCTCATGTCATTGA
>NW_006922134.1:1556579-1561436 GCF_000298275.1 Orycteropus afer afer
TCAAGGCTCAGGGGTCCAAGATTATCTTCTGTGTCTGTGTTAATTGGCTTCCCTTTTCTTTGTTGAAGAGGGTCTGTGCAGTCCTTCTGCTTAGTCCACCATCTTTCCAGAAGCCCAGCTTGACCATTCTGTGCGTGAGTGATGCTGCTATATCTCACCCAGGGGATACCCAAAGCACTGTCAACAGAAGAGTGGGAAAAACAAATGGCTCTGGGATTTGTGACATGCTCACAGTATACAAAAAATAAAAAATTTGGTATAGGTAAGAAAAAAAAAAGAAACAGGGAGGACTAGTCTAGAGATTGAAAGAAATTTAAGATTCACTACAGTAGCCCACAAACCAAGTCTAAAAAAGTGTATGGTGACAATCAGGGAAATTTGAGCCATGATAGATGTTAGCCATTTATAGGAACCATTGTTTACTTTTTAAAAAGAGATAATGGTTTGGATGTTATCTTAAAAGAGTTGATTTTGAAATCAACTTCCTTTGCCCATATATTGAGTGAATTTATTCCTAGATTCTAGGAGTAAAAGTCATCATTAGTCCCACAGTAAACATTTCTATGCATCTTCTTACATCTTTTACAGAGAACTAGGAGAGGGAGTGGAGGGCTTTTTAACCACAACCCATGTTAAATTGCAGGCTTTTTTTTTTTTTTTTAATTCTTAAATCAGTGGTGTTAGGAGAAAATAATCTCAACACAGACATAAAGATGAGAATACAAATAAGTAGTCTATCACCTAAAAATGTCCAAACAAAAAAAAAAAAAAAAACCCCAAACTCGCTGCCATTTAGTCGATTCTGACTCATAGTAACCCCCTTTGGGTTTCTGAGGTGGGAAATCTTTACAAAAGTAGATTGTCCAATCTTTCTTCCACAGAGTAGCTGGTCGATTTGAGCTGCCAACCTTCTGGTTAGCAATCAAATATCTTAGGCACTATGCCACCAGAGCATCTTAAAAAAAAAAAAAAAAAAAAAAGTACACTATGTAGAAAAGAATAAAATAAATCCCTATTTTCTATAACACAATACTTTTATAATTGGACACAGAGTTAGTGACATTTCAGGATTACCACAGGCATCAAGAGACAAAGACATGACCAGTGTCCTCACCTGGAATCACTCAGTACCCTTACCCTTCATGGTCCCTAGCTAGACCTTAGTGTACTCAGGTAGGCAAGAGAAGACCTATAGATGCAGAGTTTGAAGCGTTTTCCAACAAAATGTCTAGGTCAATGGACAAATGACAACCCATATATCACAGGGAGGAAGGCACGAGCCCCCACTTCTTCCTGTCCTCCCAGCCCCTGATGGTGCTTCTCATGGGCCAAGCAGCTAGAAGTGACATGGTAGGTAGCTGATTAACACAGGCAGTAAAGGCCAACCTTCTGGAGTCCTGAGCAGGGAAAGGGGAAGACAGCTTTGAAGAAGCCAGGGGAACACCCATGATGAAAGCAGAAAAAGTTCAATTATCTAACAACATACAGCAATTTCAAACATGTATGCAACTAATAAAAATTCTCACACTCTACATTGCTAAAAATTGATAAAATTATAGGAAAACAAGATAAATCCACTATTATGCTTGGAAACTTGAACAATCATTCTCAGTATGCGTTAGGTGCACAAGACAAAAAATTAGCAATGATATAAAAGATTGTAATACATTGAACAGACTTTTCTTAGTAGAAAAAAACAGTTCTGCATCCTGCAAGTAAAGATTGTACATTTTTCTCAAGCATTTATGGAATGTTCATAACAATAGGAGTCAGTTGCACAGGACGTGGTCAAAGAGGGCACTGTAGGAGGTAAGAGTGACCCTGAGAATCACCAGGAGAGAAGGGGTGAGTGCTGAAGTGGGGAGATAGGTGAAAGTGAAATGGTGGTGGGTGGGGACAGAGATTTGTTTGGAAGGGTGTACACATGACATGGTGAAGAAGGTATATTTAAGTCTTTGTAATGAAGGCTAAATCTCTGGAAGAAGTAATATGAATTAACTGAGAAAGTCACTCTTCTCCTTCAGTGAGAAAGTAGAGTTGAGCCTTGGAAGAGTTAGAGTTAAATATGAAACATTAGAAAACCAATCTCATAATATTGCCATTTTGTTTTACACAGTCATGTGTATTTGAGAGTTTGTGTTCTTTGATGCAGAAGAGAATTTGTCCTGTTGGGGGATGAATGGGGAGAGTATAGGCCCTCAGAATCTCAAAGGCAATGGGTATGGCTGTGTGATCTCACTGTGGCCCCAAATGGGGAAAGTGAATCCTGGTCTGGGGTATTCTGAACAGGATAAATGTGATGACAGAGGGGCTGCCAGGTGGTGAGTTCAGGGGAATCCGTCATTCAGGCTGTGACATGTCCTATCAGTTGTCTCTGTGATGCCTCCTGAGGTGTTCATTGTAGCGTTTTGAGGAGTCAGTCCTTCGGACAATGCTGGTGTAGATGGTTTTCACTGCTAGTATCTGTAAGCCTCAGATCAAGCACTTCCTTGACTGAGGCCTGAAGTTTCTTAGCGGGCTAAAAAGATTCATATAGTCAAGTAGGCTTTGAGGTATAAAACAAGGTGGGGGAAGATCCTCTTTGTCTCCTCAGCTATGGTGCTAACAGGCAGCAGTTGTAGCAAAAGCTTTTAGCTTATCTAACAGAAGCCACCTGCCCTAGGGGGGGACCAGCAGAAGGTAAGCATACACCATGTCCCTTACTTACAAAGCCACCACAAGGGGGGGCACGTGAGGAAGAGTTCTCTATATCCCCATGGCAGCTGCCAAATCCAGGAGGGACTGGTGTATCATGTGACCATCCCATTTATTTTCCTCACCCACTATGGAAAGCGTGATGTGTGTTGAAAAGTTGTCCCCTTTGTCTGGACAGCTTTGAGTCCAGGAAGATTGCTCACTGGGTAATTTTTTTCCTGTCTGGTGTCTGCTTCTTGTTGGAAGTGAAAAATACAAACAACAACAACAAGAAAACTACATTCTATGTGCAAACATATGTTCAGGCACAGATTGGAAGGATGCAATGTACATGGAACAGCCAGGATTGGTGATTTGGGTCCTTTTTCTAATGACCGCCCAGCAATCTAGAAACTGCATACAACCTGTGAGCACCACAAAGTTTTGGCATGTGGTTCCTCAAGCTCCAATTATAAAGCATTCTGACTATGTTTGCACTGAATGAAACTTTACAAATCAGCAGAGGGAGGGTCAGTAATATCACAGGTATCACTTGCTTCTTGACAGCCATCCTTCCTTTTGCTCCAAGGACCCTGTCCTGAAGCTTTACTGAGGTAAAGAGCTGGTCAGGAAGAGTGTTAATGGACACTGGGTCAGACATAGACCCACAGTAGTGTGCTGTCCTCATTCACCTCATAGACTATTTACAGGCTTAGTTCCATTCGTGGAAGTAAGGGGCTCCCCACACATACAGCCTGGGTTGTCAGAGGTAGGAAGAAGAAAAAAGCAGGCTACAGGTGTAGGTTGTGACTTGGACAGACACTTCCAGTGTCTCCAAAATCCAATCCCTCTCATACTGTGGTTGGCTCTGAGCAACTCAGGAGGTGACAGCACTGGCCCAGATGTGTCCCTTTCAGACATGGAGTCTTGTCCTCCAAACCTGAGAGACTCAGGTGGGGCTTTCCACTGCAATCATAACACGGTGATGAGACCACATGGGGCACATAGAGACCTGACTACTAGAATATTGGTTTGGAAGTCACCAGATGTAGTTAGAAGTATACACACTTTACATAGATGACCTGCTCTCTGGAGCCATTTCAAAACCTTTGATGATGAAGTGATTTCACTGGGAACTCCAAGCCAATGGTTCACCCATGGAGAGAGCCTGTGCCCACCATCTTCACAGAAGGAACTTAGTTAGTAATTTATAATTAGGAAAATTCATTACTCACTTTGGAAAACCTTCTTTCCCTGCTCAGATCCCTTTTACCATGACTCAGCAACCTCTGTGATGATCAATTTGAACAAAAGTTTTTGTGGGACTGGGACATCTTAGTAATGAAGACAATTGCTACTGGGATTTGCAGAGATAAAGAGAGGGCTCTCTGGTAGGAGAGGCTTTCCTCAGTAAAATCTCACTTGATTGAAGACGGAATTCTTCTCAATGCTGTACATAATGAACAAAGTGTCCTTTCTGTAGCTTTGGCCTGGATTCCGTGATGATTCTGGAAGGGGGTTGAATATGGCATGAACTTCACTTTTCTGGCTCAGGGGACAAATTGTGGTAGGTTAAATGTAGGGTAACTGTGTAATTTATCATCCAAACCAAGACAAGTTGGAAGTCAGAAGGGCACTTAATGAGTATGCTCCATGGCAGGAGGGGTCTCTGGCATGGTTCCAAGAAAATCAGAACACAGAGACAACCAGGTTATAATGGCAGTAAGGAGAAAAGTAGGGCCTCCTGCTCATGGCTTGGAGTGAGGGAATATTTCAGTGCCCGAGTCTCGGTGGAGGCCAGGTGAGGTCATGATAAACAGTCTCCACTAAATGTGTCTCAAATTTCTAAAAGAAGTGCCAACAGGAAAAAGATTTTGCTTACCATGTCGCTGTCACCAAAGGTGCTGTTAACCCCTTTCCCATTTCTCGCTGATTATGAAGAGCTCTGTCTCTGAAGCCCACAGGGACTGTGGTGAGAAGAAATCACTCACCACACCAAAGATAGCATCCTTCCAAACTTCAGAAAGTGGCACAGTCAAAAACCCTCCTTCAAAACCAAGCAGAGCTCGGAAGTGGGAGGGGAGCTGCTGCATTGTAAGTTTTGGTCAATGACATGAGACAAAGTATATGTGAACTGCTGTATGAAAAGTGAATTTACTCTGTAAATCTTCACCCAAATCCTAA
>NW_006922134.1:1561636-1566965 GCF_000298275.1 Orycteropus afer afer
CAAGTGTCTTAGCCACTATGCTACCAGAAGAGAGTGCCCTTAAAAGGATTTAGTCCTCCTGGCTTGATCATGTGAAGAGTGACTTAAGAAGCACAAACCACACACACACATCTTTGCACACACACACTCTCAAATACTCATAGGACACAACATATTCTCTCACTCACAAACATTTACATGTACTCACATGCACACACACACACACTCACACACAATGCACACATGTACTTACAGGATCAAAATAATTCATACACATGGATGTGCAATTACACTCACATATGCACACAGCCACAAGCACTCACTCATACACACTTTCCCATGCTCATAGTATCACATATGTTTATACATATTTACACAAACTGACACATACAAACACACTAACTCATGCACACATGTAGAGATACACACATGCAACCATGTACACAATCTCTCTTACATGTGCACACACTCAAACATACCCTCACACATGCTTACACACTATCTCACACACTATACACTCAAACTAACACACCCTCACACTCCCAACCATGCACATCTACACATTCACAACTTTCACAACTCTCTCACACATACTCATACATACACACACTCAGATGTAGTCTTACACTGTCACTGACATACTCACATACACTCATACACATACATGTACAAGTATGCACAAGCATGTACATACTTAAACACACAATCACACATGCTCACACAATCTCTCATAAATCACTTTCTCACAAACTACACATACTTCAGAAAATGACAAAGTCAAAAACTCTCCTCCAAAAACAAGCACAGCCTGCTGGCAGCTGTGCTCTTTAGAAGAGTGGTTTTAATAGGAGTCAGCCCTTCTGGCTTGATTGTGTGAAGACTGGACATAAGAAGCACACACATACACATGCTTGCACACAAACACTTTCAAACACTCACTTGCAACAACACACTCTGTCACTCACAAAAGCTCACATGTACTCACATGCACACACACAAATGCACACATGCCCTTACATGATCAAAATCATATTGATACACATGGATATGCAAATATACTCACATATGCACATAATCACAAGCACTCACTCATACACATCTTCCCATGCTCATAGTATCACAAACTGACACATACGCACACAGTACCAGCACACATATACAGACACATGCATGCAACCACTCACACCAATCTCACTCAAACATGTACCTTATGGGAGAGGGGAACAAGCTTGTGCCCTTAACCTCAATAACAGCACACTAATAAGTGTTACCAGATGGTTATGAAAAAGAAGACTGCTGTGGTCACTTCACTTGCTGGACCCCAAGTCCCACCCTAGAGCAGCCTGTGAGAACATTTAGGAAACTTCTGAGAATAATGCCAAATGAGGATTGAGGAAAAGCTCAGAGAAAGTCCTCATTGACTGCATGGAGAAGTTCAAATAAACACTCCAAGTGCAGACAGAGTAAGAATGCAACTTCAAAATAAAAAAAAGTAAAACTCTTAGTAGAAAGTATATATACACATCTTTTACATCTAGATGTAGAAAATGTAATCAAGACCAAAAAAAAAAAAAAAAAAAAAAAAACCCCACAAATGTTCCATAAATTATACATGTGACAGTATTGAAAACCATGTCTCCTGTTCATCAGATAAAACATGGAGCCAACCTGCACATTGACTTACTCTACCTGCAATTCACCCAAGTAACACAGATTTTGCATGAAGAACATATGAAAAGCACATACAAATCCATAAGAAAATCACAAAGCACCCAACAGGGAAGGAGGCAAAGCTATGAACAAATACCTCACAGAAAAGACTCATGTGTCTCATGTATATCCAGAGTCCTTCATGCTGATGTAAATGAAGATAGAGGTTACAATCAGCTACAAGACTCCATCAGTCAATTTGCAACTTCAGTTGTTGGAAACAGCATAAAAACCAAACCAAACCAAATTCACTGCCATGGAGTTGATTCCAACTCATAGCGACCCCCTTTGGGTTTCTGAGCCAGGGAGTAGATTTCACAGTCTTCCTTCCACAGAGTGGCTGGTGGATTTGAACTGCAGTCTTCTGGTTAGCAGTCAAATGTCTTAGGCACTACGCCACCAGGGCTCCCTACGAAAGCATCACAGGATCATGGGATTTGTACAGTGCTGTGAAAGTATAAATGATAGAACAGCATTGGAAAAGCATTTGGCTTTATGTAGCAATGGACACAAGGAAGAGGTAACTATGGGGATGAAGTGGGAGGGGAGCTCTTGCATTGTGATAAATTGTAGTCCAAGTCATGCAACAAAGTGTATGTGAACTGCTGTATGGAAAGTGAATTGGCTCTGTAAACTTTCACCCAAATCACAATTAAAAAAAAAAAAAAAAGAGCTTTTGGCTTTATCTTCTACAGCAGAGCATATATATATCCATCAGCAATTCCCTTTCCAGAAAGACACCCAGAGGAAACCATTGTGCACACATGTTGCGTGGATGTCCTCATTAGGAATATGTATAAAACGTTTGAAGCGTGGGCAGATGGGATTATCTCCATGAGCATATATAGATTTGACAGACGATAAATCCTCTTACAAATTTGTACATTCTGCAAAGATGTCCATGTATATAGTAAAGCTAACAGAAGGCAAAATTATGGAAACTTCTTCCCATAACCAAACACACTGAGGGAGTGAGTTGCTGGGCTCAGACTCATAGTCATGGGCACATCAAGGTCAATTGGCTTAACACAGACCACAAAGGCATTATTCTACATCATACATTGGTGAATAGCCACTGGGGGTTTAAAAGTTTGTGAGCAGCCATCTAAGCTTCAACTATTGGTCTCTCCTCATCCAGAGCAAAAAGAGTGAAGAAAATTAAACTACATGAAAACAATTAGTCCAAGGAACAAGCAGACCACTTGAACGTCATTCTCCATGATGCTGAGACCAGAAGAACTAGATCTTATTCCACTACCACTGCTGACCACTCTGAAAAGGATCACAATAACAAATCTTAGAGTGGGAAGAAAATGTGGAATAAAACTCAATAATAATAATAAATCCACTAGGTTTATTGGCCTCATAGAAACAGGTGGAACCCAGAGACTATGGCACTTAGTCACCCTTCAAGCCTGAAACTGAATTCACCCTTATAGATCAACTTTCAGCCAAACAATGCACTAGCCTACAAAGTAAACAATAATACCAGAGAGGTACAAACTCCTTAGAATAATCATCCATAAGAGATCAAAGGGCAATATGTGTCCAGAGATAAAGCTCAGAAGGATAGGAAAGAAGGACAAAGAGAAATGACAACCACAGGGAGGAAGTGGGAAAAGTGCTGTTACATTGTGGGGATTGCAATCAATGTCACAAAACAAAATGTGTATAAACTATTTAATGGAAAACCAATTTGCTCTGTAAATTCTCAACAAAATCATAATACAAAAGCAAAAAAAAAAAAAAGTGTTTCTGTCCCTTGCTTCCTCCCCCCCCTCTGCTTTTCATGTGCCCCTGCTGCAGTGTGTGTAGTCCATGTGCCCCTGCTGTGGTGTGCATAGCCTTTGGTTTCCTATAAATACAGTCAGACTACCAATTAGCATGTTGTTCTACCTGCAGCTTGTGGAGACTTGTGTCTTTCATTTGGTGCCTACTCTGTGACCGTGTGCAAGGTCTCTTAAGTCTGGGCTTACCTTTGGCCTTGATGAGTTCTCTCAGTGGATGGTGTAGCTGGAGCACAGACTAGGGCCATGGTCAGGAGGCAGGGACCAGTTGGACTTCTTTCGACTAGACGAGACAGGAGGAAAGAAAAGTACATCCATCAGCAAAGAAGGACCCTAACCTGGGGGAGAATGGTTAATGGGTCAGCCTCATTCATGTGGTCTCCCTTTTACCTGCAGTACCTTGGAAAACAGCAGCTCCTGGAAGGCTGCATGAAACAGAGGAACAGCAGGGATTTAGGTCACAGTGTAGGGAATACACAGAGGTCAGAGGTATTTAGTTGATTTTTGCATTGGAAGATGCTCTACAGCCTCAGGCAGGAGAACAGCAGCTTGTTGGGTGTCGGAGGAGAAGAGGACAAGGCTTCCTATGCAGGGTGGGGAGGGATACTGTCACTCCCAGGAGAGGCAAGGCAGCCTCAACTGAGGCAATTCAGAGGTCATCATGGTCTCACAGTGAGCTGATGCTTCAGTAGAGGAACCACTGTGTTTTTCATCAGTTTCAACTCTTTGTTTTTAAATGGGGGGAGACTGAGAATTTTCCCACCACCCTCCCCTGGGACATGGACATCTACTTAGCACTATGGATGCATCTGTGCAGGGAGGAGAGGCTGGGCCACCCAAGTCACCTGAGAGCTCCTTGTCGTTGCTTTTGCCTTCACACAGGTGGCAGTTCCCCTTCATGTGGACTCTCAGAGGCATTATCAATGGGGGTGACCTGGAGGCAAAGCACCGTCCCTGCTCCTGTCTTGAGTGCCTCTTCTGAGGGTCAGCTGGGCTCTGGACTGAAGACAGGGCAGAGATTGCTGTTTGTCTGGCCCTGAGACCCATGGGAGCTTTCATCCAGTGGAATGGACCGGGGGGCCCCACAAGAAGCCTCTTCCTCAATGTCTTCTGATAGCTTGTGTGGGAGAGGGTCGCCCTTGCAGATGACCTGCTCCTCTTCCAGCTGAATGCTAACATTGGTGGACGTGGACATGGATTTCCAAGCATTGTCATTCCTGTGGAGGAGACTCTGGGCACTCAACATCTTCCCTGTCTCTGAGTTGGTTGAGTGCAAGGTCATCAGACTCTCATCAGCCAGTCTCTGGATGCGATCTGGATGGAGCACGCTTTCCTTTTGAAGGATCCGGACAGCATGGATGACCCTACTCCTGCTGAGAAAAGGAAAATTCACCATGAGAGGCTGTGAGGAAAATGGCAGAAGTGGGATCCTCATCCTAATAGGACACTGCAGCCCTCAGCCCATGGATGTAGGGTCCACTTGACACGTGATGAAGACCACCAGTATGTGGCTCTCAGTGCCACTTTTATCAATATGGAATGAGGATAGTTCCCTTCCTTGTACCTGCACAGGTGAGAGAGATTCTTCTTGAAGAATTTCCAGGTTAGATCCCGACATCTACCCTCAGCTGGGTCTCAGCAAGTAGTTCTTGGTGTAAACAAGGTTTTCCTGAGTACACACGGGCCACTTGGCACAGACTGCCCTCCCAATCACCCTCACCTGAAGGTCACATTTCCTCCTCTAGCCCCACCCATATGTTCATATCCTCTTCCTCTGATGGTCCCTCAGGGGATCACAACCCTTCCCATGCACCCCACTTAGGTAACCACAGATGAAGTTTGTACAGGTGGGA